>NC_034438.1:38288963-38471798 GCF_002078875.1 Numida meleagris | reverse complement strand
AAAGAAAAGAAAAGAAAAGAAAAGAAAAGAAAAGAAAAGAAAAGAAAAGAAAAGAAAAGAAAAGAAAAGAAAAGAAAAGAAAAGAAAAGAAAAAAGCCAGCATCACCTCTCATTCTTGAAGAGTACAAACTGGAGCTACACAGGACCTTGATACCATGGATCAGTTCTGTGCATAAAAGTTACCACAACAAACACTTTAGGTCCTACATCCTTCTCTGGTGAGTACTTTATGCTTGAGGGAAAGACCATGAAAAGGACAAAGCAGGCCTACAACAGGGGAGATTCCTTTTTTCTTTCCAAGCTGTTACAGCTCTACCACTCCTTACCACCAAATGTCTTTGTCAAATGAAAGAACTACAAGATGAAGGTACAGGTCATAATTTACAGACTAAAACAGTTAAATAAGTGACTCTGTTGATAACTGTTGTACTCCCATACATAAGAAAATGTAAGAAAAAAAGATTACTTAGAAGGAGATTTCAACTGTACGAAGACAGGAGGGAATTCGATCCCATTCAAAATCTTGGGCACCTGCCAACAAACCATAGCAATTGTTTTTGCATAATACACATTTTTTTTTCTGAATCTGAGCAGAAAACAAGGTAGTCCAATGGCAGATGGTGTTCTAATATTGAGCATGCAAAAAAAAATAATATTACCCACCTGCGAGTACATATGAATATTTGTAGGTATGATTGTGTGCAGAGGTGTAAGTACTGTATGTACACACACACACTGACATAGTGTATGTAAGGTACTGTTACTTTTAAAAGCTAGTTCTTTAACACAAGCACATATTTGATTGACTATAGATGGAGTAAATGAAATCAGAAATTAATTAAGATGATCAGATCTTTCATAGAAGCCAATCACTAAAGCAACAGAAGTCCTTGCCTAAAAATCCAACTGGGAGGAGGGCCCACACCATGAGCCAGACGAAAATGGTGGGATTTTCTATCAGAGCCAAATTAATTGAGCTGGGCAAAGCAGAGCAGATAGCAGTAGGGAAGAATGGGTGGTCCAGAAAAGTATGGAAGAGATGGTGAGGGCAAAGCACCAGCTAAAGAGTTAGACTACACATACCACAAGCAATCAAGCAGGCTCACCTCACCAAGCGAAATAATTTAAGGTGCCTTTAGTGTAAGTAAATTCCATTCCACCAAACAACACTAAACTTAGCAGCTCTTGCTCTTAGCAGAAACATTAATCAGATGTGTTTTGAAGTTGTTTGAATGGTAACCATATGGTCTTCAAAATGCCAGAGCTCAGGGAGCACAGCTCTCTGCTTTAGCAGAGCAAAGGACAGGGCAAGATGAATGCACTGAATTCAACAGAAGTAGCAGAGCGCAGTTCCATGACTCATTGAGCAAGTCTTTGGTTTGGCTACCAGATAAGTAGGGCCAATCCAGCCACAAAAGTCTTCCTTCATCCAGTTCCGCATTATGACAGAATGCCTCAGAGGGATGCCTGAATAACTCCTTTTTATTGATGCTTAAAATGCAGTCAAATGTCACTCAGAAGTTGATGAACTTGGAAAAGATCAGCGGTAATCAACCTGCATTTTTTTTCTCTCTTCTTATCCATTTTCATTTGATCCTAATCACTCTGCTGCAGTCGGTCAGTAAACACAGGATTTGAAGATAAATAAATGCACCCTGGCAGTTTCCTCAGCTGCCACTGCAGAGCTTTCTGACACATAATTAGAAAACAAATGGCAGATTAGCTTAATAATATTCATTAGTATCTAATGAAACTGAGAGTGTTTCCTGTTCAAAGCATGTTGGGCTGTTAGTTGAATTTAAGCAAATTCTGTATTTCCACCCTTCAGCTATGAGAAGAAGGCTGGGGGGTGGGGGAGAGGAAGCATACAGTTAACCCCTTCCTTCTTGGCTGTAGGATAGATTTATACTTTCTTCCAAAGCCTTTCTCCCAGTCCTCTTTCTCAGGGAAGGAAGGGTTAACAGAAAAGCAGGGCCGCCTTTCAGGCATTGCTGCTCTCCCCCCACCTCCACTTCTTTTTTTCAAATTATCCTAAGTAAGGATTTTAATGATATGCAGAAATCATAGCTGTCTTGCTGAATCGCTGTAGGACTGACCTCCCTTGACAGTTCTTAAATTATTCAGCTATCAAGGGCCTGCTAAACATTAAATTAAGCATCCTCTCTCCTCTGTCCTAAACCATTAAGTTATGCAAATGCACAGATAATGGGGCATATGACAGCTGGAGGCATTAATCAGGCAGCTCTGTCTCTGGGTTGTTGTTATGTAGAAACCGCATCTGCCAACAGACAGAAGAGACACAATTAGATCTCACTTAATGGAATGAGAAGAAACTACCGAGCTCTCTACACTCCTGTTAGGTTGTAGACCTGGGAGGGAATAAGGCACTTGGGAAATCTCGCTCACTCTCTGTTTCCCTCACTCTCCTTTTTTTTTATACCTGTTCTTCCAATTGCAATGAAAAATTACCTGTAATTGTTATCATTTGCAAACAAAGCCTGTCAGAAGACCTGCCTGCTGTTTACAATGGATGTTTTTCTTGTTCCCTGCTAAGATTCTTTGGGGAATTTTCCTTCATTTGTTTTTTTAACTAATACTCTGTCACTGAGGGAGGGGAGAGGGGGCAAGAAAACAAACAGATCTCCCATTACACCATTTGAATTACTGCTTTAAAAATGAACTTACATGCTCCGTCATACTGAAGAAGCATATTGCCAAGACACGAGCTGGTTTGCCATTCGTACGCATGTGATGATTTCTTTCCTGATAATGGCGAATTACTCAGGACAAGAGACTGCATACAGAATCCTCTCCCTTGTCTCTTTTAGCACATTTCTCCCCTCTACTGACTTCCAAGAGAAAGGGTGGGAGAGTTAAAAATTGTGGGGTGCCCTGTGAATCTCTTAAGGATGTTTAGAAAACAACCTGAATAATTTAATGCAATGTACTGCCAGTATGGCTTTTAAAAGCCCTGTTCAAAATTTGGATGGAGATGGAAAATGGAGGAACAACACTGTGCTAGGGTTGGTATGCAAACATGAGGCATTGTGCTGGAGAGGAGTACTTTCCCTGTGTGGACTGATCTCTTGTCCTCTGCTAAAATTTCTGAAAGCTTTCACTAATTAATGAGATATCTAATGGAATCAACATAAAGTTATTCGTTCACCCACTGTAAATGTTCCCTTTCTCCCTAAAATAAATAAATACTTTCTAAAATAACTTCATTAAGTCATTTAGACAAAATCTTTAATATAGGTATTTTCCTGTGGAGAGGCTGTGCTTTTAATTCAGATGATGTGTTAACTTGTTCAATAGAAGAAAAATAAATCAATCTTGTTTCAAACAAAATTTGATTTTCAGAAAGCTGTGATTTTTTCCTGGGCCTTGCATTAAGATTATAATGTTTGTGAAGGAATGGAGTAGATTAGTGAGCACACATCAGTTTGAACAGTGCTACTCAGATAACCAACACATGCTCAATACAGTCTGTAATACATTTTTTCAGGCAGCTGCCATGATTAGACTCATGTTAAAGGTTTCACAGTCCGAACTTATGTCCAAATGGATTGCCTGAACTTTTGAAATGATCCCTCCTTCTTTAAATCGAGGCAATCCCAGATATGAGTATGGACTAGGAGAATAACTCCTTGAGAGGAGCCCTGCGGAGGACTTGGAAGTCCTAATGGACAAGATGCTGAATGTGAGCCAGCAGTGCGTGCCTGCAGCCCTGAAGACCAACAGTGCCCTGGGCCGCATCAGAGGAGAAGTGGCCAGCAGGGAGAGGGAGGGAATTGCTCACCTCGTGAGACTCCACCTGGAGTACTGTTTTCAGACCTGGGGCCCCCAGAACAGGAAGGTTGCAGAGCTGTTGGACCAGATCCAGAGCAGGGCCACAAAATTATGAGAGTGCTGAAGCACCTCTCCTATGAAGACAGGCTGAGAGGGCTGGGCCTGTTTAACCTGGAGAAGAGGATGCCCCAGCGAGACCTCACTGCGGCCCTCAGTACTTGAAGAGAGCTTACAAGCAGGAGTGGGACCAACTTTTTACAGTCTGATAGTGATAGAACAAGGGGGAATGGCTTTAAATTAAAAGAGGAGAAATTGAGGTTAGATGTTAAGAAGGAGTTTTTTACTCAGAAGGAGGTGAGGCACTGGCATAGGCTGCCCAGAGAAGCTATAGGTGCCCCATCCCTGGAGGTGCTCAAGGCCAGGCTGGATGGGGCCCTGAGCAACCTGAGCTTTTGAGGGGCAGCCATGCCCATGGCAGGGGGTTGGAACTGGGTGACATTTCAGGTTCCCTTCAGCCCAAGCCATTCTACGATTCTATGATTCCTTCATCACTGAAATCTTCATGAGCTTCATTGTCACCTGCAGATAGCCAAAAATTAGGAAAAAAATAGAAAAAAATAGCTCTTCCTCAGCCATTCTCATTTTAAAAAGGGAAGTATAAGAATGAACACATTAGATCATGGGTGTCCAATCTTTTGGCTTGCATGGTGTTATGGTTTTGTGATTTTTTGTTGTCGGTATTCCACATCATTACATCATGTAAGGTACGGGCAGTTAAAGAGTTAATTCCCCGGTTACTGTAAACTGCCTTTTTTGGTGTGGCCCTCTGAGGGGGAGGGGAGGAGGTGCACTGCCCAGGGGTCTTTGCGTGAGAGGGGGTGGTGAAGCCACGTGGGAGACGCGGGGTCTGTTCTTCCCAGCCTGGCGGAGAAAGCACGTGGTCCTCCTGCATTTTACTGTGTAAGATTTTCAGCCTGTAAACCCTCTATCATAATTCTACTAGCCTCATTTTGATATATTTAGTAAAATTAGTTGTTCCTCCTCAGATCGGTGCCGCTGTTTTTGTGTTAGATCCGTCTACGGGTCCCCCTCTTCCCAGGTTGCGGCTCCGCGGCTTCTCTGCCGCTTTAGCCGCCGGACCGCCCGGGGGCTGGCTCTTATCGCCGGCGATTTTTTTTTCTTTCCTTCCTCCTTTCTCGTTTTTTTTCTTTTGGGCCTGTCCCCCCTTGTCACGGACGCAGATCCTTAGACAATACCGTGACACATGGGCCATACTAAGTGAAGAGAAATTGACTATGGCCACATTTACAGTGGTTGCTCCAAAAGTAATGCCTTCTATTTCTTTCCGTAGAAACTACAACCATTACGAAGAGCACAATCACACTAGCTGATAGAGCAAAGTCTCAGCTACAAATTACTATTTTTCAGCATGGTCACCACCAGTAGCTATGCATTTTCACCAGCAATGAACAAAAGCCTGCATGCCACACTCATAACAATTTACACCAGCAGAGGAGACCCACTGTTGCTGTTATCACTGCTGAAATGCACCACCCACCACCTCACTGTGCTCACATCCACCATTTACTCTACATAAATGTTCACCAAATGTCAATAAATGTCAGTGGGTGTTATTTTTTCTGCATGGAGGAATTCAGTGACGCACCTTTGCTTCATACACACTTCTATGTCAGAAACCATTTTGTCAGACTGCCCCTGCTGCCATCTGTCACACGGCAACAACATGTGAGGGAATACTGGTGGGAGCATTCAGCCTCTACTGCCATACCACCGGCGTCCTCCTCTGACATCATGGGCCAACATAATAAATAGGAGGTGTTACTTCAGAGCCACCCTCATAAAATATAGAATATAGTTAATGTATATAACTAACAAAAAATATTTTAATTTTTATTTTTTTAATTAAAGCATATAAAAAAATAGAGCAACAAAACCATAAAACTAGTGGGATATGCAACCTTGGTTTTGTGAAACTAACACATCTGCCTGGTTCAATGGCAGTGGTTGCAATTCTCAGTGATCTCTCAAGGTGTTCAACGGAGGTTTTTGATGAAATTTTACTCTTTTTGTGCTTCTTCCTTGAAAACAGTTGTTCACAAATGTACGTACTGCCAAAAGTGATGACATGAGTAAGGCATGGTTGTGAAAAGAGGGATATTCCTCTCTGTTAAGATAAATCTTCTAAAAGTCTAGTAAAGAGATATGATCAATTTTTTAATTACAACTGTACAATTCATTTGAATATTTGCATGTAATATATTTATGTTGACTGAAAATGGAGTCAAAAATAAACCAAAAAACTGATGATATTTTCAGCAATCTTGAAGCCAGTTCTCAAATTCCTATATCAAAGTGGAAGGCATAGCTGCATTTTTTTTCTGTTCACAGGACTGCGTTCAGCCAGTGTATTAAAATGCATAAACTTACTTGCCATCAGCTGAGTTAGCAGTGCACTGCCCCATGCCCTGGTTTCAGCCCTAACAGAGTTAACTGCACACCGATGTTCGGCTGACAGCAGGTGCACACCCAGGGCTGGGCTGGGCTGCTTGCAGGGCAGAGATACTGCATTGCAAGGTGTGCTGGTCCTCATGCAACCTGCAGGCCACAGGTTGGACTTGTCTGGCTCAGATGCTTACATCTGCCAGAACTCCACAATTAAAGGTGTCAGGATTATTAGGAATCACAAGCTGCTTCAGTTATTTCTGTGACTATGCCTGTGACAGGCAACCGGAGATCCATGACCTTAAGTCTCCAGATGTATGCAACGTGTATGCTGGATTCCAGCAGCAAGGTACTAAACAGATCAACAGATAAAGTAAGTCATGAAGCAAATTTTGTTTCATTCAAACTGCTATTATATAGAAGCTAAAGAACTATGACAAATAGCATGTATGTTATTACTGTTGCTGTTAATAACATCAGTGAACAATGTCAAAAGATACAGAATGTTTATAGCTGTTAAAGTTGCAGTAGCTAAAGACAGGTATCCAAGCAATCACCTTTGCCTGACAGAGCTGTACCCATGCAGTGCTCTCAGACCACCTCAGCTAGTGTCATCTTTACTGCCGCCATGGAGAAGAGTTAGTGCTCAGCAAGACTTCCTGAAGTGAGAGTGGGCAGTGAAGAGAGGAGCACTGAAACTGCTGCCTTGATTTGTGGAGCAGCTATCCAGCTCCTGGTCATGAAAGTTTGCCCTCAACGTTTGTTTCCTATGGATGCACATCCATATAATCATCAGACTTCCATCAACAATGGAAAATTTGGAATTATTAATATTTAATATCCAAAAGAACAGTATACTGACACTTCCATGTATTTTTGTGCTTTACATTGTACATGTACACATACTATTTTGGGATGAGTTAAGAGTGCAAAATGCTTAAAATGTGCAAGTGCATACAGTTCTTAAGAGAGTTCCTAAATTTGAGATCAGAATTTTCAGTATGTTGTTTGCATTGAATTTGAAAGTATTTTGTCAGATATGCTGAATTATTTTGTGTAATAAGCTAGGACTGAATATGCAGATTACCTTTCGAATGTAACTTCATTATCAAGAACACAATTCCTATTATGCAGTACAGATATAGTATTTGTGCTTCTCTATTGCAGTGAAAGGCCTGGAATGCTATTTGTATTTGCCTCTCAGAGAAATTTTTTTGCTTGTTTATGGTTTGTGGCAGAGACCAGCCACTAAACCTCTGAGATTTAGTACGTCCTTTCAGAAATTCAAACTTATCTCTAAATAACTTTCTCTCACAGCTTTGCTTTTCTCTCACAATAATTTTCATGATATTGCGACTGGATCCAGTGTAGTAATTTACAACAAAATTGTGTTGGTTTAGCTAACCAAGACAATAAACAAATTCTTTCACTACCACATGGTAAGAAACAGTCACAACTGTTGAGCAATTAAGGTTTGCTTCCTAATTTGTGTCATATATATCACCAGAATTACCAGTTTGGTGTTCCTTGATAACATTATTTCTGATTCTAGCTGTTTTTCATTTACAGGATCCAGAGAAAAGCTTTATGCTGCTTTCTTTGTTACTTTCCCTGATCACTTTGACAGATTACCTTCTTCACTGTTCAGTACAACTTTTTACTCAAAACATAAGTAGTGTTTCTGTTTGTCTACCCATTTCACATGCTTTCAGGCCTGGAACATGATACTTGTCAAGTGAAGCTCATTTTCTATTGCAGAATATTTGATAAATGTCAATATTTCATACAGGATCCCATCTCTAATAGTAATCACGGCTGTATTTGTTTTTATTGTTCTGAAAGGAAATACATGTTTTTGCCATTTTTGCTCACATCATCTGTCTATGGTTGCTATTAGACTTTATTTCATGCTGCCTGGATACTGTATTTTCTATTCAGGTCATTTTTACCTTGCTGTTACAAAAGCCAGGAGTTTATATTCTGGTCCCTGAATACTTTTGTCTATAGACTGACCAAAGTTTTTGTCACCATCACTCATCAGTTAACCTAAATTTATGGGTTGTTACGGGTCCATTTGTCTTCACTTTTACACCTTCTGTCCAGGAGTTTATTTCTAAAGCAGTAGGGATTGGCCTTCTACCTCTGTTCTCTTTGCTTTGGGACTCAGCCCTCACCTGTACACTAGTGTCCACATTAGTTCTATCAGCTGCTTTCAGAAGCGTCCAAACTCCAAGCAAGCTCACAGTTCACCATCCAATAGAAGAAAATATTGGATGGTATCCAGTCTGAATAGAAAGAACAATAGTATTATTTACACCTTTGTCTGCATACAAAGGCAAAGACTGACTGCAGGCGGTTTGTCTCAAGACATTCACAGTGTAAGGACTTTTCAGATGCTCACCAGCAGAAATGTCACATCCTCCTCACACTTGTATCATGTTCCTTCTGACCCTTCTGCTTTCCCTGGTCATCTGTCAGCAGAAAATAACACCAGTCCACTCATCTTACGCACATTGGCTCCTCTTCATCAGTTATTCAGATCAAACCCGATAGATCAGGCAAACCAGCCACTTTCTTCTGCCTCTAATTAGGATAGAAATTCAGCGTGGTAGTTAACTAACATTCATAATTATTTCCTCAGAATAATAGCAGAGTTGATCATATGTTCTGTATATTCTGTATTTCCCAGAATCGCTATTCTGCACCTTTTGTACCCCTCCTCATACTGCGGCAGAGTGAGAAATCTTCCCTTCCACATCCAGAGCTCCATGGAATTTTTGAAACAGTCTGTTGAGTTACTCATATATGTAAAGATAATTTAAGTAAGCCATTTTCTAGGATCTTTATGCCTTTTGGTAGTTGGCATGTGAACTTCTTCTCAACCATTTTCCAGGTCTCTATGTTTTCTACAAAACTTTTACAAATTGGTTTAATCATCCAGTGATGATTATTCACTTCCTTTTTCAACCTGTCTGATTCATTTTTATAATGCCTCAGGCAACATTAGATTTCCAGTAAAAGCAAACTAGGTCACATCATTTATTCCATTCATTTCCTCTATACCAATTACTGATTTCCTTCTTCAGACTGTTTCATTTTTGTTCAAATTAGAAGCTGGAGTTTTCTCTTCGTTTTTTGGTTTTCACTCTGTAATCACACAACTATTTATATACATAACTCACTCTGAAAATAATGCCTCCTATTTGTTTCCATGGAAACTACAACAAAGAGCACAATAACACTGTTTGATAGAGCAAATTCTCAGCTGCAAAACACTATTTCTCAACTTAGTCATCACCATTATCTATGCATTTTCACCAGCCATATACAAGAGCTTGCATGCCTCACGCACAAAAATCTGCACTAGCAGAGATGATCCACTGTTTCACAGCTGCTAGGATGGCATTATTGCTAGGAAAATGTTCCCCAGCAGTCCAACTTCTACTGGACTGAATGGGTAGAAGTCAGAAGGTGCCAAAACCAGACTATATGATGGGTGTGGTAGGACAGTCCAGCTGAGAGTGACAGTGTGCTCCATAATCTTCAGACTGGTGTGGGGCCTGGCATTATCATGTTGTAAGAGAAAGGTTGTATTCTTCTCTTGCCTCACTCTTGAGGTTTGAGCCTTCAGGTCAGTCAGCATTGCAGTGTAGCAGTCAGAACTGATGGTTTGTCAGGGTTCCAGGAAATCCAGGAGGGTCACGCATCTTTCCTATCCCAAAAGAGAGTGCACATCACTTTATGCACTGAGGGTTGTGTTTTAAACTTTTTCTTTGATGGGGAATTCATAAGTCACCACTACATGGACTGCTGTTTTGACTCTGGTTAATAGCGGTGACAACACATCTCACCACCAGTAACAATGCGATCCAGGAAACTCACTTTCAGCTTTGTATTCCATCAGCAGACCCTGACAAACTTGCATATGGTGTTCCTTCTATTCCTATGTGAGCATTTGTTGGACCCACCTGATAGAAACTTTGAAAAATTCTAGTATTTCCACCATCATTTACAATGCATCGAAGCCAATATCCAGCTCCATACCACTGTTCCCTGGTTGTAAGCTGCCAGTTCACATGGATGAAGTGTTTGAGATGCTCTTCATTTCATGGTGTAACAACTGAGCATAGCCATCTGGAACATGGCTTGTCTTTCACGTCACTGTTACCACTGCTGAAATGCACCACCCACCATCTCACTGTGCTCTACACCCATTGTTTGGCCTCCACAAACTTTCAGCAAGCATCAGTGAATGTCAGTGGTTGCTGCTTTTTCCTTACGGAGTAATTCTATTCCACTTCTTTGTCTCATACGCGCTTACATGTCAGACACCATTTTGTCAGACTGCTCCTCTGCTGCCATCTGTCCAACAGCAACAGAATGTAACAGAATATTGTTGGGAAGACCCAGCTTCTACTGCCATACTACCAACAGCCACCTCTGAGATCACGGGCCAACATGATAAAATAGGAGGCATTACTTTTGGAGTAGCCCTCATAAACATTATGCACATGTAACATATTCACATAAGAATACACAATCATATATATAAGATATATTATGTACTATTTATATTCTGAATAAGGTGTATCCTATATAATGTTGGGTGTATTTTATATCTTGTAACCCAAGATCATTATAGCTATCAGCACTTTTTGTGTGGAGACAAGTTGAACTCATAGTCCTCAGGCCTCCCTAAGTCCTGAGAAATACTGAAAATGATAATAACCCATGGCTTGTTTTGCCATATTACTTAATTAATCCAGCTGCTCTAGAATTGCATTCTTCTTTCACTGGATATTAAACCAACTTGTCAATTGTAATTGCAGAGCTCCTTTTCCCCTTTTTATCTCATTTACTGAGTCTATCTTTTCTTTGTATTCTATCTCTTTATTTCAGACATTTTTATTTGAAAGAAAATATATGGTGTAAGGAGTTGAAATAAAAAAAACTGGCTAGCAAGTTTATGAAATAATCATTACAGCTCGTATAGGAACAATGAGTATTTTGAAATATTATAATCATAAATATTGCAGAAGTTATATCTGTAGAAGTGTAATAAAAGTAATACTCTTACACAGTGTTTCAGAGACTGTTGTGTTATATGCATAATTCTAACACATTAGGGATAAACAACTTCTAGTTTTAAATAAATTTACTCTCCATGGTGTTCAAGGTGTGTCAATCTACTGAAATGGGTTCACAGTGCCCCTTTGCCATGTGCAGAGAAAAAATGAGTACTTCTGAGGATTATCAGGTGAGATTTAATATTCACAAAATTACTTTTTTCTCCATGCACAAAAACACAGAGCTCCTTTTTAAAAAGTAGGTGCACATCTTTCTTGCCTTCATTTAAATTTGTGCTTCTCCTTTTCTTTTGACACTGAATAGGACAAAGTATGCAGAATGCAATACAAAGCAAACATGAGCAGTGTGATAATGAAACATGGTAAGGGAATAACACGTCTGCCAGCACTCAGACCACAGGGAGAAAATTATCTGTCTCTGATATTCATTCCCTTCAAAGAGACATGGCCTTCCGGTCAACATTGGTGTTACTGAGTCCACCAAATATTCCAGAACTGAGGAATGTGAATAGCTCACTTATAGTCCACAGAAGTTCAACATTTATCACTACTGGGAATGAGAGCAGACCAAAATGAACAAAAACACACACGGCCATTCAAGTTTGACAGCTAACAACTGCGAATGAGCCTCAGCATTTCTTGTTTTTTTATCAGAATTATCCACATTTTCATTTCTTTCTGTTAATCTGGCCCTTGCATGCCTTCTCTTTTTAAATCTGTATCTGTCTCACGTTTTGAACTAGTAAATTTTTGTTAATTTCCTAGGGAGCTGAAACCTAAAAAGTAACAAATCAATCCTAACACATGTGATCTGCTCTTCTTTTTTATCTCTCTGCACATTTGTTTTTATTATTTTCTCAAGCGTATTTAGTGCTGCAGTCTCTGTGTGGAGTATTATATTTTTTAAATAATGCAATATTGCTGACAGGGTTTGCATGATGGAATCACTGGTATTGATGTGACAGCCTTGATGTCTCTCTGCTTATTATTATTATGAAGTATGTCTCCTGTGATGCAGAAAACAATATTCTTGATCCTCTCTTCACTCTACATGCTTACTTGTGCTGCCCTAAAACAAAATCTTAATTCACTCTGAACAGCAACAGTGATCTTGAGAATCATTAACATTCATCCTCTGCGTGAAATCCATTCACAGACTTTCCCTTTCACTTCCACTTTTACAAGGCAGTAATCTGGTCCAGGTGGATACCTCCAGCATGCGCTCAAATCATCTGCCACCCATGGGGGAAGTGCAGGCGGCCCAGGTACCCCACTGCACAGCATGAACGTGCCTCCGCAAGGCACTGGGGGACACCAGGGTGGATGAGAAACAGAGAATGCAGGGACAGTAAACAGGAACAGCAGTATGAACTGACTTTCAGGCATTATCCAAAGTGATTTTCCTTACTCTTTGCCTTGTCTCCACAACCACTCAGAGCGTTTGCATCTCATGAGAGACACTTCCTCCTCTCAGGCAGATCCCTTAGGAGCAGAATGGTTGTGTGTTAGGAAAGAGGCCTCCTGCTTGGGAACAGGCACGAGACACCAGAGGGTCATAACAGTGAGAGACAGGCATCGCACAAATAAGTGGAGGTTTGCTCATTCCTCTCATTAGCCTTCTGATCTACCTAGTCCCACCATCCCCTCCAACACACTGGCCTTCATTTAATGCTTTCACTTCTGAGTTCTCAGCCTCTGAATTCTATTCATTTCCTTGGGTGTGGAAATAGGATGAAGTTCTTAAGAGACTTATGCAGCTGGAATCCCCACAGCTGTCTTGACAACTTCTTAAAGAATAAACAGAAAGAGTCTGAGGCCACCCTTGCCAACTTCCAAATATGATGAACTACATTGTGCGTACAGTTTCTGCACACAAAATGATAATAAATCAGGCTAGTAGCCTCATGGCTGAAGACAGATTCAGCCTGTGAGCACAAATATCATTTCAATGCCAAGTTTTTAAGCTATGATTCAAGTTACTGCCAGTGAGAAAGCTGTGGGACTCCACTCTCAGCCTTCCTGCTCAAGAAATAAATGACAAATGCATGTACTTAAATGAGTTTAACAACAAAATGGAATGAATTTACAGGAAAAACTCCCTTTTTCCATCCAGCACAAGGATCAGATTCCACTCTGCAGACCTCTAAGGCACATCTACCCACCGGACAAAGAACCTGAAAGTGAACCTCAGCACACTCCTCTTCCATTCTCTGAAAACGTCCCATTCCTAAAGCAGATTTAGACGGTTAAGAAAGGTCTTCTCTTCTGCCTCAGTGGTTTGGGATTGGTGGCCACAGAAACACAGAGCTAGGTAGCAAGGCCACAGTCTTAGAAAGAAGAGTTGCAGTGAAGAGAGTTCCAGCCACTAGCTGTGTCTTCAATTACATTTTGCTTAATATTTCTCATAGAAGCAATGGTTTTCTTGAAGTTCTGCCAGTTCTTCCACCCCTGGATTTTCTGAGCTACTCGAAACTACAGAACTGATTAAAACTACAGAACCGATTAAAACTTCTACAGCCTCCAGCAGCTTGCACTGTGGGGCCACTGCCACCAGTAAAAATCTGTAGTGAATGCTTGCAAGGCAGTCACATCTTTTTAGAAAAGGAGCAATAGAGAGGAGAGCACTGCCTCTGACACACAGTACCAAGGGCTCTCCCCAGACTGTCCTGACAGCCTCCTCAGGTACATGTGGCAATTAAAAAAAAAATAACATGATGTGATAAAAATATTAATCATATGTAACACTTTCAACTCAGCAGCTGTATTCATCTATGTATTTCTTTTCAGAAGCGTTATGCATAAAGAGTTCTAACAGTGAAAAAAATAATCTGATCTCTGCTTTGCTCTCTCTGTCATATTTACTAGGTCTTTGTCTCCCTCATGTGTTCAGAGTTCACAGTTAAACACAAATTTGAGAGAAACTCGAATGAAGATTTCTTTCAAATATTTACAGGCAGGGCTTAAAACTCATTTTTGTGTCATATGCAAAGTAAAATAAATATTTACCAGATAAATTAAATACTTCATACATAAAGGATAGTTCACATCTGATAAAAGCTGGTCAGATTGAACAAAATCAACACAGTCCATTTGCAATTCATGATTGATTTTTCCTGTTATAATACTGTGTCTCATATTTCTTGGTAAACTGCAATATAGTACTTTGCAAAAAACTTTTTCAAGAACCCTAAACCCTTCCTGTAACATCAGGACTGCTGAATGTACATGATCTCATCAAACTACGACTTTCAGAGGCATTAGCCTCAGAAGGAGGAGAAAAAATAAATGCAGAAATTAAGCATACCATTAAATCTTGAGCTAATCAATTATTAAAATCTGTAATACCTTAGGAAAGATGCCTGTTTCTATTTCCAAAGGGAATACATGGAGCTAAGGAAGATATAGTGTGTATTTTTTATGTACATACATATCTATGATTCAACTCAATAAGTAGCATGAGATTCCTCTAAATGATATTAGTGCATGGGAAAGATCCTCCAACATACCATGTAAAACCTGCCCTCTTATTTTTCATCTATTTTTCTTTCTTTTTTTTACCTGCAATGACTGATATAACTGTCTTTGTGGAAAGCCAAGTACATGGTTTATCACTGTATTCTTAAGCTTTTTAGAGCTGAATGTGTTTCAGTTTAAGGGGACTCTATAGAGTAGATCTTTTCTCTTTCTCTGTAGGGAAACAAATTTCCTGTTTAAATCAAGTCATGTAGTATTGGACACATAAACATTTGAACATCTAGGATAGGACAAGAACTCTTTCTGAAAATATGGATGGTTAGAAATTCTTAGAAGAATGCTCCCAATATCTCCAACAAAAATATGACGCAGAGAGAGCTACTATACACTAATTTTGAAGAAAATTGATGGCTATCATTTTAATCAAATGGCAGACTGGAATAAACCCACAACATTTCAGTTGTTGAGTTATAAGTCTCTCACTTGCTATAAGCCCATCTCATCAACAAAGGCTCATAAAACTCCATTTCTCTTTGCTGCTAGCTATTTGTACCTTTCCCCAAGGAGAATGAGGACCTTAGGTCAAATCCATTTCTCATATATGCTTTAGCTGCATACACCTGCAAGTCAGGCCTGGCGGACACCTTTTAATAAACTGAGATAGCTGATCCAATCCTAACAGTACTTGAAGCCTTAAAAAAACTTGTTGTTTGCTTTTTCTTTAATGAAAAGAATCTCTTTTGTAGCCTTTTTGTCAGAGCTTTATTATCATTTATTTCCCCATTTCTTGCCTCTGCAAATGTTGCAAGAATCTCCCAGCTAATTCCTACTTTAGTTTGGCTAAATAAGTAGAAAATTAACAACAAGGTCTTTAGGCACTGAATCTTTTAATTTAGCCAGCAGTCTGTAAATAAGTTGTTATTACACTGCCAAGAATTATCTAAAATAGTTTATACATTATAATTGTGAGTGGCTTTGAGGACATTAATTCATGTCCTCAAACCTTCTGAGGACTGTGCCTCATAATGCCATCTGATGTTTATATTTTTGACCAAATGGAGGGTTCAAAATTTATCTTCTTTTTCTAATTCTGTTACACTAATAGTAAATATTAGCAGTTCTCAAGCATTTCCCTGCTTTCAGTCACAGAAATTCTCTTTTATTCAGCAGTCTGTGATCTGATCTTCCAGAAATCTCTACCTCCACTGCATTCAGAAGGACAGCGCGCAGCTTCCTGAAGCTGTAACATCTCCCTGTTATGTTCTCACCGTTCCTATTTAAAGGAGAAATGAAATAGTGTTGTTAGCTTTATGGCTTTGAAAATCCTTCCAACAGAGGAGTACAGGGAATACTGAAGTATTCTTTATAATAACTTTTTCCTATCTAGCAGTAAAGGCAAAGGCAATATAGTACAGCTAGAATAAAGTTGCTTCACAGATGTTGCTCACAACTTCCTCTTCAGCAGATGTATCTGCATTTGAGTATTTTCTCTCCTAGCACTTCCTCCTTCACCAGGAAGTGACTTTTCTTAGTCATACAACAAATGCAACCTGACCTGCAAGCAGGATTTTTAACCCATCCTGACAGGCTTGAATGACAGGCAGGTCTCAAGAAGAAGAATACTGTTGAGTGACTTGTCTGTGGAATGAGGAACAGCTCCCACAGTGTTTTCATGCACACTTTCTAATGCAATGTGATCAAATTTCTTGGGCCAAAATGTGCAGTTAAGTCAAATTCTTTTCAACCTTCAGTGAGGATTTTGCTTAATTGTTGAAGTACTCAACCTACAGTGCAGTAGATCCCTGTCGAAATATTATGGAAAAGGAGTTCTAAAATAGCGGTGATATTGGTGCTCTGTTTGGCACTAGATGCTGCACAAATTCAGCAGCAGTTAGTCAAGCCAGGGTTTCAATTACTGCAGACACCATAGAGAAAAGAGGACCAGCATGTGGGCAGTAATTTTCATTGTTTGTTTTAATCCTGTATACTTTGACAGCCAGCTGGTGATGGATGGGAAGCAGAGGAAATGAAGCTGCCTCCCTCTTTTGGAAGCTGCTTTGTACACCAATCCAGATACTAATAAAACCCTGTGAAATACCACATTTTCACAAACTGCTAAAGTGATATGGCTGTTATATGCTGATAATGATAAATTCAAGGAGTAATTGGCAATAATTTATTACCCTTTCCCTTGACAGAAAATTACTTATGTGGCTAAATACTACCCATACATTGTGAAAATGAATTCATTCCCATCCTGGGCCATTCTTCTTACAGCTAGAAGCCATGCCTGTTTGCTTCTTTCACTGATGCCCAATTGTGAACTCCATGCTAAAAGGACCATTCTATTTCTTCTTTTTGTGTCACACAAAATGCCATGACCCAGACAAAGATCTTCAGATCTAAATCTTCTGACAGAAATAATAGCTCTGAAATAATTTTATAGTACAGGAAAAAGAAAAAACTAAGGAGATAGAAAGAAAACTTTTCTTTATTAAGCACATAGTGACAGAGTATAATTTACTGTACATCTGACTGATCCAATAGGAATGCAGTAAATTCCTTTACCAAAAAAAAATTCATAGCAAGTTAAAGGTGGAGACAGGGAAAGTTATCTGAATAATTAAAAAGTCATCCTCAGTCATAGGAAGAAAGATGGGCATAGAAGAGAAGGTTTCGCCCTCATCTCTGAAATCACATCAGTGATTATCTGCTAGGGACAAGAAAGAAATTCATTAAGTCACTATTCATCCAGTGGAACCATTCTTCCCAACAAAATATGGTATCCAGCAAGCTTGTGATTGTAGTGATACAAAAAAACCCATATATAATGATAGCACAAAATACCCTTCAAAGAGCCAAAAGAAAGGTTTTGATAGCCACATGTCTACCAGCAGTGGCACAAACTCCTGAGAATTCTCTTTTATAGGAAATGTTTAATTGTTCTTTATTGAGCAGAACCTTTCCTTCTGCTTGTAAAAGAAATTATTGCTTTTCCCCTCTGGTTCAGTCAGAAGAAGTTAATAGTCCCAGTTCCCTCTGGCAGCAGAGTCAGTTAATGACTGGAAGACTATTATAAACAGGGTTTATTGCCCAAATTACAATCCAGTTCCTAAGAACCTTCCCTGTTCAGATTGCCCTCCTGGCATTTTGGTGATTTTCCGACTTATTTTCCAGTTCACAAAGACAGTTCTCTGACATTTAAAAATTTAATGTACTTTTTTTATAGCATTCACAATATTCTGCTGCAAATTCTTAAGTGCATAGTGATGTGTGGGTTTATTAACTTCATGACACCAATCAAAGTGCTTCTCAACCAGGATGATTCTTTGCTACGCAGCAAAACTTATGTTCATACACAAAAAATATAAACTAGTTTCTTCTTTGTCCTCAAGCTGTTACTTGCACCATACTTGTGTAATCGTTATTTTTGAGGAACAAATTAAAAAAATATATTTTATAAGCCTACAATTATAACCTTTGCAAGGTAAAAAAAATTCCACACAGTTCTGTATATGTGCTAACCATTCTTCCTATGACACCATAAGTGTACATACAGGTTGGCTGTGTAAATAATAAAATGCCTGTTCTATGGTGCTAAGAAAGTGGCCTAACGTAGTGACCAGATGTAGCTGGCATTATAATTGGAGCACCATAGAGAACAAAGAGACTTGAAATAGTTTAAAGATTTTCTTTAATTATTCATTACCTTAGAAACAAGAGATTTCTTATACAAAACAAAAATTAAAATTGGGCCTCTTTGGAGGAGACTACATACTTGAGGACTTCTTTGTGATTATGCTTCATAGGTAAGCACCAGATTTTCTAAACAGATAGGTATGAATCACATTCTAATGCACAATAAAATACATGAGCCAATTTCTTATTAGAACAAGGAAACCAGTAAGTCCACTGTATAACTAACTTCTGCCAATAACCTCTACTGTTATAAAGAGTCAAAAGCAACAAAAGTTAGTAGTAATTTCCACTTTATCACAGGATTGAAATGGACCAAGTCTCACCACAAATTTGAAATACCATTATGTTCTTTGTATTCAAAAAGTTTCCAAAATGTTTGGTCATTTCTGAAAGACGGGATATGCAGAAAGTTATCTCAAATTCATTGGAAGTGGGAGAAAAATGTGACTATTTTAAAATGTAATACTGACTCTCCAAGGCTCAGTAGCATCTGGGCACCTCCAGTTCTGTCAGACCACCTCCCTCACCACGGCCACTCAAACTGGTGCTCTTTTGCAATTAACATATATATATATATATATATATATAAAATATATTTACATATATATTGTATGTATATACATATTGTATTATACATATTGTATGTATATTATACATATTATACATATTATACATATACAGTATTATACATATTGTATGTATATACATATTGTATTATATACAATACATATTGTATATTATATACAATACATATTGTATTACACGCTGGAATTTTCGTGTTCTAAGTATAGTTAGGGATCTGCTGTGGGTTTTGTTTGTTTGCTTGTTTCTTGAACACAACAAAGCTTCTAAAAAGCATTTAGATGTATAGGAAAGAAAGATAAATATTTGGTGTAAAGATAGCCTCTGGTTTGTTTCCAGTTAAGGATTCATTCAAGACTGTAAATATATACAAGTATGTATTTCCTTTTATAGGAACAGGTTCAATAACAATGTTGTGAATCATCAGGATTATCTATTACAATGTCTATTTAGTATTTATAGAGTACTTCAGTATCACTGTTTACAACATGCTTTAGGAGTGAATTAAAAATGTATAGCAGCAAGTATATTATATAACCAATGAAAAAAATGATGAGGCTTCTAATGATTGCTTATTTTTAACTATTATAATATACTGAGTTTTAAAAAATGAAGAGAACATCTCTAAAAAGCATAGAGTGCTTTGAAGCACAGAATTTGGTTTAAATCCAGGTTCAGCCTTGCTTTTTTCATCCTTTATTGTGTCAGTATTCTCTTTATCTCAGAAACTCATCTCTTACAGGGAGAGATACAGAGCAATAATTCAAAGGACTGCAGCTGATGACAAATACCCTACCATTTTTCTTCCATCTTATTACTGTGATACGTAACAGCTGATTTCCAGAGCCAGGCAACAAACACTTTAGGGAATATAGTCCACACACCAGTTTGCCAGCAGAGCCAACCTGCTCCTGGATTTCTGCCTGGGAACTGGAGCTGCTTCCACAGCACAAGCAGCTTCTACACCCCAAGCACCCTACAACAGTTACATCCATCTGTGTGAGAAAAAGCACTTGAAATTAGCCCTGCTGAGCAGCACCGCTTTCAAGGGAACTCTCCTTCTAATGAAAGTCATCAGACATGAAATTTGTGGCTCTGTGTCTTTAGCAATCAAGTGCCATCATTTCACATTGGCAGCAGAAAAAGGGATTAGTAACCTCTTTAAAGAAAACCAAACAGATATCCCTTAAGTAGTACATGGAAAAAAAATTGAAGGCTGGATTCTTTTCTGCAGTAGTGGCTCATTTCAACAATTCCAGCAGTGGGAAAGAAAAAATTGACTCTAAGCTTAAATTGGAGACTTATAACAGAGTGACAGAGCAGCTGCCTCTGCATTCTTTTTCTAAGTCATCATAGACCTTAAGCCTTTATTTTGCCTTGACTAAATCCTGGGTGTCTTCACCAAGGGAGAAAGAAAGCCATAGCCCTCTGAGGAGCAGCCATTAGTTGTACAGTAGCCAAGGAATACCAGCCATTGTAAAAGCAAATATAAGACGAGTCCCTGTGTCCTGCAGAGCTTACAATGTAAGAAAGACATAACTGAGGAGTAAAGTGAAGGCTGCATTCACAGATTAGAGCATCTAAGAGAAAACAGAAAGCCAACGTTCCCTGTGCTCATTGTGTATGCGCCTCAGGCTCTGCCAGAGAAATGACTCGGGCCTTGAACCAGATGATCCAGTCAAGCTGAGCTCCTCTACCATTGGCCTTTGCAGGTCGTCTCAGCATGGAGTCCAGTGCCAGCAAGTAAATTTCCTAACTTCATTTTGCTCTTTGGCTAATTACTAGTTCCTTTCTGGGCAATGCGTATATATTATATATCACTATCTGTAAAGGTCTTGTATTTGGATTACAGGCAGATGATGGGAAGGGTGACCTGGAAAGCAGAACCAAAGACAGAAGGAGCCTGGGTATGTGGGTATTTGTAAAGCATTCCTTAGGGCAAACATGCACCCCATCTTTTCAGATTCTGCTGACTGATCATAACACTCGCTCATTTGGCCCTGTCTTATACTATTCCCATACCTGAAAAAATGTGCTGGCACTCTGTGCTGAACCCTCCCATGGCCCAGGCCTTTGATGCCCACAAAGGACATTGTGAAGTTGGGGCGCTCACCTCTGCATAGTGGAAGACACCCCTGGGAGCAGCCCAGTGCCCCGCTGCCTCCTCTGACAGCTGAGCTCCCCACCCCAAAACCCACGTGCCAGGCTGGCACATGACAGATCTGTATTCTTGTAACCTCAGTAGCCTGCACCTCTGTTTGGGATTTAGAAAGGTAAAGTGTATGCCCAAAGCCCTACCCTGTACAGTTGCTTTATACATTGTTGCTAATAGAACTCTTTATTTTTTTAATTTAGACCTAAATTCCAAACAGATAAGTCTGATCCCTCTGCCCCATTGTTATGGTGTGCTGGATGAAAAGATAACAGGTTTTAAGTTCCAAGAGCTAGATAAATTCAATTTATACCCTCTTATTCCCAAACAAAAAAAAGGTGTACAATTTAATAAATAAGATACTACAAAGTATGTTTTAATGGGCTATTAACAGAAACATAGCAGAAGTGCGTGCCAGACAACCTTTTCTTTATATCATCCAAGGACTTCATTAATGACCAACTAAATAATCCCGTGAACTATCTCATTCGCTGATAGAGTTAAGTCTTTAAACCATATTTTAGAAAACTAAGTTATCTTGGAGCAAATTGGAGAGTACTGTGCAGCAGAAAAATCTTCTCATAATGAGACAGTGAAGTCCGCAGCCACTCACATGGTTACACTTCAGACAGTACTCCACAACACCTCAGGAAAACCATATTTGGAGAGTCAGACTCTCCTTAAAGCAGTGCAGCTGTGGGTAGCACAGGCAACACAGCACTGACTGCGGCAGTGGCTACCTGTTACAAATAGGGGCTGAAGCAGTCTCCAGTGAGTGCAGTACAAGATACTGCCTCTCCCAAAGCTTGCTTCACCAAAACAATAGTGTGAATCGAATACAGCAGTGCTCCCCCTGAGGGAGTGGGGTGCCTCCAGCGGGCACATCATCCTCCAGCGCTGGAGGGGCAGGGCACGAGACATGCACTGAAGTGTGGAGTCAGAGAGCCCACCTGCCTGCACCACCCTGCAGAACCACAGCAGCCTCAGCCCCACAGCCACAGGCCTGTTAACACCCACCCCGCCACCCCTCGCAGCTTATACTGAGGGGTCACAGGCTGTGGCAGGGACGTAAACTGAAGGAAAATTGTGGTTTAGTCCCTTTTGGAGCCTTGCTCATCACCTTGAGCCCACAGTCCTAGTTCTCCTTCGGAAGGGCCGTAGGCTGCTGGCACTGAGGCCTTTGGCTGAAGGGCCCAGTGTTAAGTGCTGATGTCTCAGTGCTTGATGTCTCAGAGACATCTGCATCCATAGTGCAGCTTGGCTAAGGACAGCACTTAGGTGTTCGTCTGTTAGCAGTGCCTCACCACCTCAGCTGACTCGTCAACATTCTGCTTGTGAACAGCCATCCAGCCACAGCAGAAGCATTTGTTGGCATGGGAGTGCACTGCTGTGAAAGACTCCACACCTAATGTTTCCCAAGAATCAGAGAAGCCTGGTTTGAGCTGTGTGCCTACCAGTCAATTCCAGTTCTCTTTTACTGAGAGTCTTCCTCCTTTTACTCCATCAACTTTAGAAACCTGGTTTTGGAGGTACAGAAGAGAGCACTAACAAGCACCCCTATTTCCACAGTAACCAAGCATATGATCTCTCCCTTCACCTATCCTGATTTGTACATAACACACACTGCAGAACAGCAGTAGCAGCAGGGAGTGAGACTGGACGTCCCTGGAAAACAGGCAATGTGGAGTATTGGAGCCATGGGTCACCTGCAGGGCAAGGCCTCACATCAGCCCCCAGGGCTAATCCAAACGTCCCAGGTAGCAGGTGATTTGTGTGCGAGAGTTCCAGGGTTCATGCCTGCAGCACACGGGAACAAGAATCAGGGTCTCTCTCTGTCACTGTTCCTTTCTTTTTCCTCCCTCTTTTTTTGGGTTCAGCTTCATCCCTGCAGGATGCTCAGCACCACATGGACAAGAGTTATAAACAGGTTGGTTGCACTGTCGGATCAAGAGACATTAGGCATACCTGCAAAGGGCAGATTTTCCAAGGACCTGAGCCTTCTAGACTTGTGCAGGTATGATTTTCTAACAGATTTATAGCACAGCCAAGTTCAGATAGAGGGCTTGAGCTCTTCTTTTGCATGTAATTTGCACAGACTCTGCAAATTCCTACTTTAGAACATGGAATCTCTTCTGTTCTCTAAGCAACTCTGGTCAGCTCTTATTCCACATAGTTTACATTTTTGTCTGCATTTGGGAACACAGAAATGGCTCAACTATTTCCCAACTTCTTTTCATGGAAGATCATCTTGATGTAGGTATTTAAGCAAGAAAATGCTTGCCTATAGATTTTTGCTAAATTTCAAGTTACCAACTAAGATCTTTTAGAGTAGGAAGTTTCAGGCTAAGTTGGTACTGGTGATGTAACCATTTTAACTGCAATCTCCACTGTTTTGTGGGATGGTGGAAATGACTTAAGAAGAGTTGTTAAAATGTATTTCCCTGTGAATGTTTTCATTGTTCAACTCTAGACATCTATGAAAAGTGGAACAATTCCATCCATTGGATGTGTTTTTACAAGGATTACTTTCTAAGCATGTTATAAAAGCAGGGGCACTATTGGAATCAGTGGTTCGTCTGTGCTTTTCATAACAAAGGGAGATTGTGTGGCCATTAAAATGACATTACAAACAGCACAACATCTGCTACGTGATGCATAGTGCTCTTCCTACCAGGACCTGAGTGTTCACATTTTGTAACAGCCCCAAACTAAGCCAACTAAAGGACAATCAATCATTCAAATGAGATATTTTTCTCTTGTGTTCTCTTTATCTCTGCTGCTATTCCCATTTTGATCACGGGGTGTCTGAACTTCCCTGGCCCAGAACACTGTCTCAGTTACACTAGTATGAATCAAAACTATCTCTGCCTTCAGTGCCTCTTACTGAACAGTATTTTTGTAAACAGCTGGGTTTATTGTGTTTCATATTTGTTGTCTCTCGACCAAGAGAAATGACTTTTCCATCTCCTTTACACTGCCATGAAACATATACCAGCTGACCACTCATGTATTGGCTAAGTTGCTCTCCCCTCCATTCATTAATCCTTATGTCTCACACTTGGAAGATATAACAGTGGACTCGGTAGCATTAGCCCAGCTGCACAGTTTCTGGGAGCACTGTGGTCTCTATGATGGGATGCAGAGTAGCCTACAGTATACCGGCACGGATAGTATATCATGGTCTGTCTACAATATCATGTTCGCAGCTAACATGGCTGACTCGGGACTAGAATGAGGGAAGTTTCAAAAGGTGCCATGACTCCAACCAGGACACCAGAATATTCTTGGAGTAGTAGTTACTGAGGCCCATTGCCAAGGAGATCTCTGGCTTAATTACTGTAATGTTATATCTTGTTGCTGTAACTAATAGTCTGACATCAGTTCTCCTTCATAAAACAGAATCACTTAAATGAATAGGAGCAACAGAATGAGGGTCATAAAATCTCTTTTTAGACTACATTTTATAGAAATTATATTCTTTCCAGAGAATAATCACTACATTTAAGAACTGAGTTTTTAATACTGTTGCAATATTTTAATCTAGGGACTGTAGTTTTTTGAGACTCCACTTTAGACCTTATTTATCCTTGAAGATAAGTAAATCATAAGGAAGTCACCAACTTAAGAAACCATTTGGAAGCAATGCTCACTCTTAAGATCTGGGGACATTTCATGTCAGAAACTCACTTAGCCACAGGTTTGGCAGGTGGAATACATGTTGTATATAAACTGTAAAGAAGCCTGAAGATACTCTGAACATAGTCAGTCAGACACGTAACACCCTATTCACCACTCTTTAAATACTGAAATGAAATCAATTTCTTTTTCACAGTTCCACACTGCAGTTCTGGAAACTCACAGCTTCTCAGATCAGTACCACAACGTGTCTCTGATGGCGACTGGAAGCTTTCTCCTGCTTGTGGGCCAAAGTAGTAAAGTGGAGTAGGCTATTTAGGTCTCGCAGGTCACACCACAGCTACTGACATTCCCGATTATGACAGAGTTTAATACTGCACATCTGGCTTTTCACTCTTGTTCAACTTGAATTACAAACTGTTTTGTATTCTTGGGCCTCCTGCATTTCCATGAGGAGCTGAATCATGCTAAACTATATTAACAGTCCACAGGATAGATTTCTTCATGACCTGAACTAGTATTTGTTAAATTCGAAAATCTGCTAAATCTTGTAACGTGCTGTTGCACCTACTGACATTTCTTGTTACCTTTGCCCAGAGCTGAACTTTCCAGATTTACTTGCAGCTAGGTATTTATTTTAGTTTTGTCCCAATGTCTTTCGCATATATAGGCACACAGACCACCAGTGAGGCACTTCACTACAGCACAGGAGGAAGCATGACACTGTGAATCATTGATCCCCTCCTGCTTTTGCAGATCTTTCACATCAACAACTCCTGAAACTCAGAGAACTTTCCAGCCTTTCTCGTTTTCCAGATGCCTGGCCTGTTATTCTGTCTCAATATGAAATATAAGACATCTCACTGGAATACAGGGTTATTCTTTGTGTGGGGAAAAAAAAAAAAAAAAAGGATAGAAGGGGCCTTTCAGATCTCTGGGAGTTATCCCAGGGATTAATGGATATCACCACTACAGATTCTTTATGCTGTCTTTGGAGCATTAGCCCCTGTGAACATAATTTTATTACTCTATGAAGATATACACTTCCCTGACTCGGCCTTATTCCAGGACTAAACCTCTGAACAAGATGGTTTTGCAAAAAATGTCCTCCCTTTCACAGAAACAGGAGATGTACACGGATTGTGTGCTGCCCCGTATCTCAGGCCTGAGGCGACTGTTGTTGGAAGCAAATTCTTCCGTGTCTTTATTTCACCACAAAGTTTTGTGCATGAACATTCTTAATAAAATAAGCTCCACATTTTCCAAAATCAGGCATCTTAAATGAAGTAAGCCATCTAAATAAATGCAATTATTTTATGAAGGTGAGAACTGGAAGCAAATACACTGGGACCAGCAGTCCTCTGGTGCTGTACATTTCACTTCATTAGGGATTTATCAAGGCTAAGTATCATTTTGGCGTAGTATTTGAAGGTGTTGTTTCAGTATTTTTAAGCCAGATCTTTTCTGATCTGTGAACTTGACCTATTCTTTTATCTCCTTCTTAGCATGGACTTACAATGAGGATGAGCTTCTGCTGTTTTGGAATGCGTAAAATAAATTCGCTGGCAGCTTGAACTATGATTTACACTAGCATTAATTACTGTAAAACAGAAGATTTGTTTCATCATTTCATACACTACCAGCACAAATTTTTTGGCAGAGCTGAACATCTTGAAATCAATATCCATTGAAGGAACTGCTTCTGTATTGGATAAGGAAGTTACTTTTCAGTGACTATGTCAAGTCATAGAAATCAGAGCAATCAGATCTCAAATTAAGATTTCATGAAGACAAGCAAATATTTACCTACATAAGACGTCTAGCAAAACTTGATGGGTCTGTGGCTGATTTTCGGATGCATTCATTCCCATGCGTAGGGAATAACATTTTCTCACTTAGATGTGGCTCAGAGCACCCACCAAAAAGCAGCAGGATCAAACCAAACAAAACTTGGCGGAGAGCTGGTGTCAAAATCCCAGATATGCGCTTACACTGTCAGTGTGAAATGCAGTAGGGAGTTAAGTAGTATTTTGGGTTACTGCAAACACATAAATTTATGTATTTTGAACGCAAAGGTTAAAAGTTTGCTAGTAATAGAGCAATTTATTTCACTTCCTGAAATGTACACTGAGCTGCCAGTTAAAGACTCTGGCTGCTGCTGTCAAACAAGCAATTTCCTTTCGATGTAATGCCATAATTAAAACCTGGGCCAGAGGGCATTCAGAACACAGTGGGACTGCTGCTCTGATTTAACTAGGATGTAAAGAAGTAATTGAACTTAGAACTTTTTCATCCGCATTTATCACTACAATATAGGTCAAGTGAAATACACATTGGGGGTGTTCTGTGTAGCTTGCCACTGTGTAGCTTGCCACACTTTCCACCCTAGCCACAGTTTTGCTACATCAATTACCCTGATGTTAGTATTCATGGAGCCACAGTAGTCAGGAGGGAAGGAAGAGAAAGCACAGGACTGTCTCTTGAAGTGACTCTAACTTTCACACCAATAGGTAAAAACACATACTACTCCCAAAAGGATATTTGTTTCACTTATGCATCAAAAATTAAAATATTCCTTACTACTAGTCCCTAGTTGTATTAATACAGCTCACAAATGACTTTGGTTTACATCATGTTACTAAAACAAAGAATCATGTCAAAACATCTGTAAACTCAGATTTATTCATTATGTTACAAATTCTAAGTAGTTTAATGGCAATTCCTCTCATAATAGGTTAGAAAATTGCCACCTTTCTCATATTTTCTTCAGAACTTTCTGTAAATAAACCATTTATAAAATACTCAATTTTTGCTTCTTATGCAGAGTGCAAAGGTAGGAGACTGAATTTGAGTTCTCTAGGATTTCAGAAACTGTACAGCTTTTGTTTTTGTCACATCAAATAGACATTTATTCCTTAGCTGCTTTAAAAAAAAAAAAAAAAAAACACACCACATATTCAGTACCTACCTGATCTTCCACATATCTCATTGCATCTCTTTGATCAAGGTCCTCCAATCATTCAGTTATCCATGGGTAATTATAATTTCCTAGCTTCTTTAGCCTGGAGGAGACCAATTTATCACAGGCTGTCATGAATCTTGGTTTTAAATTATCAAGAGTCCAATTAACTACAGAAATGGGGTTACTTCTTTCCAATTAAAGTGATTGATCTCATGTAAAGCCTTGTAACATTTCCCTTTTTAATTATGTACACTCCCATCAAATATGAAGAGATTCACCCTCATTTTATTTTTTATCCAGAGAATGAAATACAGCAAATATTAATCATATACTGATATAGTTCCAGACCTAATAATGCTATCAGCATACATTAACAATTTCCAGTTGATCAGCTTCTGAAATGTATTTAAGTTTTATTTCTGTTTTACTCCAAACATTTACTTCAAAGCCAGGAAGAGGCATAAATTTTTTTTACAGCCAAACATATTCTCCTGGTACAGCTTAAAATGTTAAACCACTTACAAGTTGAAAAGAAAAACAGAATTTAACTTAAGCACAAACAGGAAAAATATGAATATGCAAAGCGTCAGCTGAGAAAGGAGGACTCTCCACATTGCTGTTCCTATAAATCTTTTTCTTCCACTAGGATTATCTAGACAAATAAGGCACTGGACACCACTGAAAAGAGCCTGGCTCTGTCCCCTTTGCATACTCCCTTCAGGTATTTATAGATATCGATGAGATCCCCCAAGATTCTTCCAGTCTCAACCATTCCAGCTCTCCCAGCCTCTCCCCATCAGAGAGGTGTTCTAGTCTTGTCATCACCTTGGTGGCTCTGTGCTGGGCTCATTCCAGCAAGGCCATGACTCTCTTGTACCAGAACTGGACACGGTACTATAGGTGTGGCCTCACCAGTGCTGAGGGGAAGGATCACCTCTCTTAACCAGTTGGCAGTACTTTGCCAAATGCAGCCAAGAATACTATTAGCCTTCTCAGTGTACTGCTGGCTCACATTCAACTTGGTGGCCACCAGGACTCTCAGGACCTTTTCTGCAGAGCTTCTTTCCAGTGCGGTGGTCCCCAGCTAATACGTGTGCCTGAGACTATTCCTCCCCAAATGCAAGACTTGCCATTCCGCCTAGCTGAACGTAATGAGATTTTTGTCAGCCCCTTTCTCCAGCCTGTCAAGGTCCATCTGGATGGCAGGATTGCCCTCTGGTGCACCAGTCTCTCCCCCAGTTTCATGCCATCCACAAATTTGCTAAGGGTGCACTCTAACCCAAAATTCAGAACATTAAGAAAGATGTTAAACGGAACACAATCCAGTATTGACCCTGGGGATCTCCCCTTATTACTTGCCTCCAAATAAACTTTGCACCACTGATCCATCAGCTCAGTCAGACATGATTTCCCCTTGGTGAATCCATGCTAACTATTGATGATTTTCTTCTGCTTGATGTGCCTAGAAATGGTTTCTAGGATGAGCTGTTCCATCTTCTTCCCAAGATTCAGGCAAGGCTGACTATCTGTATCTCACTGGGCCCTCCTTGCCCTTTTTTATGACTGTTTTCTCATCCAGTCTTCAGACACTTCCCCTAGTCTCCACAGTCCAGCAACAATTATAGAGTGGCATCCTAATGACATCAGCCAGGTCCTGCAGCACTCGCAGGTGGACTTGCAAATGTCCAGTTCACTCAAGTATTCTCACCTGGGTTCCTCCTTGGGCATCCTTCTCAGCAGAATGTTGTGTTTTGTTTTGTTTTTTCACCCTTCCCCCCCCCCCTTCCTCCTTAGACCAGGGACTTTTATATTACAAACTAAAAAGAATGCTAACAACTCCTTTTGTGAAATCAGAAACACCACATTTTGCTTTTACACAATTTTGCCCATTTGATTAAAAAAAACTTTAACAAAATGTTCAACACAATTCAGAAGAAGCAAAGAGGTTCCTCACTAGGTGATGGATTAGCCACATACAGCTACTCTAGCTTTTTTGTCACCACACAGAAAACTGTGCCTGCTAACGAGAATGGGAGGGCTTTAGAACATAGAATCACTTACTAACTTTCAAGAGGGATGAGCCACAGTTACTGCTGAAAATAAATCTACAAAATTCTGTAGGAAGCTGAATTATAATTAGATGTTAAATAGCTTTAATATGAGACTTGAATTACATCTTCATGATTGGCATGAAAAGCATACTTAAAGCTTATTGTGCAGTAATACTCTTTTTTCATGCTAGTTGTAGGAAATATTTTCAGAAAAATAATAAAACAAGTGAGGGAAACATTATTAAGGGAAAAGAATGATACTGGAATCTACAGTTCTAACAAATACTACGCATGGAGTTCTGATCCTTCTGCCACAAAAAACTTCAGACACACTGGTGCTTCACAGCATACTATGACAAGTTTTATTTTCTTTACCCACTTAATTTAATTATTTTGAGTTACATTACATTGACAAAAATCTCCTAATAGCAGTCATAAAATGATGACAAGGGGAAGTAACCCCTTGCCCCTATCCCCTGACTTGCTGTGAGGTTCCACAAGGAAAGGAGCAGTCCATCATTAGCATTATTAAATTGTTACCACTGTATTAGTGTTATATAAAACAAAAAGACCCAATTCTTTACCAGAAAGTTTGCAGTCTGGAATTAGTTGTGGTAATATTAAACACTGGGATATTATCAGATAGCCCTTACGTGAGTTAAAATAGGAAGCCAGTGTCAATATACATTAATTGGCACCAAATTAAAGGCCAAGAAGGAAAAGTAACCCAAGTAGGGTATTACATAGAAGATCTTCTGAAGATCTTTGCATAAACGTAGTTTTTTCCCTACCCCAGAGTATCAAAGTCTGGAATAAGCCACAAGGTTCAAGTGAGAAAATTAGACCTAAAGCGTGATGTAGTGCCAGGAATAGTCAGAAATCAAGACATTCACTTACAACAGCAGGGTAGAGTCCCACATACCAAAGGTGACAGAACTGAAGCAACAAGAATGCAAAGAAAATACTTCAAGAGGAAAGACAGGAAAGTCTTCCGCACTTTAGACTACGAAGTCAGTGCAGAGAAAGTCAGAGATTCACTGAGTGGAATACAGCAATCCAATTTGGCACAAGGGTAGCAAATTAAAACAGGTTTTTAGTAGGATCATCAATATGCACACTCCAATATAAGAATACAAAATTAACAACCTAAAGAAGTTTAAATATAAAATGCATAGATAAACTTATTATATATTGATTTAATTATATGTCCATGCATCTTAGCTTTCAACCAGTAAATGGGAATACCAACAAAGATCCAGTCCTAGACTTCACTAGTATGTACTACTGCATGGGGCTGCCATGATAACAACTCATGCATGGAAGCAAATCTTGGAACACAGTGGCTGAAGTTCAGAAACTAGATATTAACTCCTGAAAACTACTACTGAAATATCCGATAAACTAACTGGATATCCTTAGAGAACACTTAATGGTAGTTCATCAGTCACTATGCAGTCATATAGTCAATGTAAAGCTCTATAGAAAACTTATAAGAAATTTTGCCTTCAGGAATGTACTCAGAACAAGGTAGATTTGAAGAAGTCATTTTGTAACTAGCAAAAAGAGACAGGCAACATTTTTCAAATGGTAGTACTGATTCCTCTTCTGGGTTTACGTATAATCAAAGAGTGACTAATTTCAACTGAGCGTTGTAGTGGTAAGTCTACGGTCAGAATTGAGATCCATAGCAACTTACAATGCCTTAACTACACATTAAGAATATTGCTTTGCAAATTTTGGTTCCAATCTCGATCAGTCTAATTATCTTCATCTTCAAATAGGAGCCAAGGCTTGCAAGATTGGCCCTCAATCCCATACAGATAACTAAAATAGCTACTGGAACTAAAATAATATGTAATTTGTGCACTGTGGCTGTGCAGAAGCACAGTAATTTTCAAACACTTCAGCTTTTATTTCAGATATGCGCAGGATGGCTCTAACCCATGAGTATTTATGACTGATGCATCTGCATGAAGCTTCTCATGAATGTTGCAAGCTTCTGAACATCTTCTACAGTCACTGCATTATATAAAGAGGCACGGATTCCTCCCACAGATCTGAATTGAAAAGAGGAGAGAAAAAAAATAGATGAGTTTTGTATATGCTAAAAAAAGATATAAAATACCATTTACAGTTATTCCCCTACCCAAACAGAATGAAATTCATATTTTATATGAATGAGGGGCAACATTTTACTCAAGGTAAGCAGGCAATCTAAAGCAACTTAGTATTTATTAGTTATTTACAGCTCCACACTGTACCCTTTTGACAACAAAAAAAAAATTCTAACTTTAATTCCACAAACACCATTGTAACATGGGAAGGAACTCTTTCCATCAGCTAGATAAATAATGCAATGGAGACTTTATGCAGTGACAGAATTTGACAAAATGTCACCTTCTTTGGCATTTGAACAGAGATAAGAAAGATTAATCAAACCAGAGAAGAAGGCAGAATTAATGAGAAAGCTGTGCCCCATCACACCTAGGCTATAGTTGATTCACCAGCAGTTTTAATTACAGTCTCAAGACTGCAATTCCCAGTGCTCCCAAACCAATATGAAGAACAGCTTGTAAGCAAGAAAGGCTGTTAAGTCAATACACAATGCCTGCTGCTATATCGCTGTAATAATTTTTTATTCTGCACAGCAAAGGGATTCATCTCAGTCTAGCACTTACCGATGTCCTTTCAGAGATATCATGTTAAGTTCCACAGCTTTCTCAAGAAATTTCTTTTCCAGGGCTTCATCACCCTTGATACTGCCAATGTGGAAGGGGACGTTCATTCTGCTTCGGTTCTTCTTCTCCACTGGACATCTGGAAAAGTTGTAGAATTAATCATTAACCTACTTTTTGCTAAATTTACATTTTCAATTATAAACAACTTCAGAAAGTGAATAATTGCATCTGCCAAGCCCAAAAGTCATTGTTCCATAACCAAAGCAATCATTACTTTCTGTGAAAGAAACTTCCTTTTTCAACCAAGTATAATTCTGCTGGCAACAGTGCTACTAGAATTGAGTTTGACCACCTAAACAGAGGTTAAAAAAACAAACAAAAAGAACACAGTAAAAGAAGCTTCCTTTGGAGACTTCATCAGTGGTTTCAATCTCCCTTCTTAATGTCTTATTTGGTGTTATTAAGAACCATGAACACAGAGAGAAAAGAGATCTCTAGAACAACCTTTACATCACATACATGGCCAAAAGTAGATACATTAAGATACATGTAAAACAAAATTACACTTTTTTTTTTCTAATTTGTGTTTGCTTTTATGAATTCTATTTCTTTATTTGTAGTTATTGTGGACAGCAAAAAAAAATGGCCGTGAGAAAGGTAGAGGGAAAATGGAGGGAAGCATTTAACACTTAAATACTTCTCTTTAGTGCTTCTGGTTACAAAAGAGATATGAAGCCATGGTATTTCCCAAGGTTGTTATGGGAATTCTTGCACAAATTCATAAGGAAACATTTTTTATTATTCTGTTTGACATGGTTGTGGGTTGAGTCTTCATTGTTGTTGTTTTGGGAGAGGGGGTGGGGTTGGATTGTTTTTTGTAGGCAGCAGGGTTGTTGAGTTCTTCAACAGTTCCTTCATGCAGATTAAGTAGTAACTGATCATAATATTAACATATGCAAGTTCTGTGTCAGCTGTAACCAGGAATACACTCTTTCAAAAAGCCTATGTTTGTAAGCATTCTCACATTTGTAAACATATATATGGATTTGTTCCGTTTAAGACCACCCAGTTCCTATCAGGCAATCTAGCATAACCACGTGCAAGCTATTAGTGCAGAGACTTTAGAAAGCAACAAACCGCAAATGGCACACAGCACTTTGTGGAAAAGTATTGATTCACAAAAACCTTGTCACACCTCTTGCTCAGTGAAGCATGCCATAGATTAGGTGGTACATTACAGGTAGGAAGGCAGCTTCAGATAAAAATGAATTTTTTTTAAACTGTATTTATGACTAAAATGATGACTTGAACTGTGTTGCTAAAGAAGATGCATACAGATCACTTCATGAAGTTTGCTTTGCTTTCCTCATTTGCCAGTTTACCATCCCATTGCATTTGCCTATTGAGTCTTAAAGGCCCACTTGCCAAAAACAAAGATTTCTTATTTGCCATAAAATGTTTTTTCAAAGCTTGATTTGCTCACTGAGGTTTCTGGAAAAACCCCTTGGATTTTAATAAAGTAGGATCACAACTCTAATCATTGCAATGCCAAAGGCAAAGCTGTTCCCATCATGAAAACGGATAAGCAGAATGCACTGAATATTATGAACTGTATCCTTGCTAATTAAGGTTGCAGCCAACTTTAAATTAAAATCCAAATTTAATTTCCCTATGCTAACTTTGACTCTAAAGTTAATTAGGTCCCAAATTTTGACTTTTTAGTGAAGGCAAAGGAAAATATTTTGCAGTCTTTGTCATTTGCTAATTTTTGAACTTATGAGTATTGAAATTATTATTGCTTATTACAACATCAAGATTCAACTACACATTTTGGGTCCTGGCAGGAAAAAAAAGCCTTGTATCCATATGTAAAAACAGACTGCCAAATCTGTTTTTAAAAACATCAAAAACTGCTGAAAACATATTTTCTTTATGCACAGATTACATTCTGACTATTTCAGCAAATGTTTCAGAATTGACTACAATTAAAGATACTCTGCCTGACAAAAAAAAACACACAGATTTTGATTTCTGAAGAGATTGTTAGAAAGGATATGATGTAGAATTCCTCTCAACAGCTTCTTACCAGTCACCTTCTCTGTTTTGGCCTGTAATTCTCAAACATACTGTAGGCATACTAAATAGGAGATGTTGCAACCTGCTTTCAGTACACATCTCCTAGGCTCCTGCATTTTAAGTGCTTCTCAACTGATTGTGCGGGATAATAGGAAATAACTTTCTACTGGAAAGAAACTCATCCTTGTAGAGTTACCAAGTTAATTCTTTGCACAGATAATCTCTCTAGGATTTCAGGATTCCTCAATTTCAATATATTGAAGAAGTAACTTTAAAAGTAACAAAGTTATGCTCCAAGTTTAGCTGTGCAACAAATTTTTAAAGCAAGGGGAAAACACACAACTTACACATAAAATCCATCAGATTTTTCTATAATATCATAAATCATTCGTGATTTGATTAAACTAAGTTTATCCATGGCTGCAGCTCCACCATTGTTCTTTATCCACTCCAGTACCAGTCCCATGATATAGATACTGCAACAAAAGAAAACATTTTTCAGTCAGATTTAAAAACAAAAACAGTCATGGAATAACAGTCTACTAAAGTTTTAACTATATGACATTGTATTTGTTTTTAAGGTGTTTGTTACAGTATAAAGCCTGCACAGCTGCTCTAGCAAAGAGGTAGGAACAAATCTCAAATGCACATGTACTAAAAGTGCCAGAAATCTAATCACATTTTCACAAGTGTTAAGAATAAAACCTATAATCCCATTTCTGTCTAAAAAGATCATTTTTCCTCATGAACAGTGATGTTTGATGAAACAAATAATTAATGTGTTACATTTAATTATTCATCACCATTCAAGTTAAGCAGAGACCTGGAAGCCCACTGAAATCACATGTCTAGGGACCAAGTATTTCAATGCCAGTTACTCAGTGCAACATAAAAAAAGTCCCCAGGGCCTTTTGCCTTTGTGTTTTCGCTATAAAACTCAGCTTGTTCAAGCTCAGGCATTTCCCACAACTACAACATTTTGCATAATAAACTGTTCACAAGTTTTTGTGGTGCATTTCCAACAAATTTGCTTTTATTTTATCCCTTCATGACAGATTTCAAGGCAGTACACAGAGAGCATTACTCTACAAGTTTCTCTAACACAAGTCTAACAGGAATTTGTTTTAAACTTCGCTCCTTTTAATTTCTCAGGGGATGCCAATCTCTAATCTTTGAATATTCAGAAAGACTGTAGAAAAAATGATGTTACGGATTGCCTATTACAAATACAAAGCACCATGTAGTTTTGAGAGCACAACCTTGCTATGTTTATGACAGCAGGCTGCCAAGAAGCCTGGTGTAAAGAATTTAAGTGAAGAATTGCCTAGGCCCCTGACAGGTACACAGGGCCACATTCATTTCTTGCTTTCATTTCCTCAAGTGAAAATTTTGGACAAATAAAGTTTAAAGTTAGGCCTGGAATCATCCACAAAGGTCAGACAGATGAAACTTTTAGTCCACATTACATGTCAGCCAAAATAATGTTTCTGGAGCAATTCTAAATGCCAAATAAACACTTGGAGCATGAAAATCAGTGTTTTGGGTTTTTTTTTAAAAGGAAATTTATTGCTAATTTTAGCAAAGTAGATTAGGGTCAAAGAGTTAAGCACTGTAGCATCAAAATGTTAAAGCCATTAGCATCCTCTTAATTTAATTTAACATACCGATGAAGTAGCTGTTGTATGTTCTGTTAATATTTCCTGCCTGTTTGCCAGCAAATCATAAGAGAGTGCAAGGAAAAGAGGAGAGGAAAAAAAGAGTTAAGAAGTTTTGCCAGTTCCTTATAAAAACTGGAACAGGCGTTTAGAACCAAGCCAAACAGACGTACACCTTGCCAACATTTCAGTCTGTGTTACATTTTGGATTCTGGAGCACACTCCACTGTGAGTCCGCAGCACCAAGTGAAATCCGGCTTGGCAGTGATCAGAAAGGAGAAAGATTGTTAGATCAACTTTATTTTCAGCTCTCTTAGTTCCCCACTATTCTTTTAGCGTTCTTGAAAGACACTGAATTACAGTTAAAGCTGCACTTCCTGTTTAGAATTTATTCACAGTGGCTAAACTTAAACAAGACTGCGAAACTTAATTTTGGTTTTGCTTTTCAAATCAGAGAAGCAACACTGTTGAAGTGCTGAGAACTTTGTTTCTTCAAATGGAAATAGCTTTGTACTTGGAAAACATGAATGGCTGGATTTAGAACCCGGCATGTGCAAGTACACTATGTCCAAAACAGTATGCATGACTTGGCAGTCAGGAAATAACCAATCGTGAGAGAGAGGCTTTATCCATCGTTGAAGAGAGCAATCATACTGCCCACGTTATAAAACTGCAGACAGGAAGAGAATAATCTGGAAACTTTAAGTTAATTCTTCTCTTAAATGCAAATCCTAATGATATTGGCTATACTCAGCCAGGAGGGCAGACTCTGGATGGCTGCAGGAGTACATAATTACAGCACTATTACTCAACAGTGGCCATACTGCTTTGGAGAACTCCAGTTGTACACCAGAATATGAAATAAACAAACAGGCACAGGATTTACTTTTGATAAATTAAGATAAACTACGTCTATGCCTTCTCAATAATACAAACCATAGTGAGACACTGTGAGAAACAAAATTCAGAAATACAGTCTGTACCTCAAAATTCTACTGAATTTAAATTAGAAAGGTATTAAGGTAGACTTTATGTACAGAAACCACTGCAGTTCATTTTGATACAGTGCATATGAAATCCGCTGGATACCATTAGGTATTGTAACTTTAAAAATTCTGGCTTGTATGAAATCAAGTCTAAGACCTGCAGTTAAACATATTCAGCGTGAAATAAAATTTCGTGTTGAACAGAGATGATGCAAACTTTGAGAAGAAGAGCTAGTTATTTTTTCACATACTGCAAAAACATTTTTTAGAAAAGGAAATGTTTGGCTTAAGATTTTATTTAAGTATCTGGTTTAGTAGGCATTGGTATAGCATTTTTAATTATTTCAGATTAGAAGTACCATATTAAGGAAGGGTAGATACCACTCGCTTAACGCCTAAGTATTGCAGAGCAAATCATCATCTCACTAGGTATCAGAAGTTAAGAGACACTGTTTTTGAAAGAGCAAGCTATACTCTGTTTTACCTCAGGCATACACGAATTCCCTGAAAACATACCAATTTTATTATTTTTTCTGCTAGCAACAATTACAAAGATTGACCAATTCTATTTTTGAATGCCAAGTCGAGCACTGAGGTAGTATCTAAAGAAATATGAGAAGCCTTGTTAGAGAACAAGGTAAAGCAATGACTTAACCACCTTTCAAAACTCACTGCAGTGAGTGATTTAGTTAGAACAAGAAATATGCCAAGAAATTTTTCAAAATATGAGATATTTTGTATTTTAAAAACATTTGAAAATGATAACGCCATCTATTATTTCCAAGCATGAAAGTAGAGATGGGTATGGAGGTTCACTCGCTGACAGTGGTCTCAGGAAGAAATTAAATGAAGTCTATAATGCGTATTCAAGCAGCAAGACTAAACGCCCAAGTTACCTACTTGCAATCTTAGAAGCATTAGTATTGTAACAGCTAGAATCATGTTTGTTTAAGCCAAAGAATTAGATCCTGAAATTTCTATGATGAAATTAAGACATACAGTATTTAATTCTAAAAATATTACGTCCTTTATGGCTGAGTCCCATTCACTGGGCAGGAAGGCCTACTACAATCACTTCAGATATTTTCAGCAGAATCATGTGAAATCCTCTAACATGTCAACTACTTGAATACAAGCGATACTCTTCTCTGAAACTCTTTTCACAAAGCATAGCAGATGCTAGTGCAGAAACTTTTTGAACAATAGATACTAAAAAGCAGGATAAGTTACCTGTAACATGGCGGAGTGTTATATAGAGAGCCATTCACTGCTTGTGTTTTGTAATCCATTACAACAGGGCATTCCTTCAGTGCAAATCCCAGCAAGTCCTCACGTACTATTACAACAGTAACTCCAGCACAGCCAACATTCTTCTGAGCACCAGCAAAAATCACGCCAAACTAATAGAAAGAAAGGAAGGAAGTGCTACGTACATCCACTAGTTGGTTAAGTTCAGTAATTAACTGAATAATAAACCAATATTTTTAATACAAAAATTATACAACTGAACAGCTTGGAGAATGTGTCAAAAGTGAGCAAGTTGCAGGTCAAAGACATGCCAGCAGAAGTTCTAATTTCAAGGTACACTTCCAGCTAGAATTGTTATCCCATGTATATTTTCATTCGCTTGACAAAAAACACTTCAAGTTTTCCAGTAATTCGCTAAGCACTTAATAGCTACAAATGATTCACAAGGCAACCTGTCCCCATTTCACACTACTCCAAGCAAAATCTACTAAAAACACACAGACAAAACTATTTTCAACCAATCTGGTATTTCACAAGAGGCATCATATAATCCACCTATTCAAGGAGAAGCAAGCCAGGAAAAAAAGATGTTGAAGATGAAGATACTAGCAATTCCCACCTCACCCCATTCCTACTCCTTCCATTCTTCACACCCATCTTAACTGTACTGTACCTTGGAAACATCCACAGGCCTCGACAGGAAATTTGATGACATATCACAAACCAAGACTGCTCCTTTGACATCAGGTACAAAGTCAAACTCCACACCATGAACAGTCTCATTAGCACAGTAGTAGACATATGATGCATCTGGATTGAGGTTCCAAGTGCCTGGGTCAGGAATGTCTAAGACAGACAAAAAGAATACCAAAGGTCACTAAACGGATGTAATTTTCCTGGCATGCAGTTTTATTTTAAGGCTAGACTTTCAAGCATAAATCCAGAATGATTTTGCAGCATAAAGTGAAAAGCTACATTGTAGCTTCCTGGTAAGGTATCCACAAAGGAAATACATCAATAAGTACATTCCCAGTATTCTGTGGTGGGCCATCATCAGGCTTACATTAATCTGACTTTCAGTCCTTATTCGTTAAGGAATCTTTGTCAGGTGGAATCCTCTACGTGTCTTTGAAACTACTGAAACATCCAAATTCTTACTGGTAAAGTTACCAGCAACTCTGTTTACGTGAACCCCTAGATGCATTTTTAGACCTATTCAAAGTAACCATGTGTTCAGCTTTCTCCTATCTAAATCTTGCAAGGGATCAACAAAACTAAGACTTGCCTCAGTCAAAAGGCCATGCACTGGCATACTCTGACAGCATAGAAAAAGTTTTGCAAAGAACAAATGTTTGTTCCTCTTTTCTCCTCTTCTCCAAAAGATGAGGGGAAGAAGTGCTGCTACTGCCTCTCCCATTATTTATTCCTTCTCACTTTAATTATAGCTGCCAAATGGTGAATACACTCCCCTATAATAGGAAGTCATAGGTTTAAATCCTTCCTGTGTCTTCAAGGATATAATCTTCCAGGTTAATCTATAAACGGTGATTGGGGCACCAACTGGTTTGGGGAATATTCTTTGTCTTTCCTGTTGCCACTCTTTCGACTTCAAATTAAATATCACAGACCAGAGAAAAGAAATACAAGCACAATTAAGGGAATTAAAGAATTCAGGTATTCCTAGTCCAAAAATTATTTATTTATAACCAGTGACTACTTAAAGCATATATACAAAATGTCCTGAAACATTTTCTAACAAAAAAGTTAAACGCCTCAGTTACACATAACCTCTCCTCCTTGTACACAGTGGTCATTCAAATTACGTCATGTCCACAAGCTCCAAGAGAAGGAGTTGGAAATGGCTTTCTTATTTCAGAGCTAACTGACAAACGGTCAGGAGATGGGTGTTTGGGAACTCCTAAAAGACCATAACAGGAAGCACATCACTCACCTCCTGGGCCAGTACGCTTAAGATCCCGGACATACTTCTAAATTTCAAAGTGATTTATTACTGAATGCATCTGAAACTGAATTACTTCAACATATACTTGCAAATACCTTAAAAACTAAGTTCTGGAATCTGTTCACTCTGGTCCTGGAATGCTCCTCTGGTGGGAGACCATTAGGCCATCTAACCAGTCTCCCACTCATGCGTATGGAGACATGCAGCAGACAGTTTTTGAGTGTTGGCCAGTCAACCATTTAACTAGTTAACATTCAATAACGCAATAGCTGAGACAGGCCAATTTTTAGAGCAATTCAGAAAGGTAAGCATTCACATCAATACATGTAATCATCAACTTACTTGTATAGGCTGATAGTTTCGGATGAACAATATTCACTTTGGCATACTTCTCTGCTTCTTTAGCAGCTTTTGCTGACCAAGCTCCAGTAACCACATAATCCGCCTGTCTTCCCTCCTTCAAGCCGATAAGGTTAAGTGGGACTGCACTGAACTGACCAGATCCACCTCCTTGGAGGAAAATAACTTTGTAGTTTTCTGGTATATTTCTGCATGCAAGAAATAGCCATTTATTTTATTCCCAAAAGACAAAGGATGCATACCACTTGCTATCATACGTCTGACTGCAACCCTAGAGAGAAGGAATACTGCTGTTTCAGAAGATGCTTTTCAAGGAGGTTAAACCAAATCCTGTTAACTTACCTCAGTGCCAGTCTTGATTAACAACCAAAATAGTAGGAGTTGTGCTATATATTGAATTAATAAAAGTTTGATGGAAATCAGCAAATTTTGACCCAGACAGCTATGAGCAAATTCAATCCTGAGTAGCTTCCACCATAGCACACACAGTCTTGAACAATATTCCAGCAAAGTGAAGTTTTGTCTCTTAGTAGCTTCATGACATTTCTGAATTGAGATAGCTTCATAACAAAACTTGAAGTACAGTTCAGTTTTTAGGGTCTTGACAATTTGCATGTGCAGCTGCATTGTACCTTGTACATGCAGAGCAAGAGGAGGAGCTATTTACATTATCACAGAAATTACTTGTCCAAACAACTCATGAAAGCTCTGCTATCAATCACACTGGCTGTGACAAAGAGTCAAGCTTTAAAAAAGTATGGTCCTTTCATGTAAAACTACTATGAGAACAGTACACTAATTCTAATACACGGTATAAAAGCATTAACCCTAAGACATGATCTAAAAAACTTGTATTTCTAACTTTTTTAAATGTTACATCACATACAAGAAAGGGGCTCCTGACCAGTCATTCTAAAACACATCCTTATAGATTTTATGTTAGTAAAAGGTAAGTACTGTAACAAAACAGTACCATGCAAATCACCCGCAAAGAACATATTTCTGTTATTTTCACTTACTTCTTAATATAGATTTCTTAAGAACTAGACAAATGGAAGACCAATATCCTCTCCAGTAGTTTGACTTTATCAGATGCCCATCTAAACAAACTAGGAACTTTCAAGGAAAGATCTCCACATTTGACATTTTTAGTGCAATTATCACAAGTTTAATTTGAAAATAGGAAATAATTCACTTACAGCAATTCACGCAAGAGATTTTCAGCTGTATTTAAAATTTTTGAGAAATCCGAGGTCCGATGGCTCATTTCTTTGGTAGGGAATGAAAAACAGCACGGATCAAAACAGCAATGCATTAACATGATTTTAACAATTGTCCTAAGCTTTAACATTTTTACACTGACAGACCCAATATTCAAAGGCTTGCATTCCCAGTTTTAACTCCTATTTTTGTTGAGCCTTTCCAAATGTCCATGAAAGCCTTACTTTTCAGATTTTGTCCAATTCTGTGCAAATCTAGTCCATTCATATTTGTCACCCATATGACCTTAATACCCCCACAAAAAAAAGAGGATGAATAAAAATATTCCCTAGGAAGTTGTAAGTTTCTTCACTCCAAAAATACCCTTAGCTACTACTTTAGTCTGTACCTGCTAAACCAGTACAGGGGGGTTGATTTGTTATTTTATTTTAATAAAACTTAATCATGCAGTAATCCTAATTAGAAGTTAAGGCTACTGAACTTTAATTCCTTTTATTAAACCAGTCTTTCTTCCATCTATAAGAGCAAACAATTTTAACACAAATCCATATTCCAAAAAGACTTCTAAACATGACACATTTAGCAATGAAAAAGCTTCAGAGGGCTAGTAAAATTCTGTGCATGTTTGTTCATAATTTTTTTATGCTTCTGGGACTGAAAAATGAGTCAGCTATGCAAATAACTTCAGACACCTCGTCCTTCTGGCAGAATAGCACTGACTTCTAATGGGAAGGACACTAGACATCAAACACATCTGAAGTGTTTTGCCACGTGGTAGGCAAGATAATGTGTTCGCACACACAAATGCACATATCCACATGTAACATTTTATGTAAATAAAAATGCAGGCAATTCCTTAAAGATCCAGAAACAATAGTGCTTTAATTATGATTAATTAGGCTGAGAGAGCTGGGGCTGTTCAGCTTGGAGAAGAGAAGGCTTCAGCAGGACCTTATTCCAGCCTCCCGGTATCTGAAAGGGGCCTACAGGAAAGCTGCCAAGAGACATTTTACAAGGACATGTAGCAATAGGACAAGGGGAAATGGCTTTAAACTGGAAGAGGGTAGATTTAGACCAGAAATTAGGAAGAAATTCTTCACTGTCAGGGTGGTGAGACACTGGAACAGGCTGCCCAGAGAGGTTGTGCATGCCCCCTCCCTGGAAGCATTCCAGGCCAGGCTGGATGGGGCTGTGAGCAGCCTGCTCTAGTGAGAGGTGTCCCTGTCTATAGCAGGGGTTTGGAACTAGATGATCTAAAAGGTTCCTTCCAACCCAAACCATTCTATGATTAGTTACTTCCATCTGTAGTCCTTTAAGTTGGATTAATAAACAGCTAGCTGTGGATCCTTTTACAATCCCCTGAATTATAAGCAAAGAACAGCAGTTTACAAAAGGACATATATAACCAGAATAAGGTATTACAACCTATTAAAAAAGAAAATTAGGTACTCAGTGCAAATATCAACAGCAAAAGTTTTTTTTAAGGAGTTGAATTAAGTATCAACATTCTGAAAAGCATACAAAAATTTTAAAGTCTTACTTACCAAGAACACTAATACCAAGCCCTTTGTAGTCCACCAACTCTTTCTGTGCTGCTAATAATACCTAACAAAACAAAAATATCCACAAATAAATTGAGAATTTTCTACTATCTGGAATCCTTAACATATCATACATATACCAGCTGCTCCATAGTGCAGTAACCTAATACCTCTCTAAGGAAATTAACAAAAGAATAGGCACCATGTAATTTCATTGCATCTAGTAGCTGAAGGCATGTCTTAAAATAGCATAATTAAATCCCATGCTTCATGTGGAGACCTCGCATTTCAAGTTATTATTTCAATAGTTACACTTCCAGATTACTTTAGAGTGACTTTTAGAAGCTGAGCGGAACTCCTAAATGCTTACAGAAGGCTTAATGTTCACAAGTGTGCTTTTTCTACTCTTATTTCCCCCACCTTGTGTTCTTTCACTCCCACAAACAAGATAACAGATATGGAGAAAAACATCAAAAAAGAACACATGGCATTGAATACCTCACACTGATTCAATACCACATGGCCTGGTTTCAAGTTCTGCAGTTTCTGAAGATGCACCTTCTCTGTCATTGAAAGTTAAGAAAAGAATTAATGAAAGCTCTGAGGCAGCAAAAGTCAGGTTACTTTAGGAGCCTTGGCAAGTTGATCTGCTGCTTCAGCTTTTCATTTGCCTTTCTTCCATAGGTCTTACATATCAACAAAGTAGAATTAGATCCTAACCATCTGTTTCATTATTACTTTTGATTTCAGAGAATTCTTGTATCAGAGGCAAAGCTTTCTTAGTCCCTCCAAATAGAAGCAGGATATGGAAATCCAGTAGAAAAGCCTCCCGAGCAACCGCTGTATGCACACATCTCAGCGTCTGCCAAGACACCACATGCTTTGGGCAGCTGCAGGAGCAATCAAACCACTTTTCTGACAGGGCATCTGTGAGATCTGTCAACTGTAAAGCTGGTCACCAGCAGTTCAACCATGAATAGCTGTGCTGCTTTTCATCTTAGAGATCACGATACTCTTAACAAACGTGCTTCATGTTTCAAACATACCCATGCGGTATGGGAGTTTAAAAAGTTAGTGTGAACTTGTACAGCATCAGAAGGGGCTTGCTGAACTGCTAGACAGAATCCAGTTCTGTTAGTAGCATTATCTGATAAGCTGCACATGCTTTACTATGGACATTTATGGCACTTCCTAATAGGTGCAAAGAGCTCTGCCTTCAGACAGCCTGAGAAGTCTGTATGCAGCATCACCTGAAAGTCAAACAATGTGAAACAACTGAGGTGATAGAGCCCATTCCTGCTACTGTGTTTTCAAAGGCGTTTAGGTAACCATCAGCTTGGAGCTCAGCTGGGCCCTCCTCAAACACTGAGTGAGAGTGATAGCGTGACCAGCGTTGCCGCAGTCACAGCAAGAGCTCCTTTCTGAGCAAGCGGTTCTACCATATGGAGCAATCAATGTCTGTGCAGTGTGATCTATAGGGGACATTTCCAGGAGGGAACTCGGGAAAAAAAAACTGATGTAGACCAAGCACATTCACATAGTAAGACTGAAAAAGAAATAACGTGGAGAATAACTAAGAAAACTATGGAGGAAACCAAGAAAAGAACTCATCAGACATCAGACTCTCATGGAACATTGCTCATATGCGGAAAGTTGGAAGCCTGTAATCCAGCACAAGCCACCCTCACTCCATATGCAGCTGGGTAATCTACGGGTGCTGATGCAATTTCCCGCAGAGTTGAGTCTGCACTGCGCTCATTATCATTTTTTTTAAACGAAGAGACGGCACTGGGCTGGCGTGCTCTCTATCAGCTGACAAATCAAACTCGACGCGGCCATGCTGTGCACCGAGGGACTCCAGCGCTCCGCGCAGAAGCCGCCTCGGCGCCGGACCGCGCCAGCACGGCCGCGCTGCAGCAGCGACGGAGCCGCCCCGGGAGAAGGGGCAGCAGCTCACCGCACGCTTTCTGGGGACGGCAGCCGGGATAAACGAACGGAGAGCTAAGCGACCGATTTTCCTCAGCTTCCCCAGCCCTTTCTCGGCACCGGCAGTCCCCGGAGAGCCGCACCGGGAGCGACGCCCACCGCAGCCCCAGCGAGGCACCCCCTCGGCCGGAGAGAGCTGTCCGTCCCATCAGCGCGGCCGCCCGCAGCTCCCAGCCCGCCCCACCGCAACCCCCACAGCTGGAGGGCCCGGGCCCCTACTCACAGAGCGCGGCAGCTTGGCCGGCCCCGCGCCGAAGTTAGCCACCTGCCGCCCCCCCTCCATGATGGCGCCGCTCGCCCACCACTGCTCACCGCCTGCGGGCGCCGCGCCGGTATAAACCCCCCGCCGCCCGCGCGCCGATTGGCTGTCCTCGCGCACACCCCGTGGGAGGGGCCGCTGCCGGAGCGCTCCGCCGATTGGCCACCAGCGGGCAGCGCCCCGGCCGCCTATTGGCAGCGCGGCCACGAGGCGGAGGCGTGATCAGCCGGGAGACGTCCCTGCGCACGCCCCCGCGCTCCGGCTCGCCTCCTCTGTGCGGCCCGCGCAGGACCGGGGTTGGTCTTTCCAGGCCGATGCGTGGCATTCTTTCTGCAGCTACCTTGGTGCGCAGAGATGGAGTTTAACACAGTGAGACTGCTGTGGCTGAAGGAAAGCCTGTAGCTCATCCAGCTTTCTCTAATAGTGAGAGAAAAACTGCCACACACTCCATTTTCAGAAGTGGTTTTAAAGGCAGTGGCAGCAATTCACTTTTGACAAAACAAACCATTAAGTATGATTGAAAACAGATGGGCTCTCCAGAGCCCCATAATTTCCAAGTATCTTGAAGGAGACTCACGATTCCCTTGCACAGATGCATGAAGTACACACTCTGAACACCCCTTCTGCTCAGCATTACCCAAGAGCTGATGCCACTTCAGCCCGTGCATGCTCACCTGCTTTCTCAGTAGCAATGATCTTCCCATTGCAGCGCCTGATCACTCTTTTGGAGAAGACATTTTTCCTAATATCCAGCCTGAACCTCCCCTGGCCAACTTAAAACCGTCCTCTCTCATCCTATCACCGTTACCTGGGAGAAGAGGCTAACACCCACGTCACCACAGCCTCCCTTCAGGAAGTTGTAGAGAGCAATGAGATTTCTGCTGAGCCTCCTCTTCTCCAAACTGAACAATCCCAGCTCCCTCAGCCGCTCTTCATAAGGCCTGTGCTCCAGACCCCTCACCAGCTTCATTGCCCTTCTCTGGACACACTCCAGGGCCTCAATGTCTTTATCGTAGTGAGCGGCTCAAAACTGAACACAGTACTCGAGGTGCGGCCTCACCAGTGCCAAGTACAGAGGGATGGTCACCTCACTAATCGCTATCCATTATAACCTTTTTCAATGAAGAAATACTCTTTAATGTAACTTGTTCATTTTCCTGTTTAGCCAAGACAAGTTGGAACTATGAAAAATTTCCAGGTTACAGCCTGATCTGGCATTAAACATTTGCATCTTGGGCATGCTAATTTGCTTAAGAAATGTTAACAGAGATGGTGGCTTTACAGAAAAGATGGCCTTCATTCTGGCCATGGACATAGCTTAAGAACCTCACCAAACTTATAATGAGGCACCAGAGCCCTCCTTGGTTCTAAAGAAATAAAAGCAAACTTGAGGAACACTAAAGACTTGATACATTCTCTTCAAAACTCCAGGGTTTTTTCCTTCTAAGGTACACTTCAGGCCACAACTCCCAAGACAACTAAATTACTTCTAATTATTCAGACTAGCTCTAACTAAACAGAAGTCCCAGCTGAACTGCTCAGTGGCAACATAAAAGGTGCCACAATGCAACTGTTTTTTCTAGAGTCCCTGCTCTTTGTACAGGCCAAGAGTACCTATATTTGCATAGAGGATCAACTCTGAACTTGATGGAAACGAGGTACTGAAGGTAAGTAGAGATGGTGGAAACAGTCAGAAATCATGCAGGTTGGTGGCTCAGATCAGCAAGCTGGGCCCCTACCATACCAAGCACGTTGATGTCCAAGCAGGACCAGTCTTGAATAGTGTATGTCACAACCCATAATGTAAATTAAAACTTTGGAATTAAATGTCGTTCAAACTTCTGTCACCTACTGCTGGAACACAAAAATATAAACTACCAGCTCAGAGCACAGGGAGTAAATACCAGCTACTGTCTTTTTTTTTCTTCAGAAGAGCCCCATCCTGAACAGAATGATCAAAACCAGCAGCTCCTATGAGTTCAGTGGACTACTTTGCTGGAAGCCTTTAAGAAATCCATTAAATGTTGTGTGCTGGCAGGGAGTAAATAAAATTGATTAGGATTAATAAACCTGACAGTTACCTGAACGCAGAACAGTCTGTTTCTATTTACATGCAAGGGATTACTAAGCTTTTGCAACTAGAGACAATGAAGAGAAATGGTGAAGGTCACATCAAAGTTTTGTTTCTATTAAATTGAAATTTCTGCTGTTTTAATATTTTGCTACCAGCAATTATTATCTTTTTATTACCTCAAAATCCATACATTCATTATGTCAATATTCATGAGCATCCTACATAAAATGCAGGCGTTCAAAATCATGACTTACAGCACTTCTTCTGGCTTCCAGTATTTGACTTGTGACCCTTTAAGTGCCACAATCCCTGCAAATGTGAATTCGTGTAATTAAAAACTTCAAATCAGTGAGTGCTGTTTTTACTCTGATGGATACTAGAAAAAGCAAATTAAATTAAAATTTAGAGAAATTAAAATTCCAAAGTTTCCAGTGAAATTGTATTGCGTTCATTGTGATTTAATATCATGCTAGACAGAAAAACTTTCATCAACTACTGCTGGAAAAGAATTGGCTCACTCCAGGAGATTGAGTACACACAAGTTTTCTGTCTAGTACAACTATGGGCAAACTGACGTCATTATTAAAAGACAAATAATGCTGACTACATAGCAACCTGGCAGCTATTTCAGGAGACAGGTAGGATGTCTGGCCCAGAAAACTAGTGAGACTGGCAAATTTTGATGAAATTGAAAATAAAATGCAAGGAGTTCAGAGGGTTTTGTTTTGTTTTCCTTGAAGATTTGACTTCAAATAATACAATTATGAAACATGCAAAATAATTCCTAGGAAGCTAATAAGAAGACTAAAATGCCAGAGTTTTATAAGTAAACAGCAATGTGTTCTCTAGCAAATAGCTGGGCTATTTATTGATTCTAGATTTTTATGTCAAACAAGAACGCAGACAAATTATGTCAAACATTAACAAACACCAAGAGGTTGAAACAACCTAGAGCAAAACTCACTGGTAAGATGGTTACATAATCCTTTAAGATGAATACCAACAAAATATTTTAATATTTGTATTACTTTCTATTAAAATACTTTATCCATAAATATATTCTTACATGCCAAAAGTTTTTTTTGTTTTGGGGTTTTTTTTTTTTTTGGAAATACATTTTAAAATCACCTTGAAATTTCTGAAGTATTCCTGATAGCCTTAAAAAAAATGCTTCTCCCCAGGCAACTTGCAACCATTATCTCTACTGATTTCAGATGCAACATTCAACTGTATAAAGCATGCACACCAGATTCTCATAGGAGGGGAGTTACACAACAGTTGCACTGACAAGATGAAGACAAGAAACGCCATCTAAATTACGTACCATCTGGTCAGTTTTGCTTTAAATGATTTTTTTTTTTTTTTTTGACATAAACAATACTTTAGAAGCAAATACTAATGGTATTTAACAGTCAGCATTTGTGCCACCTGTTAATAGACATACAATACATAAACTGCTTTAAGGTTTTGATACTATTCTTAAGAGGCACATAACAGGCAATTCCTAATCCCACAAAGGTGGACACTTTTGAAATTACAACGTTATGCACTATTTCATAGCTTTTGTTTTAAAATGAGCGTGCATAACATTTTACTGCTGAAGAATCTGATTTCATCAATGAGACAATCACTTCAAAATCACAAGCAATGAATCATGACTGAAGTCATAGATTTCAAATGTTTAAGAGAACATTATTAATATATTACTCTGCTATTATTCTGAAGTCTGTGTAAATAGTGCACTTTCACTGTGCAATTACTTGCGCAGTGTTGCAATAGCCAAGGTGATCTCGTGCTGTTTGCTCAGTACAAAATTTTCATTTGACGATTCATGCCTATATTCACAATTCTCAAGCAACTGGAGACAGGAATTTCTACAGATCTCATGTTACAGAATTCTCACTACTGATAAGAGGGGAAAAAAATGTTACATAGTAATTTCCCCACCCCTCAGCTCAGCCCAAATTATCTTGCCTAATTCATACACGTAAAATCAATCTTCCATTGCTCTAATCTCTTGTTCATCTTAGTTCTCTGGATGAAATTCCAAGGCCAAGAAAAAAAAAATCTACATCACTAATAAGTTAAAATGTTGTGATCACAGAAAATCTCAGCTACTGCGGTAACATATGAAATTCAGGTACAATTTTAAAATTGTATCTACTTTTGAAAGAGGCAGCTTTTCAGAACCACCTGCTAATACAGTGAATTTTTAAACTTTAAACTTCTCATAAAGATAAGCATTATGTATCAGATTCTACTATCCCACCTCTCCAAGATGGTTATTGTAATTTAAGAAATTGCTTTGAAACCAAGACCGATGCAAGCATGTGCATGTAAAAAAAGCCATAGGAAGAAATTTTAAGCAGAGAAAATTGACTGGTTTATTAAAAGTGAAAACTAATTCCTATTGCTCAACCAAGTGACCTGGGCTCAAACTCTAATCTAGAAAAAGTTTAGGTTCTTTCATTCTTCCAAATGCAAACTTTACCTTGCTGCTGAACTTAAAAATTGTTGAGAGAACTTGTTCAAATTCTCAACAACTTCATGCCTATGACCTGTCTGAATAAGTTAACCTTACAGAACTCTGTATGAAGAAAACAATAATACAACCTACCCCAAAAAACCCAAAGCGTTATTAAAAATCATGAAAGAATTCATAATTATAGAAAAAAACACCATCTTAGACTCTTGACTGCATTTTCATAGCAAGCGTACAAATATAAAAAAATACTGCACTATTTTTCAGCACCATACAGTGCAATTTCAGTGCATCTACTGTGCAAAACAGTAATTTCTACACAGGCTCATGCAAATCAAAGTCTGTGACTACATGCCGCAGTTAAAAGTTGCAAGGCAGCTGCCTGTGAAAAGACAGGAAGAAGTAGCAGGAGGAAAAATGCCAAGAGTTTCAAAACAATGATATTCTTTTAGCTTTATGTTCTCACATTTCTCTACCCTCTGAAAGCAACCTGAGCTGGACTAGACACCCTTCAGAGGTACCTTCCACAATACAGTATGCTCTGATTTGCAATTACGGCAATAATGACAGTATTTAAACATTTTAGAGATGTTTGTGCTCATTTTCATATCCAAAGCTTCTATTATGCTTGTGAATGTCATACCCTCATAGTTAGGCACGAACTGGTGTTTCCCCAAAAACCCACTGTCTCCACCCCCACTGCAGCAGACTGGAAATAAACAACTAGATTTGTTCTGTTTTATTAGCTCAAAACTGTTCTACACTGTGTAAACATGTCTATGATACACAACAAAAACAGAACTCCAGGAAATTCTTTTCAAATGGTAAAAAGTGGAGGGTACCAGTATATCATTTATTTCAAAAATAAAACAGAAATCTGTTGACAAGTGGTGCAAACATGGAACAAAACTACTACTGAGCATCATGGAATGCTAAGTTTTGAAAGTCTACATCACTTTACAGAAAATTTCACAACTCACACAGAAGCATTCAGAACTTATTTTTAATCTTGCACATGTAAAGAACAGTCCAAACATTTCAAGTGTTGGTAATACTTTCAATACTTTCATATATTTCAGAGGCAGATCCTACAGTATCAGTTCCAGAGTGGTCTACCATCTGCAGTCTACTTTGGTCTCCTCTTACTCCACTGTTAGCAATTGCAGTTTCAGTCACTTTAGGGATGTATTTCTTTGAGGAACAATTTTTGCTTTTTCCACCAGAAGAAACAGATGTTCCGCTACCATTATTTTTAATATTCACACTTGAATCAGTAAATGAATTCAGACTAGTGACCAACTGCCTTGCTGAATGATGTCCTTTTGCTTGTTCATTCTGTTTGACTCTCCCCTCAGATAATGCTGGAGTGCTATTTCGAATTTTATCCTCTTCGGTTTGGTTAGTTGCTTGAGCTTTGTTTTCTTTCCGTAAGACTGGCTGCAGCTGTTGCACAGCAGTCTGAAATTCTTGTATTTCTTTAAGAGCAGAGAAGGTATTATTCACAACCATCTGAGATTGAGATGTGCCAGGAGAAAGTTGGATGTTCCCATCTCTGTTCTGAAATAAGAGATTCTAGTAAAGATACTGATACAGAGAGGAAATCCAGCACTGCAACTATTATATGCTATAATCTGCATAGCAAAATAAAGTATTCACATAATATAGAAAAGATTCAAAAGGTAAGAGCAGTCACATAATCTTTATTACCCTACAAAGCAAGCAAGTTTCAGAAGATTGCTACGGTGATAACGACAGAGAAGGTATATTTCACTGCTTCCCTTCTAGCTTGAAATTTATGCCACAGAAATTAGTCAGTCGTACTACAGGAGCCAAAGCACAATCACTACCAACATTCTGAAATTCATTATGCTTGCTGTGAGTCTACAGTAGCTTGATACCAGTAATCTATCCCACAATATTTAGCTGCCAAAAGAATCTAAACTATGCCATACTAGGAGATAAGTATGAGGTAGAACAAACACTAGTTGGAGCTTTTTGTACTCATCTTTTGCCACATATAACTTAAACACTTCCAATTCAGACTTCTAAATGTAGTGGAATTAGAAAAAACATGGTTAAAGTTAGCTCTGTGAACAAGTTAATATCACAGCGAAACCACTGTAGCAAGTAGAACCACAGCAAGGTGAACTTATGATAAGAATTATGCAATTACTCCCACTACTTTTAACAGATTCCAACTGCAAAAGTGGAAAATGCTTTCAACAGCATTAAAAAAAAAAAAAAACCACTTACTACTATGTTTTGGAAGCTCACAGTGCTCTTAAAGAATTTGGAACACTTAGTGAGGAAGACATTAGGTAAAAGAAACATTGGAATGCAGAATGATTTTTGGTCATATAGTTATATCCAACTTTAGCAAGACTGCAGGCTACCAACAACTTTTTTTTTTTTTTAAAGTAAACTTCAACAATTTTCTTGAAAAATCCCCAAAATTGTCTTTAAAGTAAAAACTAAAACTTTTTATGTTCCTAATCTTACAGATGTGCAGTGGCCTGGAATTCCTGGCGTGGCTCACCTAGGAATTTAACAGGACTGAAAACATACACTACTATTACTTGAAAGAAAATTCCTACATTTCAATAGGCATGCTGTACTAAATTAAATTTAAAAAGCTATTTAAACCACTATGTATCATTTTTAAATGCGTTTGAAAAACTTGTGATTGTATTTTCTGATTTTAATGGATCAGTATGGCAACTTCATATTTCAGAATAAGACACAAGGAAATTACCACCACCACTTTCTTTAGTGTGTTACATGACAGTACATGTTCCAAATCTCTGTTTCTGTTCCAAATGCTGATTACTCAAAAAGCTTAAGCACTGGCTTGCTATTATCTGTAAAATACAGCTACAGGAAAAGACTGTGATAATTGGATCACTGGGTAATCGTTACTTTCAAAGTGGGAAAACTGCTGAAAAATACATTAAAATAGCATCAAGTACATCACAACTAGCATTCCCTCTGTAGACTAACTTTGCTATTCTGGGTATGTTCTTGTCTTTCTTCTTCAAAAGACTTCTCCTTTAGCATATTAGCAGGTTTACTGAGAGTAGAATTCATTTGCGGATGCCCCAGAAGACCAAAATCTGCCTGGTCTATCCCAGCTAATACAGCAAGTTGTCCAAGTCTGTAAAACAAAGTTAAATAAAAAATGACAAAAAATTATTAATCATGTAAAACATTTAAAACTTTAAAACCAGAACAGCATCTATCTGAACTTTTGAAGGTACTTTTCCATCTTTAAGAAGCCCAAAATAAGACTACTAAAGATCAAAACAAGTGGTGAAAGCTATTTTCTCAGTTATGCACCAAATAGCTTGCATATACAAAACTGTCAGTCTTTACTCAGTGTTACCAGGGGAAGTAATGAAGTTCTTCCAGTTAGCACTGATCCCAGAGCAGGATGCTGACAAACAGTCTGCCCCTCAGGCAGAACAAAGATTAAAACTTCATCATTCAAGCAGAAACTTGGTGCACATCTCCCAAACTAGCATCACCTTTAACAGCCAAATCCAGTTACATGCTTCACAAATACAGTCATGTAGTTTTACCTGCCAGCTTAGAAGTCAGCCAAATCTGTCAGTTTGAGGTTTGTTAGCCTAAGTCTCAGTAAGTGAGAAGCTGCTGCCACCGTATGATAGTATGGCACATCAGAGAAACTTACTGAGAAAACCAGTCTTGTGATTGGCATTTTCTAAGTTTCATAGCAGCTCCCTATATGAATCTATGATGAGCATTATTCAGTTACTCCCAGTAATTTTAACAGATTCCAACTGTAGGTGTGGCCCATTTGAAGAACATATTTTTGATGTAGCAAGAGAACATATTTCCCTTTCTCTGAAGTTTAAAATTCATCCTAGAAGTAATGGCAACTCCAGTGATAGGTTAAAAAAATTAGAAAATTGCTTCAGAGTAAACTCCACATTGAGCTGCATATTGTAATTTGGAGAGTGGGGGGAAAGCAGGAGGCAGGGAGGGCAAATAAGACTGTAGTCTTCTCTGAACATCTGAGTAGACTACAGTATATTTTCATGTCTTTCCTTCATTCTAATGGACAAGTATGCCATGTCTATCTAAATAAGCTTTACAAGAACAGGTTTAAGGACTTAAGTTTGATGAATAAGATAAACTAAAGTCTGAGACACTGCACAATATTATGTCAGAATCTTAATACAAACTTTAATCAATCTTTCTCTTGAGTATTTCAAGTTCTAATAAACAATCCAAAATTTAAGTACAGAGGATATTTTCATCCATCTTGCCTTATATCAATCAAAAGTTTCTGAAGCCAATTCAACTGCATTTTAAACCTTCTGAACCACAGGAATGCTAGAAGAGCAGACAATCCAACAAAGACTGAGCAAAGATGTCCTAATAGCAGCTTTCTTCTCCTTTGGAACAGGTTTCTTCAAAAACTTTCTGAAGGACAGATACTTGAATACACTGGGACAGTCCTTGCATCACTGCATAGCAGGGACTGAACAACAAGGATGTACAGCAATTTGTTTTTTGTTTTTTTATTTGCACTTTACTAGTACACTTCCAGAGAGCTGAAGGAAGAAGGCAACATAATTCATTCAGAAGACAACTCTGTAATAAAATCTCATCAGAAGCAGTTACACTCAGATAAAGTGAGAACTTACCCAGCATCTTTAAGGAGGTCTAAAAAAGCATGAAACTTTTTGAAAGAGTTCTCAATGCTGCCTAGAACACCTTCATCTTCCAAAATCATGTTGGTTACTGACTGCACATGAAGAGCTTCAGACAGAGAAGTATTTAGATTCCTGAGCCTTGCATTTTCAACTTCCAGCTGAAGAAAAAAGTAAAGCCATTCCTATCACTCTCAGCTCAAAAAATAAGCAAACACCATCTTTGCAAGCTTCTACAGAAATATCACAAAAAGAAATACACAAAGTAACTGATGGCGTGCTTCCTGTACAAGAAGCATTCAGAGCACTGCTACACGAAACAGGTTTGTTTATCTACAGATGCACTTCTATGCTACCGTAAGTGAACTTGCATCAAGAACTCAAAACTGATGATTCAGCATTGTCTTCAGTGTGTACTGAACAGCGCAGAGCAAGTGCAAGCAAAAAGCCACTATTTTTAAATCACATTACTGCATATATATAACGCATTCACACCAAATAACTTATTCTTACCTATAAAAAAAGACCACAATGAAGGCCATCATTCTCCTTATGTTCATCTCTCTGTATCAAAGGGAATGCGTATTATCTATCTCACCTGCTCTGTGCATGTCAGACATCAGACTTTAAGATAACCTACTTTTTCTTCATATTCAACACTAATCAAACCAGTGATAGTCTGAAAGCTGAGTGACAACTGTAAGATACACAAGGGTTTATGTTTGAGAGAAATATTGTCACTTACTTATTTTAGCTAAACAATCACTGCTACCACAGGCTTTCTTTAATCTTTTACAACAGTGGACAGAAAACAATAGAGATCTAGGTAACATACTCTAGCTGTTAAACTAGTAAGTAAACAACTTTAGATATTGCCACCACTTAAGATTATTCCTTCCCCTTAGGCAAGGTTCAAGTCCATGCAGTCTAGCACAAGAAAGTCAGACATACTGCAGAGGATATTTAGGCTAGAAAGTATATAAATACATACATCACAGCCCACTGGTGCACTTCACATTTTAGAAAAGAAATATCTACAGTGAAGGACAACAACGGACCTTGTAGAGCACAGATTCTTTTGGGGGAAATTTGCTCACTGTACTGGGCACCATTTACTATTCAAAAAGGTACCACCACTGGCATAGAATCACAGAATGAAACATAGAATGGCCTGGGTTGAAAAGGACCTTAAAGATCATATAATTTCAACCACTGCCAACCACTAGACCAGGCTGCCCAGAGCCACATCCAGCCTAGCCTTAAATACCTCCAGGGATAGGGTATTCACAGCCTCTTTGGGCAACCTGTGTGTCACCACCCTCCGAGTGGAAAAAATTCCTCCTAATATCTGACCTAAATCTCCCGTCTTAGTTTAAAATCCTTTCCTCTTCTCCTATCAGTATCAACCCATGTAAACAGTCATCCCCCCTCCTGTTTTTATGCTCCCTACAAGGTACTGGATGACCACAATGAGGTCTCCCTGGAGCCTTCTCCAAGCTGAACAAGCCCAGTTCCCTCAACCTTTCTTCATAGGAGAGGTTCTTCAGCCCTCTGATTTCTTGGTGGCTCTCCTTTGGGCCCGTTCCAAGAGCTCCACCTCGTTCTTGTGCTGGGAGCCAGAGGCCTGGATGCAGTACTCCAAATGGGAGCCTCACAAGAGCTGAGTAGAGGGGGACAATCACCTCTCTCTCCTGGCCACTCTTGTATTTTTTATTTTTTATTTTTTTTAAAATCATCTCACCGCAGATCATACCTAAGAATAAAATCTATTCATTTACATTACCTTAACTCTATAGCAAGGAAATCTGCTTATTAATTACCCATAAATCAAAAGGGTCTTATCTATGTCAGCAGTACCAACTCATCTGATCTCCTTCTATGATTGAGTGACCCGCCTCGTGGATGAGGGAAAGGCTGTTGATGTGGTCTACCTTGACTTCAGCAAAGCCTTCGACACTGTCTCCCACAGTATTCTCCTGGAGAAGCTGGCAGCCCATGGCTTGGACAGGTACACTCTTTGCTGGGTAAGGAGCTGGCTGGAGGGCTAGGACCAGAGAGTGGTGGTGAATGGAGTTAAATCCAGCTGGCGACCGGTCATGTTCAATATCTTTATTGATGACCTGGATGAGGGCATCGAGAGCACCCTCAGTACGTCTGCAGATGACACCAACCTGGCAGGAAGCGTCAATCTACCTGGGGGTAGCAAGGCCCTACGGAGAGATCTGGACAGGCTGAATCGCTGGGCTGAAGCCAATGGGATGAGGTTCAACAAGACCAAGTGCCGCAACAACCCCAGGCAATGCTACAGGCTCGGGGCAGAGTGGCTAGAAGACTGTGTAGAGGAAACGGATCTGGGGGTGTTGGTTGATGCTCAGCTGAGCATGAGCCAGCAGTGTGCCCAGGTGGCCAAGAAGGCCAATGGCATCCTGGCCTGTATCAGAAATAGTGTTGCCAGTAAGAGTAGGGAAGTCATTGTCCCTCTGCATTGAGCCCTGGTGAGGCCGCACTTCAAGTACTGTGTCCAGTTTTGGGCCCCTCACTGCAAGAAAGACATTGAGACCCTCGAGCGTGTTCAGAAGAGGGCGACGAAGCTGGTGAGGGGTCTGGAGCACAGGCCTTATGAGGAGCGGCTGAGGAAGCTGGGATTGTTCAGTCTGGAGAAGAGGAGGCTCAGAGGAGACCTTATCGCTCTCTATAACTACTTGAAGGGAGGTTGTAGTGAGCTGGGGGTCAGCCTCTTCTCTCTTGTAACTAGTGACAGGACGAGGGGCAATGGCTTCAAGTTGTGCCAGGGGAGATTTAGGCTGGACATTAGGAAATACTACTTTTCTGAAAGAGTGGTCAGGCACTGGAATAGGCTGCCCAGGGAGGTGGTTGAGTCACCATCCCTGGAGGTGTTCAAGAAACGTTAAGATATAGTGTTGAGAGACATGGTTTAGTGAGGTTACTGGTGGTAGGTGGATGGTTGGACTGGATGATCTTGTAGGTCTTTTCCAACCTAGCTAATCCTTTGATTCTATGATAGCTGAAGCCAACATGCTACCTACCCATAAATGCACCTGAGATTTTCAGCACCAACAGGAACAGTTAAAAATCAAAGGAACAGCCTAAGTAAAATATAGTATCTGCAAACAAACAGCTTCCCAGTGCAAGTCAAAGAACTGCAACTGTTAGAAATTTCAAGCAGAATGAATCACTTTCTCAAAGAAAACAAATGTCAAAATGCTCCTGTTTGTAGCTAATATACCTAATGAATGAAGTACACTGAAAGATTAGCTTGGCCAGGAGTTCAAGGCTCTAGAATCAGGAGAACAAACACATTACTAAATGCAGATTTCATCATTGCCCTTAGGCTAGTAAATCATCCATATGACTTTGAACTGAAATTCTGGAAGCTATGCAGTTAGGGAGTTATTGAACATTACTCCAAATAAATAAGCAAATAGTTTGATTGGTGTAAAGATGATAAATAGTTAAGAATGACTACCTCCATTATCCGTTCCTCAGCCTTTACTCTGGCTCTTCGCTCTTCCTTTATTTTTTCCATGCATTCTTCTAGCTCCAGCTATCACAAAACAGAAAATTTATTTCCAAATGTATTACACATGAACACAACACGTAAAAGCAACAATTTTAAGATCCGCCAGTTTCTTCAACTACATTCTCAACAAGAGGTAGTTCTGACAATTCAAATTCCCTCTAGTGGAAGGAACAGGTATTTATCAGATCCTATCTTCTATGTAAGCAGAAATTAAAAGTTTGGTTAGACAAGCATTTTTTAAGTGAAAACAAAACTGTGTTTCACTGGACAACATGCTTAAATCGTTTTCTTGAGCAGAAGGATGTTAAGTTCTCAAGGACTTGCATAATGAAGTCAAATTCTAGTCATTCAGTCACATCAGAGGTGTTTGATCTTTTCTGGCATGCTGGCAGTCTAACCTCTTACTGTTTATTCCCATTCTGCAATCTCATTATTGTGCTACCCACACACGATTGCCCCACTTCAGCAGCAGATCATACCAAGGCCTGCTACAACTGAACACTTTGATTGCTTTTCAGCTAGATCAGCTCCTCAAGCTAACTCTCAATCCAAGCATCAGTGCAATAACTGTTGATTAACAACAGCACCTAAGTCCAACCAGCACAGCTGAAGTGTCCATCACTTCCTGTCTCACATTATTAGCCATAGATTTCTGCCATTCATCTTGGTCCGTTTCTGAAACTCAACCAATCACACTGGCCAGTGTGAATCATTAACACAGCTGAAAACTAACCTGGAAAAATACCACTTTTTGCCAAAACAGCATGTTGAATCATCTTGCCATAAGATAAACAGAAAAAGATAGAGGATAGAAAAGGACAATCAAGAAACAGAAGAGCACGAAAGGATGCAGGGGGAGCAGACCTCACAATTAAGTGTTGACAAGGGGTTAGTTCCATTCTGTCATAGTGTGAAACACTGCTTTACATCAGCATAATAAAAAGGGACAGGAACTGCCCAACACTGCTTAATCATTGCTATCAGATACATAACTACAACACTGGGAAATGTTTTGGTTATCAAATACAGAAAATAGCACTACAGTTATGTCCTTAATATAACTAAAAATCAGGAAAATCTATAGAAAGTTACATTTAGAACCAATTTTGAAATATATCCCTAAAACTTGTAGTTCTCTCAGGAAACAAATTATTCACAAATTTTCCCTTCTACTACATGTAATCCAAAGATACACTAAAGCATTAGAATTACTTCCCTAACTTGAAAAAAAGGAGTTTTATGCTAACCAGAGCAAACACTACATCTGCACTGATAACATAATTAAATATGACAGCCCTTGACTAAAGCTAGAAACAGTTTGTCTGCCCATCTCACAGAATGGTTCAAGTCAGCACTGACCCATAGAAGTCATCTTGCTCTGCTGTGTGTCAGCTGCCCAGGGGATGTTTTTAAAGAGCAGGCTTTTGAAGATGTCCGAAGTGGGAGTCCGTACAATTTCTCTGGGCAACTTCTGTCAATGCTTGGTCACCCTCACAGTAAAAAGTTTCTCCTGATGTTTCTGATGGAATCTCCTGTATTCCAGTTTGTGTCCACTGCTTCTTGTTCTGGCACCTAGCACTACTGAAGGGACTAACTCTGTGTTTTTTGCATTCTGTCTTCATGAGTTTATACACATTAATACAATTCCCCCTGAGCCTTCTCTTCTTCAGGCTGAACAGTCTCATGAACAGCCTGTCCTCAAAGGAGAGATGCTCCAGTCCCTTCATTACTTTCATGGCTGTTCATTGGACTCTTCACCAGTATGTCCATGTCTCTGTTGTACTGGGAAGCCCAGAACTGAACACAGCACTCTGGGTATGTCTTCACCAGGGCTGAGTAGAGAAGGAGGATCATGTCTCTCAACCTGCTGAGAACTCTTCCTAATACAGCCAAGGATACTACTGACCTTCTTTGCTGGCCTTCAGTGTTAGCTATTGTTCAACTTGGTGCACACCAGAAAATTAAGGGAATTTTATGCAGAGCTCCCTTCTATCAGGGTGGCCCCCAGTATCTACTGGTGCCTGCAGCTGTTCCTCCTCAAGCTACAAGACTTGAAAATTCTCCTTGTTGAACTTCTGCGCACTCTAATTTTTGTGTCCTGAAAATAATATTCCATTCTCTCCAAATAACAAGAACATAAATGTCAAGTAGTTCCTGAAAACACTCAGGTTCTTGCTGCATACAAATTTTTCCTCACAATATGCACATGACATGGATTTCCATGATTCCAACAATGCTCTTGATGAGAGTGTTGAAGTCACTGTGCAGCACAATATCAATGTGCTGGACATGAAGAGTATTAATATGAAATCACCTACAAAGAAGAAAGTTCCTACAAAACTTCAAGTCTCAGGTCCATGGAAAACATTCCTGAATAAAATTTCTAGAGAAAAATGACAAGTCTAAAGTATACATTAGCTAAAAGAAAGTCACATAACTATTTACCTTGTATTTGTAATCACTTTGCTTTTCCCATCAACTATAAGTCATCCTAACTTTGCCACTGAGTGTACATCTGCAACACTGTAAAGTTTTGACTTCAGAGTGGTTTATATAAAGACAACTCTGTAGTCCTACTATTTACAGACATGAACAGTTTGTCCACTAAACATTGCGCACTACAATGGCCACCATGAAAACTGAGTGCAGGTCTTATTTTAAGCAGTGCTCACTTGGAGGCAGTGCAGCTCCTCCATTCAAAATTCCAATCTTAACAACACCTGAGATATAACCCAGTCTCTGAGTGAGCATGTTACTTCTATAACAGCGCTAGATTAAGACAGTAGTGTTACGGGGTCACTGAAACATGCCCTTCGTTTTCCTTCCATTTCATTAGAATGTGCCCTGTGAAGACATTTGTACTAATAGTCTCACTACTTCTCTTAATTAATTAGAACCATCAAAAAAGTAGCAGGAATAAAGAACAAACGAAAAAGTTCATTATGGAGCTCCGTTATAAAATGAAGCTTTAATGCTTCATCTTTCAGCATAAATCATCTTTATGAAACAATTATGATGTTTTGGTTCCTAGAAATGACATAAAACATTTTTGAAGTATTTAGAAGGAATATTACAGGAAACAATACTAATCAAAAGACTTGTGAACTATGATTAAAGAGCAGAACAGAGAAATTACATATAGATTTAGCACGATGCTCATAGTACACACACTTTCATTTGCACTGTTCAGAAATTTATAATCAAGGCACATATGACACAAACCTTGGAATAGAAGCCTGTGTGACAATCCAGGATTTCAAAAAGTGTTTTCAAATCCAGGGTTTTCAAAAAGTACTGTGACTGGTTATTAGCTGAATCGTAATTTCATAGAATCATAGAATGGCTTGGACAGGAAGGGACCTCAAGGATCACCAAATTCCAACGCCCCTGCTGCAAGCATGGTTCCTAACCACTAGATCAAGTTGCACGGGGCCCTATGCAATCTGCCCTTAAACATCTCTAGGGACGGAGTCCACACAGTGTCTCCGGACAAGCTGTTCCAGCACCTCACCACTCTCTCAGTAAAAAAATTCCCCCTGACATCTAATCTAAATCTCCCCTCCTTTAGTTTAAAACCATTCCCCTTGTCCAATCACTATCTACCCAAGTAAAAAGTTGATTTCCCTCATGTTTATAAACTACCTTTAAATACTGGAAGGCCTTCTGGGCTGCAAGCGCACACTGATGGCTCATGTTAAGTTCTTCATCAGCCAGGACCCCTAAGTCCGTCTCTGCAGGGCTACTGTCAAGGATTTCCTCTCCTGATCTGCATACATATCTGAGATTACCTTGACCTAAGTGCAAAACCTTGCACTCTGCTTTACTGAATCTCAATAGGTTCACAAGGGCCCACTGTTCAAGTTTACTGAGGTCCCTCTGGATGGCATCCCTTCCTTCTGCTGTATCAACCATACTGCTCAGCTTGGTGTCAGCAGCAAACTTGCTGAGGGTGCACTCAACCCCATCATCTATGTCACTGATAAAGATGTTGAAGAGTATTGGTCCCAAGATGGACCCCTGGGGAACACTGCTTGTTACAGGCCTCCACTTGCGCATAGAGCCACTGACTGCAACTCTCTGGCTGCAATCATCCAGCCAATTCTTCATCCACCTAACAGTCCACCCTTCAAACACAGCTGAATTGACATCACTAGTCTTCATGAAATTTAAGGCACAGAACATGCTTCTTACCTGGAATTGTTGGTATTTTGTTACATTAACCTTACTTAGGGATTTCGTCAAATCAGGATGATGGATAACATCTACTAGATCTTCTGCCTCTTCAGTTTCAGACGTTGAAGCATTTTCTACAGTCACTTTCACAGGAATTTCTGTCTAATTGCATCAGAAAATAAAACCACACCGACCCATAGCATTAATCTGTGCAATAACATAAAAGATTGAATAATATCAAAAGCTTTATTTAAATGCAAAGCTTTCCATAAGTCTATTAAAATGCACATTATGCCCAATTATGCTGCTTCTCTCTGATGCACAGGGAAGGAGAGAGCTGGGAGGGGTCAGAAATGGGATAGAAAGATGGAGAAGGAAAGAGATTTCCTTCACAGATGGGTTCAAACTCAAGTTTGTAAAAGTATGTAGTTCAAAAGCAGAAGGAAGTGAAAGGAAGGGAGAAAGCAGCACCTCTGAGAAAAACAATCCTAATTCTGTTTATTGCCTCAGGATGGACTATACCTATACTCAAACTCAGCTTGCTGATTAAAGTAAGAAAAAGCTAGTGATAAAGAAATAGGAATAAATTAAGTACCAGAATTTCAACCAAATGCTGAAAGAAATTTATTTTCCACTTCTGTGAGACAGAGAAACTGAGTTACAATGTTCCAGTTTCAACTTTTAGATTGTAAGATCCTTATGAGCACATATGTTTAAATAGGCACTCATCTAATAAATAAACAAAATTTCATTTGAGTAAGAAAGTACCTGAATCTTCACCGGTAACTCTTCAGAACTGTCCATTGCCCCTCCCCTGAAAAGTTAAGAAAAAAAAACATTTTGAGAAAAGAAATTTATCATGCCATCATTGCTACTTCCATTTCCAACTGTAAGATTCTAAGAGAGGTGTTGCAGTAACTTAAAGCACCACTAGACACTTCTGGAGTTCCTTTAACATTCATTATATCTTCATTTTGTTCTGCTACTACTCCTACTTAATCATGACTAAGGGCAGCATTACTCAATGCTAACAACGTCTTCAAGAGGTAACTTGCTTAGTTTATTATGAAATCACAAGAATTTGGTGCCCAGAACCTCTAGAAAAAAATTTAATAAAAACAGTTATGACAGAGCACTACGTAATTTTTTTGCATGCTTATTTGAATAACCTCTACTTAGAGCACACAAGATCTATGGATCTACGGTTTTGGGGGTTTTTTTTGTGTGTTATTTTTCCCCATAATGTTGGAAGGGAAGCATAATAACAACATTACAACTTTCAAGTGTTAGAAAATTAATTTTATCTTCAACTTCATACTGCTTAGATAGTTATTAGGCAATAATACTGCTGACAGTAGGGAAACAAAGCAGAATGAAAAGATGGGCAGACTACCTAGACAGCTTGAACTACATGCCAGATCAATTATACTACAAGCTTGGAAAAGTAAATTACGTTTTCAGCTATAATAAGTCTGATAAATCATTAGTAACAAGAGAACAAGTCAGCAAGATTTTTTTGTACACTTGTCCATTTGTATATTTTAAAAATTTACTTCAGCAGGATTTGTAACACCCTCAAAGAATTTTCAAATTTCCAGAAATATACATTTTTTATAGTGTTCAACTTTTCAAGCATATATTTAAGAGAAAAAATGCTGTTCTCTCCTATATTTTTCATGCAGGTTTTTATGCTTTAATGTTTTCCCACATAGTAAGAAACACCCACCTGCACCTCTTTGCACGTTCTGCAGTGCGCCAGGGAAGGAAGCCTTCTGTGCCTGGTGGTAGCGGTTTTGGTGAATAACTGTCTTTCACAGATGCATTCTTTTTCCCAGGACTCACAGACTTTTTGGAGGTTAATCCTGTATTTAACAGCAAGAATGGGAGCAAATTCATGATACCTAGGTATTTACCTATATAAAGTCACAGTTTACTTTTTATAAGTGAAATCTCCAATGTATTAACAGGGACTGTGGGAAATACATCTTTCAATCTTATTTTGCTGAAGTGTTCAAGAACTTTTTTGTTTCTTGTTCACTAACTTTTCTTTTGCTTCTCAAAACGAAAGCTAGCAATCTGCTAGTACATTTAACTTTTATATCAGAAAAGGGCACAAAGTTCCACAGCTAGGGAGTTTTATTCATATTAGTAATTTCAGATATTCAACTAACTACTCTGAACTTGGAGCTTAGACAGGCCATGTAGACAATAAGGCAATGTATGCCCTTCAAACAGCCCTCTAGTGGTTGCAGTGAGAAAAGCATTTTTAAAATTTTCCAAGATGCTTGCATTTAAAGCTGGGATTTGTGTTGATCACTTCCACAGACCACCAGAAATATCACCACTGAAGAGGAATAATAACAAAAATTCATATTCACTATTTCAGTCTTTTGTCACTGTTCACGTCATATGCTATAATTCAAAACAGATTTAGAATAAACCTGAGGTAGAATGATCATCCAGGCATTATCTATTAGTAAAAGTAACAAAAAACTTAAATGAGAGGGGACTAAAGTTACTCCTTCTTTGGGAACAGTAAAACAACCAATTTTTTTAATGGTGCAGAATTGCAGAACTATAGTAATGGCATTCCAAATTTCAGTTTGTTCTCAACAAGTAAACAAGGTAAGAGAGGTTGGTTGAGTTTGTTTATTTTTCAACATTCTTCTCCCTTCCAGAATCCTGTATTAAGTAAGGCGTTTTCTTCCTCTATCACTCTGATCACCAGAGTTTATTTGTACAGATTTTAGTTTGATTTTTCTTCTACTGATACACGAGTGTTTTTTTTTTTTTTAACTTCATATAAGCTCATTAGAAACAGTGTGTTTAAAATAACGTAGGTATTGTGAATATTTGTAAGTACTGATAGCTGAAATACACTGTTTCTGAATACGTTACTGAAAACTTTACTGTAATACCTTTGGCTGTCTTTCATCTTTCTTCCAGTTATCTGGAAGTAGAAGAGGAAAGCATAACTCATTCTTGTTTGTTTTGGCAGAGGAGTCTGCTACAGAAAGACTACAGAAATTGGAAAAAATAGGAAGCTCACTACCAACAAGCGTCTTAGAAGCAAACGCTTGTGGGGAGGACACACTCAGAATTACATGCTTCACCATATTCAAGTCAGTGTATTCTACAGTTTTCCCAGCCATGCATCTAGCAACATTAAAAGCAAGAGTAAATTTGCTATAGAAATCTCCGATGACATTAAGAATAAACTAAATTTTCTTTGAAGAAAGATTCTTCAGAACACTGAAATTTAAACATATTAGACATTTCATAAATTCACTATAGTCAAAGAAAATAAAGACAAAATTACCAATACGAATAGTAGCTTTTCCTTTTCGACCACTTCCTAGGACAATAGTTCTTTTCTTTGGTCTAGTTTTCAAGGCATCCTTGGAAGACGGGGAAGTCAGCCACTTATACTAGATTTTTTTTTTTTTTTAAAAGAAAGAAAAGTTACTTTAGTAGCTGGTATTTAAAGAGGTGCTCATTTAAGACTAAGGGATTTTTTGTTTCATAGATGTAGACCTCTGCTCGTTATATACAACTTAATAAACTGTAAAGCTAAGGCAAATAAAAAAAAATCCCACAAGGCCCCAAGTCAAAGGCAGATTCAATACAAGTCTGAATGCTATATTATCAGCAAAACACTTTTCCTTTTATAGTAAAAAAAAAAAAAAAAAGCATCAACTCTACAAAAGGAAACTCTGGCTCTTGCCCTTCATTCTCTACAGTAAGCTGCCCTGCTAGGAACGACTAGCTCAAGCCAAGGTTCTCCAAAGTAATACAAACTTAACTTACATGATTTTATTACTATTAAAGTTAGTATTTTAAAAAATACGAAGTTTAATTTTCACTACCTCTAGCAAAAAAGCCTCCTTACAAAGAAAGAACATCCAAACTATAATTAAGACAATGATAACCAAAAGCAATTGTTGCATTTCAAAGTTTATTTCTTTATGGCAACAGCTTTATTCTTTAAAGGTTTGTCATCTGCCAATTAGTTTTATTATTATTCCAAGTAGATAATCAAGTTACGCCACAAAGTTTTCAGTGTGCATAATTAGTACAAAATTCACTAATAAAGCAGCCATCATAGGAAACATAAATACTAAAGCAAATATTATTTCAGACAGCCCTAAGCCCTACATAAGAGTACTATGAACAGTAAGGTGATGTAATTTCTACCTAATGCATAGGGAAGATGCATTCACTGTGCTCTAACCAACCAGTTCTAGCACAGTTTTTATCATTGGCAAGACCCTTCCCCCTCCCCACTGACATCCCCTCCCCCCTCTTTTTTTTAAAAAAAAAAAAAAGAAAAAACTTCAGACTTAAATAATCCTGTTATAAGCTACATTTTGATCTAGCTCTTGACAGAAGTAAGCTGTTCATTTCCAACAACAGAACAAAATCAACTCTAAACTTTTGAGAGTAAAAATACCTCAACTTCATTTTACTACACACATTAAACAGCAGCTATTAGTAGGTTAAACTTTATATTCACCTATACAAGAGACATACTACTGGGCCAGATACCCGATGCTGTTTTACAACAACTGAGTATAAAGACAGCAAACATAGTAAGACAGTGTTGAAATATGACCAAGTTCTTAAGCTAGGGCTATGGAAGTAATTTGTTTTGTAGGAATTTTCAGCAAATTTTTAACTTTTTCAGTCTCTCCCAGAAACGACACAAACTTTCAGTACCTGTTACATACAATATCTGTAATTGCAGTCCACTGTATTAAAGCCATACAGTGCTGCTAGGATAATACAGCTTCCTTTGTTTTAAGGGGCCATTTATATTTGCTGGAAAATTTCTTATGTTTAGAGGCGTCAGTTAGCAACTCACCTTGCAAATCTGAAAAAAACAACCTAAACAGCAAGAATTTATATGCTATTGAAAGGCAAAGAAGTGATCACTTCTTATGAAGAAAAGGATGGAAGAGCTGTTGAGATTGACAGCCAATAAGAAAGTGGTAACAGTACATTACAGGCTGTGATAGCCAATACATGATCTTCTGTAGTTAGTACGGCTTACTATTACAATGCAGCTCAAAAGCCCACATAACTACTCTTTAGGAAGCAACACACCAGCACCTTATCCTTCTTTTTCCTGTCTTGATAAGCAGTTTAGGCAAAAAACAGATTTCATACAGCAGGCACCGTGGTCAGATGATATAGAACAGAGCTCTGTACCTATCTGAGGGGTGGCAGATTCCACATTTTCTGAATTTTACTCATGGAGTTTGCAGCAGTTAGCTTGGCAAGTTAAGAAGCTGAAAGCCATGCAAATCTTTAGCTGGCTCTATGGGACAAATGAGTTGGGTAACTCCTTGCAAAAACAAGCCATGGATTAGTTTCAAACAAAGTTACACAGTGACAGGACAAGGCAGAATGCCTTTAAAGTAAAAGAGGAGATTTAGGTCAGATGTTATGAGCAAATTTTTTACTCAGACGGTGGTAAGGTACTGGCAGAGGTTGCCTAGAAAAGCTGTGGGTGCCCCATCCCTGGAGGTGTTCAAGGCCAGTTGGATAAGGCCCTGGGCAGCCTGAGCTGGTGGGTGGCAACCATGCCCACAGTAGGAGGATGGAACTGGGTGATCATTAAGGTCCCTTCCAACCCAAGTCATTCTATGATCATATTCCTGACAACTCATAACTTCATTCTTTCAGTTTTTATTGTTAAAAAAAAACCACACACTGAAACCTATGCAAAACATAACGCACCCACACTGCTGACTTTCAGCATATAACACTTCAAGATATCATCTTCAAGAAACTCAACTGTTTTTCTCTTCATGATACTAAGTAAGCCTTAACTGAGCTTAAAAAAGAAATCAGTTGTAAAAACTGAGCTTAGGATAGTAAATGTTTCAGTTTCAAAAGACTGTCAATCACAACATCAAGTGTTTGCATTTATCTGGCTAAATAGGTGGATTATCCTATTTTGAATGTCTCCACTGTTACCATGATAAACAGTAAATGCTACTTACAACAGACTACCCCCACAGTTTATGAGATAATGGATATAGTCGGATGTGTTCTAATTTGCGGAAGAAGCTGTTATTTAGCAAGCTGCTGATCTGTTGTTTTTCATTTACATTGTTAACCAGATATGCAAGACTGTTGGCATTGCCAGTCAGACACAGTACACCGCACTACTTTGATGAATACAAAACAAATGCCTTGTGTAGAGCGATCTCTTAGTAAGTGGGACATTCCCCAGATAGTTGCTTTCTTTCACAGTTCAACTTTCCATTCACCTTGAGCTACATTCCCTCTAAGCAGATACTATTTTCACATCATACCTGCAACATTTTCTAAGTGTTTATTGCATCTGCCAAGGAGAAGAAGTAGTCTTTCACAGTTTTTCCAGAAAGGTAATCAAGATATTGAAATGGAAAACCATATTAATTCATGAGATGCCACATGAAACTCACAGTTTATTAGATTCCCTCTATAGAACCCCTGGCTCTCACTATCAAGCTTTTTCAAACCTAAAAGGGCAGTAAGTTCCAGAACAAAATCTGAGATTGCTGCAGCTCTCGGAAAACAAGTAAGCGTACACCCATTTGCTCACCAGCTGTTCTGGCAACTAGATCAGATTTCTATGTTATAAACAAAGTATTTAGTATTTAAACAGTCCACATATTTTATGGAAGTTACTCTAAACACCATACAGAGTATTAGATACTAAGACGGCAAAAAGTGTTGTGCATCTCTAGAATATTTTTTTTTAATATGGTTAATACTGGACATAATAGTCTTGAGGAACTTAAAAATTGATGATGTAAATTATCAACAATATTAAGTTTCAAAATATTAAGGGTTTTTTAATGCTTAAGAGTCACTTCTCTGTAATTAGAATATCTGCATTAGATTAATTCTGAACAAATCCTTGCAAAAAAGAAAAAAAGCAAAGCCAGCTACAAGAAAAATGAAACACTCCAAAATGCCTACCACATACCTCTGAATTAGCACTGTTTCCATTCATGAGCACTCTTTCAATGATGTTTTTCATCAAAACGCCATCTAGAATGAATTAAGATGTCTTAAGAATTTGCTATGAGACAATTTCCTATGAGACAAGTATTTATGAAAACAGATCATTGATTAAATAGAGACTACCCTGCCCCTTCAGCCATTTTTAAATGCTTTAGCAAAATATTGTTGCAGGCTTTTTTTCTTTGAAAGCAGGTTATTTTCCCCCACTGAAGTTACTGGAAAAAAAAAAAAATGTACAAAGAAGAGGACAGAGGCAGATACATACCAATCAATGGATTTTTTCTTATATCAAGAACCACTAATGTTGAGTTAGTTTGAAGGGCATCTAATAATGACCTTGCTCCTTCATTGGATATTCCACACTGTTGTAAATCAAGTGCTAAAATATTTAGGGAGGTTAAAAAAAATAAATTAGTCAATGGCATAACTTCTAGTGAATATCTAATACAATTTAATCCATACCTGCTGAAAACCTCTATTTCACAGACCATGAATAGAGAACATTACAGCAACAGCTGTGTGTGAAAACATTAAAATTTCTACTTTTCACTTCTGAAATTCATAATCAGTTTTACAGAACAACATCAAGAAATAACTGCTAAACAACTGCAAAGGAAGGAATACAAAATCAGTCAAGTCACCATGATAGACAGTTCCTAGTAGATGTAGCATTTCTGGATGCCAATTAATTCAGCTGCCCAGAGTAACATAATACATATCAGCACACACCTTCAATCTGAATAGGCTTCAAGATTTGAATCTTTTTTGAAGATTTCTAAGGAGGGAGACGACACAGCCTCAGGGGACAACCTGTACTAGTGGTCTGTCACCTTCACAGCAAAACATCTCTCCTAATGTTTCTGATGGAATCCCCTGTGCTTCAGTTTGTGCCCATTGCCTCTTATCCTGTCAATGAACACTACCAGATAGAACCCAGCTCTGTTTTTTTCACTGCCTCCTCTCCAACAGCTGTACATTGGAGGAAACCTGCCCTTAAGACTTCTCTCTCCAGGCTGAACAGCAATAGCTCCCTCAATCTTCCCACACAGGAGATATGCTCCTGTCCCTTGGTCATCTTAAATGCCCTTTGCGAGACTCTCTCTAGTAGATTCATCTCTCTCCCGTACAGGGGAGTGCACTACTCTAGGTGTGGTGCCCTCACCAGTACTGAGTAGTGAGGACAGATAACTTTCCTCAAACCACTACAGACACCTCTAATGCAGGACAGCCTTCTTCGTCACAAAGGCAAAAAGCTGGCTCACAGTAAACCTTGTTTACAAAAGGACCCCAATGTCCTTTACTGCCAAGTTGCTTTCCAGCCAGTCAGCTCCCCGCATGTACAGGTACATGGGATTATTCCTTCCCAGGTGCAGGACTCTGAACTTGCCTTTACTGAACTGAATCTCTCTAGTCTGCTGAGGCCCCTGTGGATGGCAGTACTTTTCCACCTTCCCAAGAATCAAAGTAAGGCTCACTGGCCTACAATTCCCCAGGGTCCTTCTTCCTGCCCTACTGAAAATAGGAGTAACACTTGCTTTCCTCCTGTCTTGAGGCTCCTCTTCCAATCACCAAGATAAACTAAAGACTGAGACTGAACTCACAATGACATCAGGCACCTCCTACAGCACATGTGAGTGCATCCCATCAGGACCCATAGATAACCATGCATTCAGTTTGCTTAAGTAATCTGAAATCTGATCATTTTACGCCAATACGCATGTTATCTGTACATCTGGCTCAGACTCTTAAGTATTGAAATAATTTGATTCCATGTACAGAATGCTTTGAATTGTACTGGTCATTTCATACATACGTACTATTGAAGAAATTACTTCTCCAGTATACCACAGGACACTTGCAGGTGACACAGTAGAAAATAAGAAGAAAAGAGGTTGCTTTTCAAAGAGATTATTCTTTCCTAGATAAATAGGGAATTAGACTGCTGGTTGCACTTACAATAACAGCTTTTTACTTCCTGCCTGCCTCTACTATATCTTAGGAGTCAGTATTTCACAGTACCTTTAAGCCACAGGTCTTCTCCCAGACAGTCTGCAAAGGCACTTGCTCCTCCATCTCCAACAAGCATGTTGCAGTTGAAAGTAATGCGCCTCAAGCCTGTCATATAGTCAAGGTCTGGTCTCCTATAGCGTAAACTTTCAGCCCAAGCTTCACCATGTCTTTTCATTGCCTGGTGCTTTGAAACAAAGTGTTACCAAATGCAAAGACAAAGCCATTATAAATAACAAGCAGATAATAACTAATATTTAATGGCTTGTGTGTTGAAGCATTTATATTAGTTCTCAGTTTAAGAAATACAAGTTAACTTGTATTAAAAGTAACTTCAACATTACAGTTAAGTCATATTTGTTCTCATCATCCAGTTCACAGTGAAGTTATTAAATACAAATTGAGAATTGTAAACATCTTACCACCTTCTTTGCCCACTTACAACGCATCTTGAATAAGGCATACACAGCAGGAAATTTTGAACTTTCATGCAAGCCAATGCTATCATTAATTAGAATATTGTGCTAGTCTAAAGCTTATTAGCTAGTAGTTTTTAAACAACAAACAATTTCATTATTTTTTATTAAGTGCTTAAGAATACTTAGGATACTTTGAAACATGTGTGATAATGATGAAAGCAGACCTCAAAACAGCTATCATTTACAGCCCTAATCCTCATTTGAAGAAAAACGAAGACAGTCTAAACTGTTATTTCTTTAAACAAAGCCTATTAAGAAACACCATATTTAATTTCCCACACCATAAATAAGCTTCTTTTGCATACAGTTTCATAAACTTCAGAAAGACTGTTCACATACTGAACAGTATGCAATTACCTTTAATACATTTGCCATATGTTCTGCTCCTCTCCAGGTAAGGCTACATCCTGTGAAGTTAACATATCTGATAGTAGCTGAATTCTTCACACTCTGACAAACTGCTGGAAAAAAAAAAAAGCACACATACTAAGTACACACGCCACAATCATGTTACCAAAACAAACACCTTTTCACTATCATACCAAGAAGCTGAATCAACTGCAATAGGCAAATGCCATGACAAAGAACTAGTCAAAGATGCCTTTAAACTGTTGTGGGATTATATATTTTACTGCAGGTGTTTAGCGAAGATTATCTGGACATGCAAGGACATGTTATTTCAGTTTACTTGTCTCAACATGATGAGGAAAGTTCATCTCAAACTTAAATATTACAACTGTTGGCAATAAAACTGTAAGTATACTTATTAATTAGTTTGGCTATATGCCACTATCAAGAAAGCACATTCAAGTCTAAATGTAAACTTATATAAACAAAGTGTATTCTGTTATTTTAATCACCACAAGCAAAATTAGAACAGGAAGGAAAATACTTCAAAAACTAACCTATTTGAAGACTACAAGAAAGACACGTTTTTGATTCTTAACTTACTTTCTAATCCTCCATCTCCAATTGGACAGTGGGCTAAAGAAATGCTCTCTAGAGATGAAGTTGTGGCCAAGCCCTTCAGAATAAAAACAATGTTTTTTACTGACTCAAAAAGCAAAAATACAAATAAATAGAAGTCCAAGTCACTAACAGAAACCTTAGGGAGCTGGGAGGATGGTCAAAGTTCACTTTAAACTGGTTCATTTCTTCTTAACACAGGAGGCACCTAGCCTACTAGCAACAAGCAGCATCTCCTTTCCTAGAAGTCACTCGAAAGCAAACTAGAGAAAGTGTTCAAATTAACACACCCTAGAGACCTGCTTTAATCTTCTTGGCGTCTCACCACTTTTCTTCTGTCATTCACAGTAAATGTAGTTTCAATCACAAGTTATATACACCCACATACAACACAGGAAATATGTTAACAATTTTTGCATAAGCCTTCCTGAACCAGGGCATAGGAATGCTATATGATTTTGACACATTTTGACAGAAAAAAAACAAGGTTACACTAAATGTCTGGAAAGAATCATTCATACTCCGGATAACACAGACATGTTAAAACAAGCACATCTTCATCTGTAACAAATAACATAAAACTTAGTTGCTACTTCTCTTAGGTTCTGTATGGGAACTGCTGAGTCATGGCCTGAACCACTGACTGAGCACCTGGAGGAAGGACCCAGTCAGCCCTGGGAGCAGGGGTGAAGGCAATTCACTGTGTGACTGGAAGAGGAGGAGCCTGGCTCCACTCCTCTTAGGCCTCTTTTAAGGGCTGACTGCCCCTAAGGAAGGATCTCTTTCTGGAGATCCCTCCTTGGTGGAAGCTTTTCCCTGCAAACCCAGAATCTTCTGATACAGATGAGTAATCTACTTCCCTTCCCTTGCAGCACCCTACTATTGTGCTGGTCCTTCCACCTCTTTTGTAACACCTTTTGTATTGTGTTGGTCCTTCTGATCACTACAGGTTCCAAGCATATTTTCATTTATTTGTATATTAATATAGTCTCACCTTTGTTAGAAGTATTATATCTCTCTCCCTCAGCAGCAAACCTTGCAGTTCCAAGTTTTTTAGTACATCTGAGACACTGAGACAGCCTTTGACAGCTTTGCATAGTTGGCCAGTCAAATCTTTTGATCTAATTGCTGGAATTCTCCTTCTAAAGTAAGTTTTGTATCTTTCAGCACCTAGTAAACAAAAAAAATTACACAGTGATAACCCGCAGACTCTACTGACTTAAAAGTAACCATAATTACAAAACACTTTGTTACTGCTGCTTTTAAATAAAAATAATTCCTTGGATGGTTCAATTCCTCCTTCTCAAGCATTTAATCGCAGAAATTTTACGCAATGAATTCTAACATATACATCAACATATTTATCCTCCAGAGGCACTTCTACAAACCTGATTCTCCAAGACCTTGTTGATGAAAACTTCTTATTCCAAGAGAAGTCAGAGTCTTATCATGCCTAATAGCATCTAAAAGTGGTGTCCAGTCAGCAGCTTTGATGCTATCTACAGTTAGATCAAGAGTACCCTGAGTCAGATTAGCTTTCACAGCTTTCAGTGGGACAGAGCTTTGAAGAGCACAAAGATGTTCATAGTGTGAGTAGAAATCCAGCATGCACTGTCTTCTTATTTTGACTGAGTCAATCATTTTTATAGTTGATAAATGTTTCTGTAAAATCAGGAAAAAATATCAACTTTTTACAACGAAAAATTCATATAGCAGCAGTCTCCATTCAGCACGCATACTCAAAATATGAGTATGTTTACACATACCATACACACGTCTCCAATACAGCAACTAAAAAAAAGACACAGTACTAACTACCTGTGTAAGCACTGCCGAACATGGGAAAGAAACCTCTGCATTTTATTCTTTGAATAAAACCACAAAAATCTAACATTCAAGCACAAATTGCTCTTAAGTCCCCATTTTCATCTTAAGGCTTAATTTAGTTGTGTCAGAGTCTGCAGATTCCTGAAAGCCTTGTAAACCTCCTGACCCAAAAATCAACAGATAAAGAGGACTATTCCTAGCAGAACTACTTGAGATCTTCCCTAATACTGCTATCAAAAGTCTAAATTCTCATTTGTAAGAATATGTAAAGGCACCCCGTGCTTTTTTTTTTTTTGCCTGTGGGGTTGCAAATTGGCTCAGGTTAGCATTAAGCATCTCACACAGGATATCAAACAGTGACATTACAAACTTTTGTTCATACTGTTAAAGGCTAGAAAGCTTCAAGAATCCTCAGAAATATTCTGAATGGACAAGAATGACTGGACATGTACAAGCACGCAATGACTGCTACTTGCAAGAATTTAGGGTAAAAAAAAAACATTATTTCAATGAATGAAACTGTCCTTAGTTCCTCGACTCCCATTTATTTATTACTTTTTATTATTTACTCCCTTTTACTTCAGCTCTCCAAGTTGCTAGCATTAGACAATAAGCACATCGTGGTTACGGGAACTGAAATGAGTGCAGTCCAATGCTTCAGGTCCAGAAAGTGACCATCAGTTGTACATCCTCTGAACTCAGAATGATTTTACAACATAGTAACTTTCACCTACAGAACGTAATATTCTTTCTCATGGTTCATTTTGCTCCAGCACTTGCCCAGCACACCCATGGAGCTTCTGGCCCTAGCATTCAATGTAGAAAGGAAGACAGAAAGGCCATCCAGATTCTCAACTGAGAAACCGCTATGTAAACCAACACTCTTCTGTAGATGGCTGTTAGCGGATCTAACAAAACACCAGGATGTGACTGGCTTTGAGAAAACACACAAAGAAAAATAATTCACGCTTTCAGTACAGAAGTACAAAGTTATCAAATATGTATGTTTGTTTTTTTTTTTTTTGCTAGCAGCTAGTATTAAAAAAAATTGAGGACATAACAGAACTGAGATACTCAGTTGCACACAGTGAGCTTTTAGTAAGTAAAAAGTTTATATGGATTCAAAAAAAGGCAAAATTCCCTGGGGGATGTCATACAAGACATACAGAAGCACAGGCTGTGTCCGGCACCGTGAGCTGCGACACGAGCACACGCTAACCCTGCGGATACGCTTGCTTAAGCGCCTCCCGGTTCCCCGTAGGACTCACTTTAATGACTTGGCCTGCAGCGCCCAGCAGTACCACCCGCACCCACCGCCCACCACAACACAGCTCCGCTTACACCGCGGAGAGAGCGGCGCCTTACTGCTCACCCACCGCACACCGCCACCAGGGGCGCTCCCTCGGCGCCCCGCTTCCCTGACAACGCGCATCGCCCAACCCGCGTAAAGCGGGGCAAACCCCACCTGCGGGGCCGGACCTCGGCACCCTGGGCTATCGCAGCTAGGCCGCCGCCCCCTTCCACGCGTCTCCTCGCGGCTGCGTCCAGCGCGGGCACGGCCGTCTCCTTGCTCCACCAGAGCAGTCCCGCGGCCCGCTCGCCACGGCCAGGAGCGGTCTCGGAGCTAACCCCGCACCTCCTTCCAAGTCCGCCGGCGCCGCCGCCCACCCCCGCACGCCGTGGAGGCCGCCCCAACACGCGCGGCCGTTCCCTTGGCAGCCAACCGGCCGCCCGCCGCCACGTGGCGCAGCAAGCCGCCGCGATAGGCCGCCGCCCCGAGCGGACTCCCACTTCTCCGGCCCCTCTTTTTCGTGCATTCAAAATGGCCGCGCCCAGCGCCCGCCCCGCCCCGCGTCGGGCCGCTCTCTCCGCCGCCGTCACCGCCAGCAGCGTGGGGCGTGGCTGTTTTGAGGTCTGCGCGGGTCCTGCCTTAGTCGTGCGGCTTGCGGGTGGACTGTGTGTTTCGCGACCAAGGCAAACTGGCACCTGGGCAGGTGCCCGCAGAGGTTTTGGTGTTAGTGTGTCACAGAGTTTCCCTTTTCTGAAAGAGCTTTAAAGGGAGGACCGGAAAAACAGCAACCCTGTTGCCTAGTGTCCCCCCTATCTGTGCTACCTGAGAGGCATGTTATGGTCACTGTGAGCTGAATATTCTGCAGCATTTTGGCTGGCACCAGTAGCTTCTGCCAGCTGGTCTGAGCGGTTTGAGAGCAAACAAACTCTTCTTCTATAGAAAACATTTCTCATTACTTTGCTGGCTTAATTTAGAAAGACCAGAGCTCAGTTCAGACGGGACGGCCCTTGGTAGCGCTCACTAGAGGGCATTAGATGTACCTGCCATCTAAACTCAGCAACTCCCCGTAGTTTATATCCCCGCCCTGGAATTGCAGGTCGTTCGCTGGAAAGGTCACCAACCACTTCAGAAAATGGCTGCTGTAAATCGGTGTCAGAGCAATTTGCTTATTTAGCCAGTTAATGTTTCTAGTCTGCTTGCAGGCAGCAGGATTAAACTTTAAAGACGGGAAATCTAAGGAAATTAAACAAATTAAGGCCCGTAGAACATTGCCAGAGTGCTGTGTGTTTGCAGAGGTGCAATACAACATACTGCTGATGTTATCAACGTTAGAAGTAACCAAAGCAGCCCAAGTGCTGTAATCAAGTGTGCTGGAACAGGAGTTATTTCAGTAAGTCTCAGGTCACTGTCTGTACAAGTTGTTTCACCATGACATTTTGTGAACTGAACATAAAAGGCAAAAATGTGAAGGGCCATAATCATCCAAATGGGAACAGCAGATTCCGATTCTGACTATAACTCAAAATATTCCCGGTGCTTGTAATGCCTCTTGCTATCACAGACTAAACTCAAGCAAACTCAGATCTGTGATAAATCTAGATAAAATGCTGTTTATGCTGTTTTGTTAACTCAGCTTTTACAGAGTAGGAGTTATAATACATCTTCACTGCTAGTCCACACACATTTGAAATCCTTTTTGATTAATATGTACTGAATCATGTTTTTTTTAATTCATCCATCTTAGTTTTCTGAGCCGTCTTTTCTCTCAGTCATAATTCTGTTTTTTGTAGGGTGGCATCTACAAATCATCTTAACCCTACAAATCAAAGGTATGAGATAAATGATAACCGTATCTTACCACATATGAGTTGAATTTTTAGTCATTTCCCCATTTTCTTTGGGAAATTAAAGTGCTTGATATGATATTTCATTTGTAACTTGGAATTCTGTTAATTTTAAGCCATGAAAGATAGAAAGGATTCTCTGAAGATCACCCCCTCTGAAGGGGAGTGGACTTGGTATCTACAGATACTACCCACTGGAGACTCTTCATTCATCTGGAGCCTTACATTTTGTTGTTGATTTCAGTGTCAGTTATGCTGCCAGTTGTAAAGACTGGGAGTTCAAGACAAAATTTGAGTCACAACATCACTGTCATTGTGATGTGGATGAAGCAAGAAATTTGTCTGCATGCAACTGATACACGTACTATGTTCTGTGCTGTGCATCAAGATTAAGCCTGAAAAAAACAAGATGAGGAGTGATTACACTGTTAATAGAGTTCCTGTAATTTTCTGTCATGTTCTGCCAAACAATTGCCCTAGATTTTGAAATCTGCAAATTACTAAGGTCACAATCAAGTTATAATTAAAGGGGAATTTGTTAGAAAATAAAGAGACATCTTCAAATCAGAAATTCAAAATATTGCAGAGAATCTGATGCAGCTTGCTCCTCACCAACGTTCTTTTCTTTTACGAAAAAGAGCTGCATATCCTTTTTTTCAACATTTGATGTATTGGTGGTAGGTGGACAGTTGGACTAGATGATCTCAGAGGTCTTTTCCAACCTTAATGATTCTGTGATTCTATGTTTCATTGGTTTTTCATTCTACTCACTCCTTTAAAGAGGTTTTTTTTTTTTTTTTTACTTTTTTCTTATAATCAAATTTTGGTAAACGTGGCATAGGTCTGCCCAAAAGGCTGGGTGCTGAGAAAGCATCAAAATGTTTTGTGTATATGAAGCACTGTGAAGACTCTTAAGTACGAGCTTTGTGCCCCAGGCAGCTATAAATATGTGTAACAATGAATCTGCTGTTACTATCTCAGCTCCCATCACAGTCTTGCATCCATGGTGTTTCCACATCCTACAAACTGAAGTAATTCTCTTTTATGGCCACTGTGTGCTCTGAAAAAAAGCATGAAGATTTGGATTTTTGTTAAGTTAGTAAAAGATTTAATAAGGTAATGTCATTCAATAACTGTTCTGGATGTCTAGGAAATAAACACGTGGGCAAGGTTTCATCACTTCAATACTAACCTTACAACTACGTGACCTGGATATGTACTGTATTCTCTCTGGATTTGTAAGTGAAAAAAAAAAAAATTATATTCTCGTCATTCCAAAGTATTCTGAAGTCTTTTGTTCTCACAGACTTCCAAGTAATTGCGCTAGTCTCATATATTCAATCTGGAAGAACAAGTAGAACATGAAAAATAATTGTATTAGAGCATGCAACTTTTCCACAGAAAAGTTATTCAGGATACTAGAAAAGAATTTTTGCATACGCTATTAGTGATTGACAAGATTATTTTTTTAAGATTTTCCAGTATTTCTTGAATTTGTTCATTGCTGTGTGTTGCCCAACTCAGTCAGTAATGAAAAATCTTTTTTTTTTTTACTTTCTATTAACAATACAGTTAAAATAATATTATATTTTTAAATGTGCAATATATACAACATGTTTGTAAAAACATATATATTTTATGCACTTAAGTCTTGGAGACCTAATCCATTTTGCTGTATTTCTTTTATTCGTGTCCGTTCATTGCCAGCATAGCAATTCTGACAATATTCTGACAATGTTGTGAAAGCTATTCAGATATTTTGTCGCATGAAAGCATTAAAAAAATGAGACTTGGAATTTTTACTGTAGCATTTTTTGTTTTCTCTGGCTAGGTTTCTCATTTTTGTGTAAAACATCCTGTATTTTGTAACTGAGAATGTAACTCTTGCTTTTTCTGGTCAGAGACATTTCCCTTTGCTTTGGGAAGTTTTCGGTCTTTGGAAATAAGAAATGGTTTGATGGGATACCAGATGTCTCTGCAGTTCCAAAAATAGACCAATTCTGTATTATCACTTTGGCAAGTGATGTCCTTTATCAGCCATCATTTTGCTGAATTTGTTGAACTAACTCTTTTTCTCACAGTTCTTTTTGGTGTTTTTTTGTTTGTTTAGTGTTTTTTTTCTGTATCTTTCTAGGCTCCTTGTTTTGCTTTAGTTTTTGACTTATTCTAATTTTTATCAAATTTAGTACTACAAGCAATTGTCAGTTTTATACTGTAGCTAGTGTTAGTCTTTTTATTGACAACAGGGAGGGAAAAAAAACAACGGTACAGTTAACCTTATCAGTGTTTGTGCAGCAGATATTTTCATATTTTCTCCTGGCTTTATGAGGACATCTGGACTGGAAGTCACCTTACTTTACAACTTAATATTTTGGGTTTTTTTTTTTTCATTTTCTCTATCTTGCTCTCTTAAGTCTGCTTATAAAATGAAATGGCTAACAGTTTTCCCGTATTTTTCAGAACAGCATCTGGCATTGAATTCTAGCTAGCAAAACAACAAAAGCAGAATTTCCAAAACAGTTTGAAAAAGTTTTAAGAGCTGCTGCTAGGGCAATTCTTTTGTCCAGAAGCATGAGAGGAACTTTGTTGCTAGATGGCAGTGTACCTCAAGTAAAGATTTATTCGTAGAGCTTGTAAATCTTTTGTTTTGAGCAAGCAGAAAATAATTAAAATCACAGAATGACTTGGGTTGGTAGAAGCCTTAGAGCCCATCTAGTTCCACTCCCACCAGCTCAAGCTGCCCAGGCCTCCATCCAACGTGGCCTTGAACACATTCAGGGGTGGGGTGTCCACAGCTTCTCTGCGCAGCCTGTGCCGGCACCTTACCACCCTTGGAGTAAAGAATTTCCTCCTGACATCTAACCTGAATTTCCCCTCTTTTAGTTTAAAATCGTTCCCCCTTGTCCTACCTCTATCAGATCTTAGAAAAATATGGTCTCTCTCCTGATTATAATCATTTAATTCATGTCATCGTTAGACAGCTTTATCATGTTCTTATTGGAACTTCATGATTGCACGATGACAAATGCACAGTATTATTTATTATTTGCATTATAGCATAGTAGGAGATGGCACTTTAACACACAGAAAATATTTAAGAGAGATCTCAAAGTCTCAGGACAATCCAAAGGCATGCCAATTGGATTAAATGAGTCGCTGTTTGTGAATTTTCACAGTAAGGAACACTGAAAGATTGAAAGAGTTTTGAAACTTTGTATAAGTTAATTTAATATCAGGTAGTTGCACAAAAGTCCTAGAAACATGGAGCTGACGTTGGAGGCTGAAGCAGTGATAAGGAGATAACACTTTGGATAGCCTAGAGGGAAAGGAGAAAGAAAAAACTGGGCAAGATGGAAATATAAAATATGTATGGACTGGGGAGAAAAAAAGAAATGCTGAGACCTCAAGGGTGAATATTCTTCGTTTCAGAAAACTTGAGATGGATATGGGTCGTATAAATTAGTTCTTTTATCTATGCAATAACATCCTGTCTTATTTTCATAGCTTTCATAGCTTTCACTGTAGTAGAGCAGGATCTGTAAGACCAAGTAAAGAAGACTGAATGCAAAGCAGAAGTTGTTTAGTAGAAATAAGGTATTTTTCCTTCTGTCTACTACTGGCTTCCTTTTTTGTTGTAAAAAGCCAGGCTTCTGCAGTGTGCAGTACAATTTTGTTGCTTCTTTCCATCTCACTGTCAGGAATGTATGTAAAATCTTTTTTCAACCATCTGGGAAGAAATTTCTTAGAAAATAAATCATTATTCCCTAAGACTGATTCTGAAAGTCACGTATACGAGAAGCCACAAGGGAAAATCACCCAAGAAATTAAATGCCCCAGAGTTAGGAAGTGACAAAATAATGAATAAAGAGGATGTTGAAAGAAAGTATGAAAAAAATGGCAACATTCTTTACTCTATTTGTATATTTACAAAGTATGTTATCTAAAATGTATTTTATAGTATATTGTACATTATATAAAACTCACATCTGAGTAATTACACACAGCTATATTTATAAGAATATATATATATTTTTCTGACATAGTTATGTAGGTAAAATTCATGATATAACAAAGTTATAAGATAGTAATGTACTTTTAGCTAACTCTTCTTGTCCTTAAATTTCCTCCTAGCTTAGGAACCATTTTCTAGGCTTCATTGCATAGAGCTAGTCATGGTATTTTGACTGACTACTCAGACCTGCACAGGCTGAGCTGTCAGAGTGAGTTATGGTAACAGTGCTATTACTACATTAATTTTGAAGTATACAGTAATTTTGAGTATTTCAGTACTGAAGTAGAGTGAAAAATAGGGTCTTTTCATCACAATGAGTTTCAGATATGCTTTTTACCTGTTGGTGGAAGATAAGGATTACAACAGACTCAATCACATAGAGTTAAGTGGTTGAAAGGATGAATGCTTTCTGTCCTCTGTCCATCTTTAATGTTAATGTGTAAGATGATATTGCAGGGGGATCCCCAATGCCTGAGGAACACTGGATTTCCATATAAAACATAAGTAGTGTAGAGTGGAACTAAGATACCCAGATAGCTACCATACTCAGCACTGCTGTTAGATATCTAACTAGATGTTTCCTCATAATCCCCATGCACCTTAGCCTGGGGAAGACCAAGCAGAGGCAGCTGGCAATGCAGAGTGCAGCAGAATGTAATTCTTGTATAGCTTTCATTACCAGAGCTGTACTTAACTACACACAGTAAAAGAGCTAAATTTCATGATGAAGGCAATGAAATTGGATTAATTCATCAAATATTTAGTACATAATTACAATAATACATTTATTTCTTCTGTTCATCTTTTCATCATTACTATTTTAATCACATCTGACATTTTACTCAATGTCCAATGACTTCTTAGTTTCTGTTAATAGCATGTCCTTCTGTGACATTGAATGAGGCTTGCTCAGACTCCAAATTCTTGCACACTTATGTAGGTCTTCTTGTCTCTTTGATTTTAAGGAATTTTCTATCAGGACAACCCACTGAACATTTTATATTTCTAGATTTCTGTATTTCTAGAACAAGTTCTTTTCAGAAAGTGAGAATTAAAAGATAAGCAAATACTTATGGAACTAAATAAATGTTTGCTTTTTTGTTATCTGAAGTAAAAATTATTAAAATACAGAAGTCTGATACATGTATTTTTGTAATATTTTCCTGCTAGCTGTCTTTTTACTAAAAGTTCATGCTGAAATACAGAAATTCAGAACTTCCTTAGAAAATATTGTTTAGTCTTCTGAAACTTCATGGAAACAGTTGGAAACATATTATTTATTATTTTATTTTCAGGAAGTAGCCACATATTTCTATAGTTAATTTATAATTTCCCAAGAATGTACTAATATTCATTTTTTTTTCAGTTTTCTAGGTGTATTTAGATGTCCATCAAATTTACTTGTACATTTTCAAGTTCAGAGGGATGTGTACCTAGAGCTTTAGATCAGTATCTTTTGTGGAGACAACTCACTCTGAAATCTGGTTTGTGATCAATTTTAACAGCAGTATTTCATCACATACTCCCATTACTAATGGTTACGTTATTTAAGGAGCTCTGTATGTTTTGTATAGACAATTTTTTTTAATAGTTTTGCTGAATCAGAGGCCATTTTACGAAACCTTATATTCTTGATCAGTCAAATTCAGTGAAAGAGAAAGAACATGTCTTTCTTATCTAAATCTAGTCTTTTAGTATCCTCCAGGACAACCTTTATAACTTTTCTAGTCACAGGGTTTAGATTAACCGGTTTTGTAGTTTTATTGGTGTCCTTACGACCTTCCTGTTGATGGGTTGTCCTTGAACAACTTCCAGTCCACAGGGACCTCCCCAGACTCCTACGACCTTTGGTAATTTGTTGAGAGAGCTCCAGCTATAATGTTTATTAATTTCTTCAGCACTCTGGGGTGAATCCCACTGGGCTACGTGGACTTAGGAATGTTGAACTGATACAGCTGTTCCCTCACAATTTTGGTAACCACAGATGGAAAGTCACTGCTGCCTGAGGCTGAAGGCTGGGCAGCCTGAGATCTGTCATTACTATTAAATAGTGAGGCAAAAAAAAAAAAAAAAAAGGCATTAACACCTCTGCCTTTTTCTCATACATGCTTGCTGGGTGACCGCCTGCAGCAAGTATCAGTCCAGCATTTTCCTTTGACCTCCTCTTGCTGTTGCTGATGATTTTCACAGTTCCCTCTTGAGCTATATATTCTGAGTTAAGCATTATCTCTTTCTCCATAGAATCATGTTTTCAGTGCTGAATTTTTCCTATGCTTCCTCAGTCAAGAAGAGTAAAAATCTATAGATACTAATTTTAAAGCAGAGCATAGAGTAAGAAATATTTCCTCTGTGGTATCTTCATCCTTTATACTCTTTATGGAAAGCTGTTTACATGAGTTCAGCAGAAGAACAAAAGACAAATTTACATCAGAAGGATTTTTTAATGAAATAGAGAATCAGATTTCTTCATACAAAAATTTGAAATCCTGTTATTACTTCTTTTCCAGGGGAGATTTACCTTCCCTTAACATACACTGACACTTTGACTTTATGCTGGATGCTGCCTCAAAGGTCACACAGCCCTACTCAGAATATCCATCTGGCATGGATCTACTTAAAAAGGCCTACTTCATCTAGCGAGGATACACCTGGCTAGATGAAGCAGTTGGGTTGGAAAAAAATTAAGTAACATTTTTAGTATTATTATTGTTTAAGAACCTTAGAAGAATTAAGTTCTTCAGAAACAAATGCTGGTATTACTAGTACTTCAAATTGCATTCAATACAATCCAAATTCAAAAACTAAATGAAAAAAAAAGTGATAGGGAGGCTTATTCTCTTACACTGAGAAAACCCAAGTGACTCACTCAAGATTCTGCAATAGTTCTTGAATTTTCTCATATAGGAAGTTGGAAAATTGGGACTTCAGCAATTAGCTGAATAGTATATATGGTTGATGGCATTTAGAGAATGCTAAGGAAAACACTGTGTTTGCTCAAAAAAGTATTTATTTAGACTTGTAGTCAAGGACAAACATATTTTCACAACAGTGATGTATAAAGACAGAGTAACATTTGCCTGGCTCAGAAAAGTAGTTTGGCATCCGTCCAGCCTTAGGCTTGTTGTTAGAAAAATGCTAAAGGACAAAATCCAGCATCATAGTCACTGCAAGTAGGAGTAGGAGTGGAATGGGGTGGAATGAAGAAGTGGGAGTACAGAAATGTGAGTACAGGAGGAGTATAGAGTGTAGAGTATAAAAGTACGTAAGCATGAGCATAGAATATGCTGTCCTAATTCTGACATATTTGTCTGACAATACTCAAGAATTTGCTATATAAATATTGTTGATCAACACATAAATATTTTTTACCTGAATTTCACTGCCTATGATGTCTAACTGTGAAAGTAGATTGTTCTTTTCTCACATATTTTCCTAGTCTTTTCCTAAGCATCATTTCATGCAGTTTTCCCCCATTAGCAGCACCAATGCCTTGTTTGGATTTTCTCCGTAGAAGTCATAAAATAAATCATTGTACTGGCTGAGTGAAGAACCTATCAAGAGTAGTACTTCTGTGTATTCTCCAAAATATGTTAACTGCTGAAATTAAATTTAGTGTATGAATATAAATGTGTGCTTTAATGTATTTTATGCTTCTTTATTAACAGTTCACAATGTTTACACTATTGAACACCAACTGGGTAGTCTGCAGATCCCTGTCTACAAGGAACACTGTAGATACAAACTATGCTTGCACTGTTTCTTACGCAGTTTGAAAAATGTATGGATGTAGTGATGCAGGAATTTTTAGCCTTTATTTTAATTATTTAGTTATTATAAATAGTGTGTGCACATTTTGTATTACCACCTAGAAAGTCAAACAGGGATGTAAGTTTTACTAAGGCAGATGGCCTATTACACTGTGCTGCGTGTGGTGAGTTGACACCGAATGGCTGACCAATGCCTGCCCAGCCAGTCTCTCATTCCCCCTCCTCAACAGAACAGGGGGAGAAAAAATAAGATGGAAGAGCTTAAGTGTCGAGTTAAAGGTAGAGAAATAATTTACCAATTACCATCAAAGGCAAAAAAGACTCAACCTAGGAAAGATTAATTTACTGCCAATTAACAAGAGAATAGGGTGGTAAGAAACTAAGAAAAAAACAGCAAGCTCTTTCCCCTCCATCCTGCTTTCTTCCCAGAGTCAACTTCAGTCCCTCATTTGCCAGTTTTCTACCTCTTACACATCTAAGATGGGATTTAGTCCACAGCACTTTGTCCCAGCCCCTCCTTCATTCCAGTGCAAGGTCTCTTGGTGGTGTATGCATAAGGTACAGTCCTTTGCACTGGATGCAGCTCTTCAAGAACATCTTTAGTCCTCTCCGCAAATTTGTCTATGAGGAACAAACTGCTCCACTGTGATCCCCTTCAGGCTGCAGTTCATGGTCTCTCCACGGGCTGCAGCACTCTTCGGAACATGCCTGCCACAGTGTAGTGTCCTTCATTGGCTGCAGTGTGGATGTCTGCTGCGGCGTGGTCCTCCGTGGGTCAACACCGTGGTTCATTATTGTCCTATCCACAGGCTGCAGCCAAGTTGCTGCTTGGTGCCTGGAGTACCTCCTGCCCCCCTGCTGCACTGACCTTGGGGGCTGCTGGGTCCATTTCTCTCACATTGTCTCACTCCTCTTTCCCAGCTGTTGCGCAACATTATTTTACTCTTAATAAATATGTTTCATAGTGGTGCTACCAGTGGTGCTGACAGACTTACCTGTGTCCTGTGGTGAGTCTGTTATGTAGTCACCGTGTCCAACATGGGGCAGTTCCATGTCTTGTCACACTGAGTTCACCTGTGCAGCCACCCTTTCCTGCCAAAACTTTGATATGGACTCCTGGTACACCAGAATGTAGATCCTGCATCAAGAAATTAAGTGGCAAACAGCAAGTAAAATTTATACACACAATTTTCAGGATAATGTGGGGCAGACAGCCTACTAAGTCCTGAAAGGCTATTAGCGTTTCTGAAAACAAATTAAGTAAAAATTTGAGAATATAAATAATTTTTTTACTAGTCATAAATTCTTCAATATAATTTTTATTATCTGAATAATAGTAGGCAAATGGATACTTGCAGGGACAGTGCTCCCAAATACAATATACAATAATTGGTAATGACAGTGCAATTTTCTCTGCAAGGAACAGACTAACTGAGAAATCTGCTGCTGCCTGTTGTATTTCTGACCAGGTGAGAACAGCAAAGTAAACCTAGAAATACAATCAATGAGCAAGATTCAAAGTAAGCGGAGGTAACAGTCTGATTTTATATATAAAATGTTCTTGACAACAAGGTAGGTACAGCTGGAACCACAGTTAGCTGTAAGAGATTGCACGGCTAATGACTCAGAGAGTACTGTACTCAGAAAAGTACAAGATGACCAACTATTAAGTAGAAACTCAATGTTTTTCGAGCAGTGGTTTCATTAAAAAAAATCAAAGCTGTGAGACCACATGAAGAGACAGCATGCTGTCCTGAGTGGAAAAGAGTAGTAATGCAGAAATGAATCAAAGCGCCTAAAGCAATTCCAGCAAAATATCTCTCTTCCTGACAGGTAGACTAATTGCAAAGAGAAGCCTGGCCTCATCCACTGTCACAACAAGAATTCCTTATTAAGACTACTTGTGATATTTGATGACACCATGAGATGAAGTGCTCTATCTTGATGTTTCCAAAACTGCTGAGGAAAACCCAAGAGCAGGCAAACCTATTTGGAGCCATATTTGTGCAATACAGTAATAGTCTTGGTTCGTATTTCAGTGTTTCTTTACCGTTAGGCTTTCTTTCTCACCTTACATTTTATAAATCAAGTTACTAAGAGACTAACATTTAATGTGGTGGAAAATTAACAGCTTGATTCTGCTTCTTTGTACTGAGAGTTATCCCAAGGAAAGGAACATATTTTCAGCTGAGTCTTGTCTGTCTGCTTTTTAAGGTATCCAGCTGACATTTTCTATATGGAGACCTGTGTTTTCACATAACAGCTACCTTTGAGTTATCCTTAAGTGACCACATCAGGTATTTGAATCTTCCAATATCCAATATTTGAATATTCCAATGTCATCTTATGACATAAAATGAACAGTATTAAGAAGGCAGGACAAGCCCTTTTACTTCAGTTTTTGGCCTTGCATCTATATTTAACAAAATGCTTGAGAACTCAATTAACTTTCATTCATATATGTAACTCTATTGGAGCCAACAACAATCTACACCTAAGTGCTCTGAGAATTTCACATCATATCTGATGCTTCTTATTTCCGTGTAGACGAGACATAAAATATTTGAAAATATGAAGATTAACGGCTTATTACAATATCATATGCAATAAAAAAATTTGATACTTAATACATGTACACATACTAATATGTAAGTACATATTAATATTCAAAAATGAATGTGTATTGTTTTTCATTACTTGTTGCTACTTAAGGAGTAGATATGATTTCTAAATTGACATATTGATTGGACTTTGCTCTTATAGAGAGAAAATACTGCTCTCTCTTTATGGCCCATGTTAATGTAGGTTATCTATTAAAGGCTTTTTATTATTATTGTTTTTTAAGTAGAACTCATTTTGAACATTTCTGAAACTCTGAAATATTAAGCTGTTCATGCTTACCATTGGCTGTTTTCCTGGTCTTCAAAATAATGTTTTTGTTGCAAATGTAACCCTTGATTTCAAATGTTGTCTCATGAAATGTAATGCACACAAGTCTCTGTGAGGCTGCAGCCAGCAGGTAATTGAGCACACTTGAATGCTCCCAGTAACTGCTGAATTTTACATCTGAGTATCACACTGATGTGTCAAAGTTAAAAATTCACTTTGTGGCATGCACACAAAAATCTGTGTGTGACATGAACTCATCTCTCTGATCTCTATTGTAATTCTTGAATAACAAATTCAAGTTAAGCGTCTCGACTTGTTCTTAAAAACTCATCACTGCAGAGAATATGAGACAGGCTGTGTCTGGTGAATATATTCCTTCTAAGGAGAGAGCTTTTTGGAAGTTGTGAGGGTGGTAGTTGCTAAAAAGAAATCCAAAATTGGACAGACAGAAGGAAAACAGATCCTAAACACTGATCAAGGGCACAGTGTCCTAAATCAGACCACAGGTTGTACTGGCTTAGTAATATGGGAGTTGCTAACTGATGGTGTAATTTTACTGATAGTGATACATTTATAACCACTAAATGTTCCACTCTGCATCTTTGCAGAAGGGGTGAAAATTTCTCTGAATTCAGTTTGTGCTCACATTGGCTGGTACACATTATACCTGCAGAGAGGGCTTTGCCATAGCAGAAAGAAGGAAATGTATCTACTGAGAAAACTGATTTCTTTGAAATACCTATATTAGCACACTGAGCTTCTCCTATGTATTTGTATTTCAGCTGATGCCAATTAGGACTGCAGTGCTAATGCTCTCCAAACACTAAATTACAGAATTACGGAAAAAAGGAAAGCCACGACTCAACTGTTGTTTGCTGTCTGCTCGTGTGCATTACAAATCAGATCTAGAATAACTTACAAAAAGTTGCAACAGACGAACAAAGCATCCAAATGGGGCAATGAAGGCAAAAACAAGAGTGTAAGTGATGTTAAGAGAATGGTAACAACTAGTATCTACAGTTTACAACAAGACCTCAAGTGACAACCAGTACACTCAGCTAGAACGGGCTGTTCCCAGCATGCCCAGCTGTGTAAGAACTATATCAGATGGAATCCTCATGCAAGGACTTGATAAGGCCTGGTGGAGTCTGCAGAGATGGATTCTTTCCATTCAAAAAGGGAAGAGAGAGAGAGATTGCAATGGTAAAGGCATATAAAGAAAAGTATTAACTGAGTACTTGTGGTTTAATCCAGCAGGTGGCACAGCACCGCAGGACTGGTCGTGAGGGTCATGGTACCTGCAGGACCCGTCAGAAGGTTTGGAGTAACTGCAGGGTCTGTCAAAAAGGTCAGAGCAACTGCAGGAGCTGTTGCAGGGGCTGGATCAACCACAGGTTGATCTGAGCACGGTGCACCTCCTTTGGGAGGAATTTTTTTCTTTTTCTCATTGCAATACTTGGAACAGCCACTGGACCTGTAGCAGGAGCAACTGCAGGGCTCGTCATGAGGGATGGTGAGACTTTTGCTTTATTATCAAACCTATAAGTATTCTCTTCCCCTTGGGGATGCTGAATAGTGTTGAACAGAGCTCAGTAGGCATGTGCTGGGCCCCAGCATGCTGCCATGATTTGTTCCTCTGTAGGATTGCCAGGGCAACAGCAGACCTTTTCCAAATATTCTACTAGTTTTTCATGATTCTGCAGAAGTGAAGAGGTGAAGTACCAAACCACCCCCAGCTGTCTGGAACTTCAGTCCACTGCTCTAGGCATCTGCCCACACCATCCCATACTCCCTGCCCCTCAGAGCTTGGGGCAGATCTCTGCAGATCTCTGGGTGATTTTCTTAAGTAGAACCCGTGGGTTGAGATAGAACTTGTAGGTAGAGATAAAACTATTTGCTAAGATAGAGAAAAGGAAAAGGATAATAGCTATAACTATATATATGTATATGAATGTATTTAATGAGTAATGCAGAAGCAACTGCTCACCATCCCCCAGCCAATGCCCAGATAGTGTTCTCGAGCAGTGGAAGAGAGCCAGGTGCACTCACACACCCTTCAAAACTCCTTCTGCTTGATGTCCTATGGTATGGAATATCCCTTTGGTCAGTTTAAGTCAGCTCTCCTAATTCTGTGCCCTTTCAACTCGTTGGGCCCTTCGCTGTGAATGGCCTTGGCTCTGTGCAACAGTGCTTAGCAGCAGCTATAAACTTCAGTGTATTATCAGCATTGTTCTTCTCCTAGAACCAAAAACATAGCTTCGTACCACCTGAAACTAAGACAGTACTTCTGTAGCAGGAAAATTGAATTAAAATCGCAATAAAATTTTACTTTATGTGGTACAGGGGACAGAAATGATATGAATAGGGTTAGATGCAAATCCTTTGTGAATCGTGGAGTAGTATCTAATGAAACCACGAAGTGGGAGCTTGTCAATAAGCAGCACAATGGACAGAACCTCCAACACTGTTGTTTTGGAAGATGTACCGGAAGCTCGTGTGTTGGGAGACTTGCAGAAGACATTGCATTCAGAAGCTGGTGATCTTAAACAGGCCATGTCATTTATACCGGGTCTGTGCTTAGGGCTTGAGTAGCCTGTGTGTTATTAATACACTCTGTAACTTACATCTCTGGGGAAGGTAAACTATAGTGGGCCAGGCGTGGATATGTTCATCCTGACCATGTTGTGGTGTCTGTGCCCCACACAGTTAACCTGGGTCTGTGTAGAACCAGCTGTGCTGTGCTGCATGTGCTGACTGCCTTTGGGCTGCTCTCTGCCATGCTGCCCCCATCCCAGGCTGCAGGGCAAGCTCCACCTCTCACAGTATAGAGGCAGCCTTGCATCCTGCTCCTACTTGGCACCAACGACAGCACCACCTGCGTGGCCCTGTCTGTACTTAGCAGGGAGGCATGAACAGGTTCTCATGAACCTCCTTTGGGAATAGAGTTATGTTCTTGTAAGGAAAATAAATGCTACCTCTCCATGGACAGAACCTACCCTGCAAAACGTGTTGTGGGAAAATCCATCAAGGCTCTGTACAGTGCTGCAGGCACGTGGGCTGCTGAGCGTCTGAAGGGACATTTAGTCAGTGACTAAATTCCTCTTGTTGATCTGTCTTTTTTGCCTCATTGACCCATTTGCTGCTGGGCTTTTCTTACTGAGAACCAGGAAGAACCCTGCCCTGGCTTGCTCTCACCCCATACCCACTCCAGTGCAGAACAGATGGGATTTGGGGTTATAAGCCCAAATAAACAGAGGTTTACTGAACTATTTTAAAGAAGTCAGCATGATGAAAAAGGATGGTGATTTCACTGGGGGAGTTGTGAACTGAACAGAGAAACCTAAGCATAAGTGCCAATATATATCGTATAATGGAGAAATTTACCTCATTTTTTGTGTATTCAACCCTGCCACTTTCAGGTCACCTATGAAGAGTCTGCCAGAAACTTTGTGAGGCTGGCTATGATATGTCCAGCACATTAGTATTTTGAATCTCTTGAAGTAATGAAAATATGGCTCAGCATATATGTAAATATAGGCTAATGAGTTATTTTTCCTCTAGAAAAATTAAGTCTTATTCAACAATAAACATGCTAATAAACAGATGAAGATGTTTTTTGATTTTGAGTGCTGATGGTGATCTTGAATTTAGAAATTATGTTATAAACATACCAGGCAATTCATGGATTAAAAAGATAAATTCTGTAAAATGTATTTGTAATGTGAATGAGCGTGTGGATTAGCCTTTTAATTCTTACAGTACTTTTTGTTACTTATTGTGACAGTAAAGTAAATGATATCAAAAAGTAGATTTGAGAATAGTCAATTTATTAAAAAATTACAGAATATGAGAGTTCCCCATCACTTGCTAAAAAAAAAAAAAGTACTGACTTTTGAAAGCTATCTGGAAAAGTAAATTCAATTTACTACTTGTGTGAAGGCGCCAATATTTACTGATCTGTATGATGCACAAACTTCAGACAAACATTATTTTTTTCAGAGATCTGATTCTTGGGACTGTTGGAAATTTGTTCTGAGGTAAACTGAGAAATGACTGAACCAAGTACTAAAAAAACACAATTAACAAACAATTAGCATTTGTTGCCTCAAAAAGGGAGAAAATCTTGCAGTGCTTTAAAAAATCTCTAATCGCATAAATGGTTTTGTACCTCTGATCCCTGGTTGTACAATTTAACTGCTACTTCACTGCTGAGTGAGATGTAAAGAACTGGTTATTCTGTAAATCTCTTCTAGCACATCACAAAAGCAAACTCAAACATTTTAAAGGGAAGTCCGTAACTCATTTCTAGTCTTCCGGTCTTTATACCTTCCTGTACTACAGCATGATAATTATGTTGCGTATCTCAGTGGGCAATTTAATTATTTCTTCATCTCCAGAGCTGCCAGTAGTACTCAAACTGTCTCAGAAAGAATTTTCATTTCATTTGATGTTGTCTTGTAACAAATTCATCTGTTTAGAGCTGAGCTTCTGAAAGAATTTTCTAGAGAGACAAATATTCCTAGTGTAATTTTTAGCTGAATTTGGTCCTAAGATTACAGCATATTCCTAAAAGGTGTTAGTGACAACACCTTTCAGCAGGAAAAACAAACCCATCAGTTTGGGTCATGGCAATTAACAATTTCAAATATATTGCTAAAATACTTATATTAAAATGTTAAGTCCTGCTTAAAGTTAAAGACAATATAATATAGGGCGTAGCATATGTCACAGTCGTCAGTGGTTTGTTCAGTTAAGCAAATACATACTGTTCTCTTCTTAACAAAAGCTTAAAGGTTAAAAAAAGACTGACACAACTTCACTGCTGCTTGCATTACTTCCTGTCTTACTCATAATTACTCATTAAAGTGTTCAATTAATAAAATGATAAACAGTTATGTTCACAAATACAACGGAATTTATAATGTCTATGTCTGAAATGAAGAATGTTAGGTAGTGTCCTATCTTCTCTCCCTTTTAAAGAATCAAAATTTGAATTCTCTTTGTATGTTATTTCTGTGAGATGTTACGTTCCTGTTTTTGTGTTTCTCTGACCCCTTGTTTGGTTTACTTCTAAAGAAAAAACTCCACCCCAGAACTTACTCATGATGCACAAAATCTCAAATTAAAATCATTGGTATGCATGCCAGAACCCACTTAGGATAATTTTTCCCCATGCTTAGGCCCTTTTTCCAAGTGCCAGCTCATTTGAGGTCATTAAAAATAGAACATTTGACTCGAGAACATCAGGAAGCAAGGGAGGACGACAACCACTTATAATTACCTGAAATAGGTTAATAGTGACATTGTGAATTCTGAGCAAATAATGAAGTATAGCATTTCTTACAGACGCTGAATTCATTCTTATAGTAGGATCCGTGCTTTTCTGAAGCAGACTGCAAAATACAACACGAATGGTGTGCAATGACTTTTGAATGAAGCTTTAAATGGGGAACATTAAAGGCCACTGGTCTGATGCACTTAGGCTTCTGAGGGATATTTTTCCAAGGAAAAACACTGCTTCTTCATACATTGTGCAAGAAACAACATGAGGACACAAATTCTGTTTTTCAGTATATCCACAGTGCTTCTCTTCCACCAGTTTCAGCTTTTTATCTGTATGCTAGGTTAAAAATGAGCCTGCACCAGACATCCAGGAAAAGAAAGTAAGGCTCTCTAGGGAAAGGTGCAGATGTGTTCACATAATATTTTGTACATTTGGAAAATAAAAAGATGTTCAAACAGGATATCCTGCCCAGTTGCCACCTAGAGCTTCTGGAGGAGTAAAAAATCTTACCCAGCCCTGAACACAAAGTTTTCTTCTAAGTGGTTGCCTTTTGGCTCACAACGCATGTAGAAACAATTGTGTCACTGGAGTAAAGTTGTCAGCTTCCTTCTGAGACTTGTGCACATATATTTGCTGCCACTTATACCAATGGGTGCTGAGTATTTCAGGGCTTTCTACATAAACAGCAGCATGCCACTACACATTCTAGTGTACCCTTAACAAAGTGCAGTTTCTTTACAACCAGAAAACAAACATGTGGCTCACCAGCATTAAATCACTGGCTGAGTTTTTATTTCGACACTGTGCCTGAGACTGAGCATGCAACTATTCTGAAATGAGATAGACTTCTGTTGAGAACTTGGTATTCAACTCTCTGTTTCATAATAAATTGACCAAAACATGGAGGAGGAGGGAGAAGAGGGAAGTGAGAGTAGGAGAACCAGGAAACTTCTGCCATATTTAAGAACTGTAGCTCCTAAAATGAAAATTTAAATTATGCCACAAAATTAACAAGTCCCCAGAAAATGTCCCACCTACAGCCCTGTTTCAGGCTAGCGACAAATAAGGATTCACATAAAGAAATGCACATTTCTGCCAGTGCCTGCCTCTACCAAAGCACAAGCTGTTTCTGAAAATCGCAGAATCATAGAATCACCAAGGTTGGAAAAGACCTCTAAGATCATCCAGTCCAACTGTCCACCTATCACCAACACTTTCCACTAAACCATGCCCCTCAGTACAACATCTAAACATTTCTTCAACATCTCCATGGTTGGTGACTCCACCACGTCCCTGGGCAGCCCGTTCCAGAGCCTGACCACTCTCTCAGAGACGAAGTATTTCCTAACGTTCAACTTGAATCTCCCCTGGCACAACTTGAGGCCAGGAGGAGGTGAGAGAGTCCCCCGTTAGAAATGCTCAGTGTAACATATATTCTCTCAGATATGCAATTCAGTAGCACCTTTTCATTTCTTATCTTTATGTCTTTTTGGCTCTTTCATATATCCATGAAAGAAGATATCAGTACTGCATATAGAGCGAGAAATATTGGCTCGCCTGCAAGCAGATAAAGTATCTTTCTTTTGTTGCTGATTATTAAATTTTACTTTTCTTTGTCTGATTTTCCATCTTGCAATACCAAAAAATATATCAGTGTTAATTTCTTGTTGACTGCTTAGATGTGTGACACAGCTGAGCATTCCTTTTTGAGGAATGAACTCATGTTCTGAGTCAAACCCAGTGGCTCGGCTTAATAGACATGATTTTTTTCCAAAGCAAATATAGAGAGAATAGCATTACTGGCTCACAAAGTAGTCAGTTTGCACAACCATGAGTATATATATGATGTCAGATTGCTATCACAAACCAGAGATTATCATAAGTTTCAGGATTAACAATTTGCAACACTATTAGTTATCAGGATAATTCCATAGAGCAAAAGGAAGTCGTAAGGAGATGTAACCTTTTACCTTAGCTTCTAGGAGTCTCATCCTAAACATGTAGGAGTGGGTCCAGAGGAGAGCTACAAAGATTATCAGAGAGCTGGAGCACCTCTCCTATGAAGAAAGGCTGAGGGAATCGGGCTTGTTCAGCCTGGAGAAGAGAAGGCTCCAGGGATACCTCAATATGGCCTTCATGTACTTAAAGGAACTTATGTATGAGCAGGAGGGGGACTGACTTTTTACACGGGCAGACAGTGACATGAGACAATGGGGGGATGGTTTCAAATTAAAAAAGGGGAGATTTAGGTAAATGTTGTGAGGACATTTTTTACTCGGGCGGTGAGGTGTGGAAACGGGTTTCCCAGGGAAGCTGTGAGTGCCCCATCCCTGGAGGCATTGAATGCCAGGCTGGATGGGGCCCTGAACAGCCTGGTGGGTGGCAGCCCTGCGCACAGCAGGGGGGTGGAACTGGGTGATCTTTCAGGTCCTTGGGTTGGGAACCCAGGCTGTTCTGTGGTTCCATGTAAATAGAACAATCTTAATTGTTCGCGTGCACAAACATAAAGTGCTATCTTGGCACAGAGAACTTGGAAAACTCTCAAATGTTACAGCAGACTTGCTCAAATACATTATGCTAAAAAAAATGTGAGAATGCCAAGTACTTAGAAAAAAAAAGTTAAATATCCTAAGTATCTCCTCTGTTAGTGGCATGTTAACAGAAACTGAAAAATAGCATTTCTTTATTGCTAACATTTTTCTTTTACCTAAAATATATTTTATCAAAGTCACAAAAAAATCACTTATAACTTATGTTTGTCTTTGTGGACCCAACAGCACAATGCAGCTTTTCTGGCTAACTGTATATGGTGCAACAGTGGGGAGGGGAGCACAATGCTTTTTCCGGGTAAACCTCAGATTAATGACTTGTTTCTTAGCATAAGCAGACACTAATAACTAAATGTTCCCAGCATAAATTCAGGAGGTTTGAATATACAATGCAATCCAAAACATAGTTAGAACGTTCTGTGTATCTAACCTAAAATTTAACTACAAATTCTTCCAATCGTGTCTCAAATTTTCACAAAGAAATAGATGCATTAAACATTTTGAAGTAAAATAAAAAATCAGCTTTTGTAATATCTTTAAATACATCAGCATCAAAATAAAAGCAAGGTTTCACATCATTTTTGTTAGTTCCCATGTTCAAAATATGACGGGTTTAGGAAGCGGACAAATGGAAGTACAGGACTCCAAGAGTCTGCTTTATTATTATACCCACTCTGGGGTAATAAATATGTATTCAGAATAATTTGTATGTAAAATGTCTTACCACTCAATGCCCTGTATACGTCCAAGGCAGCATTTTCAAAGTGTTCAAAAGCCTCTTTTCTCTCTTTCTTCAGACAAATGAGTCATGTTGCCCTTTTCCCCACCAATGACTTTCTGTATTTCCCTCAAATACTATTATACATTCACTTGTCTTCTTCCTCGAGAGAACATTATCTAAATTCAGTGTTAGGTGCCAAGGGAATTTTACTAATATACAGCAGGCACTGCACTGCCATTATGAGCAGTGCATCTCGGTTGTGAGGCAACATTCTAACTGGCTATCTCTGTGATAAACCAAGGCTCACAACACACCTGCATTTTCACTTCAGTACCTGATGGAGTGTCTCAGTTCCTGCAGAAGTTCTAAATGGATGCCAATTATCTGCTTTCTGCTAAGTCAATCTTTTCCACCATTTTAAAAATACTTGCAGAAAACATACTTTTTTCAAGTATTTGTGATGGTTTTACATAAGACTTCAAAAATAACTATTTTTCTTAGTATTACAAGCTTTTCTGGTACATTCATCCATTAAGGTAGTAAAATACCTTCGCTGTTATTGTATTTCCATTTAGAAAATTACCTTGATTAGTCACTGCCTCAAGATCCTTCTTTGCATTCACTTTAAAACAATAAAGACTGGAAATAGTCTCCAGATGAACATCTACTACCATCTTATAAAATTACACATAGCAATAAGAAACATTTAATTTTCCATCCAAAAATGCAATTGACCAGGTCATAATTTTTATCCTCATTTCACTATCACTCAGGTATCTTTTTTTTTTTTTTCATTAATAGGTTTGATACTAAAGTACAAATGATACTGATGCTCCTGGTAGCACAAGAATAAAGCCTATACAGTGTATAGGATTCACTACCTAAGCCTCCAAATTTTTGGTAGTGAAATTGTATTTGAAATGCATAATGCCCAAACGACAATTTTAATAACTACTATTACAAGAATATTAATATTTATTTGTTGTTCGTACCCACTGGAAAATTATCACATTGAGTCATGTTTTTCCATATTTTAGCTCTGTGTGGAGATTCTGTGGAAAAAGTTATTTACATAACCCTGTAGCGGCAAATGGTCAGTTACATTCACATACCATTTAATTTTTAACACTGAATTTTCTTCATTTTCGTTTTTTTTTTTAATCTATTATGTTTGTTTCTCTTTAAGACAACCAACTGAAAATATACGTATGAATATGAGTGAACTAAAAAGCCTTGTTCCCTGATATCTTTCACTGATGGCACAGTCTCTTTTATTTGTGGTGTTGAATGATACCTGAATCTGTAATGACCAAGTGTGGTGTATGCTGGAATTGCACCAAGAATATCCAGTTATTATTTACTCTGCTATGGAATTATTCAGGCAGAACAATATAGAAATATTTTTACTTCCACTGTTGTTGTAATGGGGATCACTTTGTACTTACAGTTACATAAAATGTATTATGTGCTGTGAATACTTGATCCCAGCTGGAAGGAACACTGTGTTTGCACTGAAATGCAAAAATATTTTTGAAAACACCAAATCTCCTATACTTACTGCATACCTGTCTTTTGTTTAGGCATTTCTCAGCCTTAATTTAAAAAATGATACAATGCAACATGATACTTTTTCACTCTACACGTTAAACTTTGGTGTAAGGTTGTAAAAAGTATTGTGTCATGTTCTGCTTTTGGAATAGTCTTCCGTTATAAAATTATAGCCCAGGTGATAGTTGTCACATTGTCACATTGTAATGAAGTATGGGGTCAGGATTAACCCTCAGTGAATACATTATATCACAGAATCACAAAATGGTTTAGGTTGGAAGGGACCTCTGGAAGTCATCAGTGGCAAATGGATGACGGAAGGAAACATGAGTAATACTTTCCAGTGTAATACAAAAAGAACTGCCTCTGTTTAGTGCTTTGTAACTCTTTTCTCTCTGTCTTGTGGCACAGAAATGAGGCAGAATGACAGCCTACCAGCTTAGTCTGATGGCTAGAATATTTTTGAGAATGTAGGATCTAATCAACAAATGCACACGATTACACTGTATATGTCTTAAATGGAACTCAGGGTCAGATGCTATGTCTGATGATGGAAAACAGTGTAATTGCATTGAAGATGATGGAGTCAAAGTACTGAAAAAGTTGAATGAAATCAGAAACAGATAGCATATGCCTAATAGCAGACTATCAGGAGTTGAGTAAATGTTAAGGGTAGGAAAAAATGTTTGAGGTCTTCGACAAATAATCCAAACATCTAATTCCACTAACATTTGCAAATCAGTGCAGCAAAACATTAGATCTCTCACTGACTCCAAAAAACCAAGGCATGAACTCTATAGGTTAATAACTATGTATGATGAAATGCCTAAGAGTAAGCTGGGATTTCTCAAAAATATTTAAGTTCATAAAGAATAAAAGCTGCCTTGTAAAAAAAAACCTTAGCTCAGAAGTTGTGTGAAAAAATATGATTGAATGTGAAGAACATATTAAATAACCATCAAAGGTATCTTGACAGAAACGGCAGTATTCCCACGTTGACAAAATATAGGTTTTTATTCTAGGCGGCAGCGGTAGAGGAATGATATCCCACACCTGGAAGAAACACATTATGAAAGATTTTGCTGAAACTTTTGTGAGCAGATTTTAAGTTATGCAGTTAACAAATATCCCAAATCATACAAATACAGTAGGCTGGATGCACAACTAGCATCCATTTCGTGATGAAGACAGCTGATGAACAGCAGGATGGAAGCCATCACATGAGTCACAGATGGTAACACTGAACACTTAACCATGTTGCTTTACTGAACTGCTTTGGTAGTGTGGCATCAGATAGTACTCTACCCATTTTACGATGCTGTATTGCATTAAGTGTTATTCTTCCACCACTGTTCCACCAGGCCCGTTCAGTCTGCGTAGGAACTGCTGGCTGATGCATCCATCCCAGCAGGTGCCTCAGAAATTGCGGTCCTTACCCCTTCCCAGTGCCAAAAGCATCAAATAGCAAAGTAACTTGGGGAGATACGCAGTTTCATGCTGGGTTGAGGAGATAAATCGGCTGGTGAGGGCCAGAGGCTATAGCAGAGAGGGCAAGGGTGGGGTGGTGCAGAGCAGGGCAGGGAACCACAGGGTGATGGAGGGCAGAAGTCTCCCTCTGCTGCTTCTTCTGTCCCACGCGCCCACAGAGTGAGCAGCAGTCCCCTGCCCACGGCGGCCATCTCGCCCCCGGGGCCCCCGCACTGCGGCCCCCTCAGCCCCAGGCCCGCTGCCCACGGCGGCCACCTCTCCGGCACCGCCGCGCTGCTGGCAGGAGCCGCCCGCCCTCAGAGCCGAGCAGGGCCCCCTGCGTGCCCTCAGTTGCCATGGTACCTTCCTGCTCTTCATCCTCTGCTCATCCTCTCCCGCCAGGGAAGAGTAAGCTGCGGAGACTATAACCTGCCCGGAGCTCAGCCTCGCACAGGCATCAGAGAGAAACCCCGTGCCGTACGGTGATCTTTTATGCAGGATTTTCTCTCGACCCAAAAGACCAGTTTCGGGAGAGCGCTGGTGCGGCACACCACGTCCAGGCGCTCTCCGTTTGGTGGCCGGGGCAGGCACAGCGCTGTGAGGGCGGCCGACAGCGCGCGGGGCGCTGCTCCCGAAGCGGCTGCGGGGAGAAATGACCCTCGCTGCGTTCGGGGCTGGAAGCGAAAGGCAGAGACACCTCCAACAGCAGGCCCCTCGAGCGAGGGACGGCAGGGAAAGTTCGCCACTTCCGCTCCAGTGCAAGAAGGCGCAGGAAGCGGGAGCAGCGCCCTGCCCCGCGGAGCCCCTCGTTCCTCAGTGCCCCGCTCTGGGCGCTGCGCGGGCAGGGCCGGGCGGGGCCGGGGCGGCGGAGAGGCGCGCCTTGTGGCCGGCAGGGGGCGCCGCGGCTGCGCCGCAGAGACTCCGGCTTTGGGGGGGCCGCCGGGGTCGCGGTGCCGAGGGGGGACGGGGCTGCAGAACCTGGAGATCCCGCTCTGTGATCACTTGAAACCAGCTGTGTATGCAGGCGACGTGTGGAGGAAAAGGGGTGTCTGGTACTTCAGGCTGCAAAGGAAAGAGCACAAAAAATGCTGAGCCCCGCTACGGCATGTTGTGCAATGCTGCAACACGCAGGGTGTGCACAGCAGCATCCCACTGGAGCATCCCTCTGCTGGTGCTGGTAGACAAAACCCGGAGTATGAAAGCCTTTGGAAAACGATAAAAGGAGGTACAACCTTTGGAGTTCTGCAGAACTAAGCCATCAGTAAGAACTTCTTAATATCAACATACGTAAAAGGAAATAAACTGCACAAACGTACTTCATGTAAATTAAATGAACAAATACTTTCTTAAACCCTACTCTGGTCACCAGTCTGACCACCAGGACTTAGGCTGGCACCCGTTACCTGGAAATGGGTAAGCACTGGGAAGCACTGGGAAGATGAGCTGACAAAACAAGGCACGCGGGAACAAACTTATCATTTCAGATAAATGTAATTGCAGATGGTGGATGTCACCTATAGAGAACCAGCAGGTTCTGTTTGTTTTTCTAGCAAACAAACAAGCAAGCAAGAAACTCACAAAAGCAACAGATCAGGAAGGCATCCTGGAACGGCAGTTTGCCCAGTGCAGACACTGATAGCCTCTGAATTAATGGCAAGTACTCAGAAACAAGGCTGGGATGTACTTGTGCATGGCACTGAGAAAACATCCTAATGCTCTATGGCAACAACAAGCACCTGCAAGGTGCTCCATTGCTAAAGATGGGATGCTGCTGCACATGATCTGCTGCGGGAGCTGCAGGCTTAGACGCTGCTGTGTTCTGTCAGAATATCACAGAGAGCATGTTTCACACAGAGAGGACAGAGAGTGAGAAGAAATATCCTTGCACCTATGAAAGGAAGCAATTCAATCTGGGGTACAGAGGTGTAAGGAGAGATACGGAGATGATACAGTGGTTGGTGGCCCCCCAACTTCTGTTGGCTTCTGAGCAAGAGCATTGAGGGCTCAGTGTGCTTACTGCTGTGCTCTACTCCCTCTGTCCGTCTCACTTTTAACTTCTAATTTCCTGTGGCAGCAAGCAGCACTAAAATGCTTCACAGGCAATGGGTTGCTATGAGCCATGCGCTGGAGATGCCTTGCATAGAGCACTATGAAATTATTAATGCTAGGGGGGAAGGCTTATCAGGAAGTATCTCCTCAGGATTAGGAGGCAGTATGGATGGTATCTATGGATCATAATTACCTGTATGGGTAATAATGGCATCTGTCATTTACTCATAATTCCTATTAAGATAAAATATTTATAAATGGTGTTTCATGTTTCAAAACAAATGCTGACCATTATGGAGATGAGGGCTGGAGAGAAACTTCCTCATGGGTTTATTATCATGTAATTGTCCATAATGGGGGTTCTTCTACTTTCCACTAAGTCACAGAGCACGGGGCAGAGCAGCACTCAGTGGCTCCTGCTGGTGCTGGAGCCAAGCAAGAAAGCACCTCCATTAGAAACCTGAAGATTACTTATCCAGCAGAGATTAAAATCCAATGATGTCAACGGGAGTGGTACATACAGATTACATTTATGGCCCCCTGGGTGTCTTTTCTCATTAAAAATGCAGAATTAAATGACAGTTCTGTGTTTGAGGTACACAGAGCACTGAGCATAGAAGAGAGTTGGTTAAGAAAGTTGAGTCAGACTTCATCTCCCAAGGATGCCACAGTATTGCCTGATGACTGGAGTGCCCTCGGGCCTATGGATGAAGGGTTCACCTGCAGGTCACAATCTCATTGACCCATTCACCCAGATCCTTCCTGCAGCCCTGATGCAGATGTTGCTCACTGCTGACCCTAATTCTGTGCACTGCGTTCTAGGCACAGTTCTGCCACACATACAGAATATCTCCTGCAGCCTGTTCTGGGGCTATGGGTCTGGCCTTTAGAAATGGGTTCTGATATGTTTAGAATTAATTTCACAAAGAATTTCTTCCTCTTTGGTCTCCTATAAACATTTGTTTAAAATGCAAGTCCTGTCTATAATTCAATCTTTAGAAATCTTTACTGAATTTAATGTTAAGGTGTTAGCCCAGGGACACTGGATAGACAGACAAATACATTGCTATGCTTACATACACATAGGTTTTGTAACAGAGACGATACCTTTACTGAAGTATAATTTCTGATTAATAACTGAGATGTATTGATTTGTAGGGATAAAGAAAGGCAATTATAAAAATTTTCTAAGCTGCGCTGACTGTTCTTATACATCGGACACAGAACCCTATCTGGAGCTAGGTGGAAAACGTTCGTTTTCTAAAGTAATGAAAAAAATGTTTTGTGCTCATTAAATTAATTGACTGCATTATGGAGCTGATGATTGCGCTCTCTGCTTCAATCCCCACCGTGTCCCGCGCTACGTCTGCACTGACAGTCCATGCACGAAGCGTTCAGAACGCACCCGCGGACCCAGAGCCGCGGTCGCCGGGGTCGGGGGGCAAAGGGCACGGCGCGGGAGGACGGGGGAAGGCCTCAAGTCCCCGCGCACCCGGCTCGGAGCGGGCACGGGGCTGCGGCGGACAGCGCGCGGGGGCTCGCGTGGGGGGCCGAGGGCCGATTGCGGGGTTTTGTTGCGGGAGTCCCCGTGCGGGACGGGCAGTGCGCGGTACCGCCGGTGTGCGGCTTTTCTATGCCGCAGCACGGCATCCATCCCCACGCTCGCGTTTCCCAGTGAAGGTGGAGAAGCGGCTTCTCCTCTCCCTTTCCCTTTCTGGGAATTTCTGAGTTTCTCCGTTCCCGCGAGCCGCAGCCGTGCAGGAGGATGAAGGAGCGCGGTGGAAATGTCCATCAGCGCCCAGCACAAGGGCTGCGAGGCGCCGCGCGGAGGAGCAGCCTGTCCCCGCAGGACGGCCCGGAGGGGCTGCCTTCCCTACGGCCGCTGAGCGCCAGCAGTCGTCTTCCGCTCGTCCCCTTCTCCTTGCCCCCTCCTCGTCCCCCGCCAACCCCGCGGGGGTGTCGGGGGCCGCCCGCCGTGCCCGGCTCTCCCGGCCGCTCGACCCCGGCGTCCGGCGGCGGGGGGAGGAGCGCGGGAGCGGCGCTCCGCCATATTTCTGGCTCACCACGCCCGCGGAGCCGTACCATTGAAAAGCCGGGCGAGCCCGGCCCTCGCTGCCTCCTCTTCCTCTCTGCCGGCTGTTCTCCACCCGCCCCCTCTCCTATCTTCCCTGTCAGGGCCGAGCCGCGCCGCGGTAGCTCAACGGCAGCGGCTGTCCGCGCCAGAGGGGCGGGCAAGGAAGCTCTCCTGCCGGGCGCAGCCGAGGCCGCCGGGCTCCGGCTCCAGGGCGAGGGCAGCGGCCGGGCGATGCCCGTGCGGAGGCTCGGCGGGCGCTAGAGCTCGGCGGCGGGCTGGGTGGGCGCTGCGGGCGGCGGGCGAGGCGGCCGCCGGGGGAGTTCGGGGCTCGGCCGGGGAGCGCCGCTGCCGCCGCGGTGGAGGCGTCCGCGCCGTTCGGAGCGCGACTGAGAGGAGAGGAGGGGTTGGGAGCGGCGGGGATCCGGGCCGCCCTGCCTCTTTCCTCGCCCGCGTGCGGCATCGAGGCGGTCCCCGCGCCTGCCCTGCGGTGCGCGGTGCGGGCTCAGGCCGGTGCGGGTGTGCGAGCGAGTGAGTGCGTGCAATTTTAGGGGGTGGGGGCTGTGCCTGAACCAGTTAGGAAGAATGACTCTGGAGTCCATCATGGCGTGCTGCCTGAGCGAGGAAGCCAAGGAAGCCCGGCGGATCAACGACGAGATCGAGCGCCAGCTGCGCCGCGACAAGCGGGACGCGCGCCGGGAGCTGAAGCTGCTGCTGCTGGGTGAGTGCGGCTCGGCGCCGCCAGGCCTGGCCCGGCCCCGCGCGGCTCGGCTCGGCTCGGAACGGTGCGGGCCGTTCCCGGCTGCCTCCGGGGAGAGCGCCGGGCTCCCCGCGGTTGGGCCTGGGGCGGCAGCGGGGCCGGCCCGGTTCCCCCAGGCTCTCGGCTCCTCGGCCGCGGCCCTGCCGGGGAGCCGCCGGCCCTGGCCCCGCCGCCGCGGGGCGTGGGTGCCCGCCGCGGTAGGCTCAGTGCGGGAGGGAAGCGGCCTCCAACATGGAGCTGCGAGGGAGGGGCGGGTGTCGGGGTGATGGGGGCTCGGGGGCAGCTGCCCTGCGCAGCGCTGGGAGCAGGCGTTCGTGTCCGCCCTGTTCCGCGGCTGTTGGCTCGCTTGGTGCATTTTTATTTGTTGTTTTTATTTATTGAGGTAAACTGGGATGAGGGGCTGTGTTCGGGTTGTAGAGCGATGTTACAAACGGCAGAGAAACCGCGAAGGCCAGCGTGCGGGCAGGGAGCTGAGAGCAACCTGAGGCGTGCGGAGGATGACAGGATCCTGTAGTACTTTTCAAACCCACCGACCCGTCAGGAAAGAAATACTCGGCATTGTCTCTCATTAGAACTGAGGTGGTTGTTTTGGAGCTCCAACCATGCAGTGGCAATACTTACCTAGTAGGAAATTGGCTTCTGTTAAAATGAGCCTTTTGAATTAAAACGTGTTTGTCCATGTCCTACACTGTGCCTGTGGCTGTTCAGTCACTGCCCGGGACTCGCAGGGCCCATAATGTGCCCCCAACCAGTGCCTCTGAGGGAGGGCTGCTCTCATGGCCTGTACGTGGGGCAGGGAGCAGGACAGAGAGGTCGGGACTTAACTTGAGTGCTTCCCTGTGTGCATGCTGTTTGCTGCTCTGTGAGATATATAGCATGTCCTCTGATATGGCGGAAGGTATTGGGCTCCTCAACCGATATGGAGGGTGGTGGAGGTGGACGTGGCTGGTGCTCACAGTAATGGCGTTCTGTCTTATTTCTGTCCTGGTTCTGTCTGTGAAAGTGCATGTTGTGGCTGTTTGGGAATTCACAATAAGGACAAACTAGAGTAGATACCATCCATACAGTTGCACAAATGCAAGCTTAAGTATAATTACAGAGTGGTGTACGCTCACTTCGGCGGAGACAGCTGGCATACCAGACTTGTTAACTCAGGTCCAGACTTCTCTGTGTTTCCGCATTTTTCTTGCAATGAAGCTAGCGTTTTCTCCCAAGCTTTCAAAACCACAAAACGTGTATAGAGTGACACTGATGAACTGCCCAGAGGGCCCGCCTGCCCAATGCTACGGGCTGTCTGCTGGCCGAGGGCAGGCAGGGAGCTTCCTGGGCAGTGCTGGGGAGATTTGCTGGACTGCTTGCAGGAATGCTTTCTGCCAGTGCTGGTGTATTGTAGAACCACAGAATGGTTTGGGTTGGAAGGGACCTTAAAGCCAGTTTAACAACAGTTCCAACTCTCTGCTGTGTGCGAGGCTGTCACCCACCAATTCAGGCTGCCCAGGGCCCCATCCAATCCAGCTTTGAATGCCTCCAGGGATGGGACATCAACAGCTTCTCTGGGCAGCCTGTGCCAGTGCCGTGACACGTCTAATCTAAATCTCCCATTTTTGAATTTAAAGTCTTTCCCCTTTGTCCTATCATTATCTGCCTGTGTAAAAAATTGGCCTCCCTCCTCTTTATAAGCTCCCTTCAAGTACCAGAAGGCTGCAGTGAGATCTCCTCGAAGCTTTTTCTAGGCTGAACTAGCCCAGCTCCCTCAGCCTTTCTTTGTAGAAGAGGTGGTGTAAGCCAGGTGTTCTGATGTGCTGGGGGAGATGTAAGCAGGAGGTGCTGGAAACAAGGAGGGGTGGGTTTGGTGTCCCACTGGGCAGCATGGCTGTCTGTGGGTAACAAAACTGGAACAGACATTGTTACTGTGCGCTCATTTTTGGTATTTCTCTGTGTCACGCTGTTGTGTTGGGCTGGAAGTGCGTGTGTCTCTGCAGCTGTGTGGATTAACACTTAATGAACTCTGCTTGTGAAATGCAGATAGTGGTGAACCACTGTTGAAGTTGTGGCATTGGGTAGAGGTTCAGGCTTCATTTATAAACAAATTTTGAGGAGAAGTTCTCTGAATAGTGGTTTATTTTAGGTGCATGACAGGACTCTTTCTAGCCACTCTCACTGCTTCCCCAGCATCAGCAGTGTTTGGTTGGTGAGGATGTGGTGTTTGTGTGGGTCGTTCATAGGAGAATGAGAGAGACAGACATTTTAAAATTAGAAAAATATTTGTTAAAAACAGTGAGACTGGTAGCATGACGAATGTCTGAAATTAGTTATAAGTTCTGTAATGGGACAGTGCAGTTCTTGACAATTTAAAAATAAAAGATGTCTTTCCTCCTCAAAGCTGAAAGGACTAACATGCTAATATTGTTTGGTTTTGTTATATTTAAACATAAGCAAGCACTTTTATTTTTTCCAAACGTTCCAACATCTGAATCCCACTGTGTGGTGTGGGACTGAGAAGCCTAAGTGGGTTAAAGGCTTTTGAAAATGAGACCGAGCTGTATCCCCTGGCTCGAAGGAGAGAGCTAGCATAGCTTACACTGAGCCACTCTAATTGGCCATGCATGTACTTCTTCACTTGTAACAGCCCTGTGCTAAAGCTATTAACCTGAAAGGCTTTAAGGCACAGATAAGCAAATCTGTGCTGGATTTTTACTTGCATGTTCAAAAATCAGATGCACATACAATGTGGGGGAAATAATAGCATTTTTGGATCAGAAGAAAAGTTTTGGGTTTTCTGGTGTTCCCCACACATTCTGCCTGCCTCCCCCCCCCTCCCCACGCGCACACACACCCTGTGGGCATTGCAGTACTTCCCTGCAAAGTGAATTAGTTTTCTCCTTTCTCTACTGGCTGTGCAAGTTACCATTACGGAGTGACATGCACATACTGTGCCAGGTGCACCCTGTGTGTGTATTAATAATGATACCTTTTTTTCTTTTTGTAGGATCAGAGTTCAATACGCTAAGTCATTTCTGGAAAACTTTTACAGCATGCTAAGATTATTTCTCAGCGTTAGTTTAAAAATAAACCTTCTCTGCAATTAAACATTAAAATACCACATCTAGGTGCTTTACTGTCCATCTTTGCTTCATTTTTGGAACAGATGGGAACACGAAAAAATTGCTGAGTTTTTTGTTTGTCTTTTACTATTGTAATTCTAAAGAGCCAGAACTTAAAACATACTCTGAAGAGTGTTGCAAAGGCATCATAGTAGATCTGCTAGCAGAACTTGGCTGTAACATTTAAGGCACTTTGGAACAAATTCAGTCTTCCACTGAATTTGGTTTTAATCCCAAGTATTTTCCAAATTCTTCTGGATTTCATTACTGCTGAACACTTCGTAAAACTGTATGATTGTTCTCCAGAGCCTAAAGTTGTTAATATCCATCCATTGTTGGCTGTTAGCTGTAAAAACACTTACATTACTTTTATAGCTGGTAGGAAGTGAGGTGTTTTAATGCATTGTATTGGTATATGCCAGACAAAATGTAGAGCATTCTTCATGCTTGTGTTTTAAGTGTGCATGTACATATTTAAGCATGCTTTAAAACATGCTGTTTTCTCAAAGCATTTTCTCAGGGAAGTGCTTGGAGTGTCTAAGAAAATAATTCAGAAATACCATACTAGCTGGCTATGTCTGTGTATCCGGAAGCCTTGGCCAAATTAAGTGTTGGAGGGGCTGACAGAATATTTACTGTTTTCTGTCCTATTTGCTGGCAGTGTCAGGTGCAAAACACATTGTTAAGAGGTGATCGTCCCTTCTGTCCAAGATAAGAGAGGTGCAGTGCGGAGAGCTGCCCGACATAAGCATCCATTCATTTGCTGTGCGTTAGCAAAGGAAGCCGGTAGAAGATAAGCCGTGTGAATTAGCATGGATGGCAGCTGGCCTGATGTGGAAAAGAGCATCTGGGCACCCAGTGAATATCCAGTAAGCATGCAGGATATATATGTATTTGCTTTCTTACACCTCTGTCGGCTGAATTAAAGAATCAGGTGGAACTCTGTGAATTAGCAAGGACTTCAACTTTCTTTAGATAACTCTAGGAGGAAGTGAGCCCATTAAGTCAACAATGAAGCACACTGGTCTTATATAATCTTTTCCTCAGCTGGAGAAACAAGCAAGCTTCCTTATTTTTACTGTAGCTGAGCTGCTGTGTGTGGTTTAGTAGTGCAGGGCAGCGTGGCAGTTTCTTAACAGATGTTGCAGTAAATCACTGCTGGTGCATTTGTACTCAGATGTGTGTTCTGAAGTCTGTGAAAATGAGAATTCTGTGAAGCCATGCATATATGAATTTCCTGTTTACATTGTGTACATTGACTAACTCTTGGAGGTCTGGCCACACATTGTTTGACGTGTTCTTTTTTTCTTTTTTTTCCTGAACATTTGCTGCAGTTACTGAGCTGTTCAGAAACAGATATCTGCCGTGTACAAATCTGACTAGCCAACCAGAGCAAGTCACATAATAGAAATGTGAATATTAAATTGACATACATTGTGTGGCTGTTGATGTGAACTATCTAATCATTATTGAAGTTGATGACCATAAATCTCAGCAGTTTTCCAAGCACATTCATTCAAAATTCTTTGGGGGAAAAAAGTCAGTGAATCCGCAGAAGTGTAATTTGAGGTGTTATTTTTAAACCCCTGGAGTAATCAGACTTTTTGTTGTATCTATTTCAGTGCTTTGCTCTTCAGAAGGGCAGTGTATGGTAGAGAGGCTCAAGTACATGTTGAGTATGTCAAAATGTTTTCCTATGGTGAAGATATTAACCACGTTTGAGAAAATGACACAAATGTATTCATCCTCTATATTTTTGGTAGGCTGTTTTGCAGCTGCTTATCTCGATACGTTCAATGGCAAAACTGAAATGACAATAAACTGTGAGGTAGGCTCACTATTTGCTATTGATTAGCAATGTGTTCCACTTGTGAAGTTATTAACCTAGAATGCTGCAACATGTTGAGATCAGTGTCAGGCATGTGCCTGTGACTAAGCTTTCTGGAAAAGTTTGGAGTCTCCTTTACAGTCCTGCCTTGTTTGGCTTTATCTTCTTTCCCTCCTACAGTCTGAAATCCTTGCAGGTAGGCAGCGTACCCTGCTTACAGAAGGAAGTCAAGTGATAACATGCATTTCACTCCTGTGCACAAGGGAAACAAATGCTGATACTGGTAGTACATTCTGACTGACTACTTTCCATGTTTTGTTAAATCAAAAAAAGCTAGAACTGTAACCGTATTTTGCTACCTTATATATGTATTGGTCCATCCCCCCACTTGCACTGAGCGCTTTGAAATTAGTTTAGTTGGTACCACAGTACACGTTTTCGACAGTAACGTGAGCAAATACTTTATGTACGCATCCTGACATGCTGTAACTAGATTGATAAGTATCTCTATTCATTATATCTTCTAATGTTATCCTGGATGCAAAACACCTTGATGTATTCTATGATATATAGTTGTATATGCCTGTATATAGAAAAATGAATCTTCATCCTTATATCAATGTGATACCAGGATTTTTCCTTTTCTGGGGGGAATATATATATTATTTGTATCTATTGTAGAGGAAGAGTTTGTTTGCAGTGCTTAAAAAGTTTTTTTGTTGCTGTTTTGGCTTTGCTTTAGAAGTGATTTACACTCACTGAAGCACATAAGGAATAGCTTAGGGTTTCAATAGTCAGTGAATTCTGACTAATTTTATTCATAAGTCAGAGAGCCAAGGGACCCTAGATTTGTTTCTCACATTAAAGAACAATATGGAATTAGTGCAGGAGGGAAAAGCGTGCACTGAGCAGTAAAATCTCTGGAGAAAGGACATTTGGGTGTATGCTGCAATGTTAAGAAATAATAGTTCTGCTTTTTTTAGCTACTTGAAATTATTTTGTTGGTGTCTAATCCCAATGCTGATTTCAGGAGAGAAAGTATTTCTTTTGAAATACTATGACAGTCTGCAAAATTAATCCCAGGAAGGTGTGAAATAACTTGGTACAATAGATGTGATTAATGGTAATTAGCTTTGTTGCAGTAACAGAGTTCTGTAAACACTAAACATTTTATTATTGTTGTTTTTTGCTGCGCTGAGTGGTGTAACACTCAGGAAAAATCTGTTCTTGTTATTTATGAACAGCTCTTACGGATAGAATTATGGAAGTATTTTAGCATTCACTTCTTATTTGGTCTAATGACAAAATGTCTGACTGGCACGAACCATGAGCAGGAAAGCAGTATGAAACAGAGGAAGATCCTGGACATAGGAAACACTAGGAGGACCTTCTGTGGTGTTTCTGTGGTGTTTCTAGCATCAGAGTTGGAAGTATGAAGCAGACTGTAAGGATGGCTAACCCCTTGTGAAGAAAGTAGGTGTGTTAATGCTGGAGAACACAAATCTAAGAGATACCACGATTTTAGTAGTTTGAAAGTTACTGGGGGAGTTCCAGGAAGAGCCAAAATGTTTTTTGATCAAAATTAAAGATTAAATCTTGAGTGTTCTGATTGCATGTTGTTCTCCCAATAAGTAATGTTGATATGGAGACTGAACTGAAGAGTATTTGTCAGAAGATTTTGTCTTTTGTGGGCTTGCAGAGGACAAATTGCGCAGAATACTCAAACTATTTAATCTGCACGCTATGCTTAGTGTTCAGAGACTGTAGAGTTTTATCACAGAGCCCTTGTGTAGACGCAGCTGCCAGCAGAGAAGTGCTGTTGTTACTTTCTTTCTGAATTTGAGAGGGTGGTGTGTGGCTGTGCCAGAGGCAGAAATGAAACACATCAAACAAAGGTTCTGCCTTTCAGTCAATCCACCATGGTGGTTTGCCTCATCCTTCCCTGGAGGGAACGTGATGCTATTATGTACGTAGCTTGAGTAAAGCAGCGGGACATCAGAAAGCTTGTGAAAAATTGAAACTCCTTGTGGAGAAGGTGAAAAAGATAGCAGAGGAAGTATCACTGCTGCCTTTGTGCAGCAGAGCTGCAACCATGGTGTTTGTAAGTTAGGTTGACCTGCCCTGCACATGGGAGTAGTAGTTAGGAGTGGGTCTAAACAGTTTTGTCCAGTGCCTGGGGCTGGGTCTGATTTCGCCTTAGAACGAACAGGTTGATTAAATGTTCACCCAAGGTCCTCTCCTTATTGATTATGTATGCCTGTTGTTTTATATCTTGGAAAATGGGGTGGTGGTTCTTGTTGAAATACTTAGGATTCACTTCCAGCTATCAAAAATACATTGGAGGAGGATTTGTTTATCTTTGAAGAAAATAGCGGAAAGAAGGGTTAGCATTTGAAATACATTTTATTTACCTCGTTAATTCTAAAATCTTTGAGAAATCAATGCAATTAGATCCTTAACTGTTCTAAAGTTAACTGGAAGTAGAGCTCTGATGTTGGTAGTTGTCATCAAATGTGCATCAGGAGGTTTTTTTTTCCTGGATGTGCTTAGCCATTTTCAGGTTAACTACTTGGTAGGCATTTGGCATGGTTGGACATAGTAGATACCCAATCAGTTTCATGTTATTTCAGTGAACAAGAGTCAAGAGCTTAGCATTTACTATTTTTGTTATGATATGGCCATGAAATCAAGAAAAGTCATTTTCTTGCTTACAGATCAATAATCTGATCTACTATGTAATAAAAATGTCTTGGGTATGTTTTGCCATTCTCCATTAAAATAGATATTTTGGACTTAATAGTACTTGAATTTATGGCACAGAAAACTCATTGTTGCCTTGTCTTGTTTATATGTCTGTCCCTTCCTGATCTGGTTGCTTACTGGCTGCTGGTGTACTGTCTCATGGTTCTTCTCTAGTTCTTTGCTCTACTAGCTCTGGACTCAAAAGTAACAAGATAATCTTAGGCAAAAAAATCCTTATACCAAATGAGCACATTTATGTAAGTTAAGGCAACTAGCTTTTCTTTCCTTGTTCTATAAACTCATCACTGGAGAGTTTTTAACTCTTAGGTCTTCCATTGATGATAGTGTTAATTATCTTGCTCATGTCAGAGAATCTTCTAAAAGAAGGCCTAGGGCTATTCCAGCCCGTGTTTCTGGTTAAATGAGAGTCATCTGGAAAGTCAAACAGAATGTTTCCGTAGCAGTGACTGTTAACCTACATGGCCAGAAAAACAAATGTATATAAATAAGAAAAGATGTTATAATTTCTTGTGATTTTAGGGGATTGATCAGGCTCGTGAAACTTAGGGTCAAATATGAGCTTTTATATTACTGTGATACTAAATTTACTAAGATCAAGTGTACTATGTGTGTCTTAGCAAGACCAGAGCTGTGATAGTAATGGACGTTAAATACTGAAAATGGAAGGAATTGTTCACATACCTTTAACACATTCTTATATTGCCATATCCATATATATGGCCAATTTGACATTTCCCATTTTGGAACTTGTCATTTAGATGGCAGTGAAATCAGCATGTGGTTGATAGTGAAGACCTTTTGAAGGTGTTTAAAAAAAAAGTTTCAGAAAAAAATCCACTACGTTTGATGCAGGTGCAATTTGACTCAGTCTTTTAGGAGAGGAAAGCAATGTGGATTCATGCAGTACTTTCTAATTCTGCCTTTCTTATTTTGTCTGTAAGAAAGGAAATAATAGTATCCTGGAAACTGAGATACTCTATATTTGTGCTCTTGAAAAAGATCCATAAGCAGAACTAATGGTTCTACAGGAGTATTTAAATAGCTTTGCTTAACCTTTCTTTCTCTCCTTCTTCTTTCATGCTTGTGTGTTAACGGATCCAGACACTTCAGAGTATTTTCAGACAGGCTGACAGTATTCTTGCCATTTTGATCTCTCCTGTCCTGAGGCTGCTGTCTTTTATTGGCACCTGGCCATCATTAAGGAAGAGGAGATCTCTCAATGCAGGCCACCAAACAGCTGTCATAATGACTTCTTGAGCACTGCTGACCTGGCCCATACTTGAGAAAGATCAAAGTTCCTTTATCTCTCTGCTATTCCTTGCATCCTCCAAGTGGAACACTTTAAAGTGAACTTTTATGGAGTTTCCATATGGGAAATTGCAAGCATTGGATATAGTGCCAAAAGAATTTCATGTAAATCCCCTATGAAGTGCTTTTGATATGTAAAATATTTTTTTATAATCCTCTGAGATGGGGAGACATCTTTGGCAGCCCCAAATAACTCAGGTTGTAATTTAGAATGTTTTAATAATAATGAATGTCCTGGAATTAAACATTTCATACTTCTTTGCCACCTGATTACTGGATGGGACAGTATTTTTTTCCCCTCTGAAACTGCATCTAAACATACTGTTTTTCTTGGTGAGACTAGAATGCAGAAAAGAAACTGAGATTTTTGAGTTGTGTTCATTATCCTTTTGCTCTATTTATCTCAGCATTGAAATGATAAACTGAGAGAGATAATAAATGTTTACTCTGATCTGTGAAAAGATGTATTTCACTTAAATGACTGTTTCTCTTCACTTAGCTGATTTCACTGAAAGGCAGAATGAGCAACAGGAGTAAATTTGCTTTTATCAAAATATATAATAGAGCATTTCCAGAAAATAGGACTAAGATTCATTGCAATTACTGAATTTGTGTATTGACCTATAGTTAGGCATGTTTGATCTAGTTCTGATGTTAGCATCAGTAATATTTTACTGTGAAAGATGTCTTGGCTTGTGATTGTCTCCATCTTGGCTGGTAATGCCATCTGTGCTCACTGGAATCTAGAAGCATTCTTTGTCCAGGGTAATTTCTGTTCTCTTGGGGTTTATTTGCTTAATTCCATTCATTCTTGCTTCTTATCTGTAAGAGAAGATAATAATGAATTCTGAGTTTTATTCTGAATTGAGTTGTACAACAGAGTAGTACACTATTATTAATTATTAAATCTAACTAAGGTTAAGAGCTAAACTTAGGATAATCTCTGAAGATTCTAGCCTTTGAACTGAAGCCAGATAAACACTGTGTACAGAATTTGGTAGTAGCTTAATTGTGGCTGTGCTCCCAATGACAAATGCAAACCTATGACATTAAACAAGAGATTTAATATGTATGCTTTAAAGTTTTTTCTCTTAAAGAAACTTCTGAAACAAGCATTCCTTGGATGATGGTGTACTTGGGCTTGCAGTTTGGTTAAAATTTACTACTATGTTAATTTTGCTAGTGCAGTTTTCAGCTGGATATTCTTGGGAAAATACCTGGTCTGAATCTTCTGATTTGTGGATTTTGTCTACAATTTCATGTCACAGTGTCAGGAGCATGGTATTAAACTTTTATCTTTTTTTGTCTGGGGGGTTTTCCTATTAAGATAAAACCAGTAAAACAGGAGGAGATGTAAACTCTTTGTTTAAGGAGGGAAAATAAGGTGCGTTTTTTCCACATATACAGTGGTACAATATGTGTGACTTACCAAGCTGGTAGGATGTATTCTTATGTTTGAATAGCCTGAAGAGGAGGGGGGAACACCATGGCTTTTGTAATGCATTTGCTTTACACTTCAATTGTTTCTATCTCCAAGGAATGATGATATTTTCTGGAATAATCCACAGCTGGAGAAATGGGTCATCACCTTTCATGCTTGTGTGTTTTATTTGTCTTGTTTGCATGATACCAAGCTATGTGGAATGCATGAATACCTTCCTGTTCCTTTGCAGGGTTTTTTTATGTGCAAAGAGAGCCAGAACTCTGGGGAGTGGTTAGAACTGGAGCTATAAGCAAGACTTGTCTTCGTTGACTTAGTATAACTGGTTTTTGTTTTGTTAAACAATATTTCAACCTACCAATCTAGATTGTGGTTTGCATATAGTTTTATATTCTGTGTTGGACTCATGGCTTTTAGGTTCACCTGTGTACTTGGTTTTTCCTTTGATTGGCTGGTCTCGGGGAGTGGTATTTTTTTGTTTTACTTTTTGAGCCAGAATGTAAATCTGTTCCACGAAAAGTTAGCAACAGTTAACCTGTATATTTACTGTGGAATATATTGTCTGACGTTAGGTAAAAAGTAAAAACAAAACAAAAAAACCACTAAACAAGTCATGGTCTAAATTCATCGTTTTCTTGAACCTTACTCTTACTAACAACCTTAAGAACAAAAGGAAGATAGTTTTTTTGTTGCAGCTGAAAAGATAACCACACATAAAAAGCCCTGCTTAGGGCTTTTTAGTCTGTATGGCTGCAGCTCTAGGATGGTAATGCTTAATCTGAACTATAACTGTAGAATGGATTTCCTAGTTCTTTGGTCATTAGGATCTCTTTTGACTCTTTTTTAGCTCTTCAGAATCAATGCCAAAATACATTCAGCAAGAATTGAACACTTGTGTATGGTTGCTTTTTTTTATATTAGATTTTTTTTGTTAGTACAAATGCAGAACTAAAATTTCTCTTCTGCTAGTTGAGATACTGGTAGTGAGATGCATCTGAAGAATTCAACAGCCTTCTGAGGTATTGCATTAAACTAGTTTTTTTTGGATGTTTGTCTATCACAATAGAAAAACTCTTTAAAATATTTGCTTTTCGGGGTTGGTTCATTCATCAATTGACAGCCTTGCATATAACAGTATGCAAAATGCCCAGGCTTTGCCTGTTCCTCATTTACAGGTTAAGTTAATTACATGCCTGCATCATATCCCTTCCTTAATTTACCAATCCCCAGCTGTTATGTCACATAGTTTTTGTTGATTTTATTCTATTTCACAGTTTAAAATCTTTCTTATACTGATCTTATATTGCTGGGATCCACCTTATAAGAGAGCTATCCAAGAACTTCTGTCTATATAATTTAATACTTATGGTTTAAACAACGCTAATTCATTTAATGCATGCTGTGTTGGGTTCTTGTATGACACCAAGTTACTTAGCAGATACCTAGTTTTTCCACACCACTGTCTTTGTACGCCAAACTGTTGGAGCTGCTGTAACCACACAGCAGCTTCCTGGTAAGTTTCTCCTTACCCCTCTCTTCAATTTTTTTTTTCCTTTGGTGATATTTCAAAAATTACAAGGTAGGATGACTTCCTAGGTACTTCTGAGATTATCTTCGTGAGGTATCTGGACCTGCTGAGTAACGATGTTCTAATGTTACTAAATCCTATGTCTTATTTGTCTTCAGTGGGTGCTGTAGTGGAGATGCTTTCATTGGCATTGTAAATGTGATCTATTCCAATTTTCTATTTTTACCTCCTCTCCTATCAAGACTGCTTTCATTATTTTCTACTTGTTCTGTGCAATTTGGGCTGTCTGGTATTCAATAAAATGTTCTGAATCGACTTTCAGTTGCATTTTATGTCTAAATCTAGCTTTCACTTGTAATTCTGCTGGTTTTCACTGAAGCAGCTCTTGTGAAAAAACATACAATGTCACATACCAATGCTATCACATACCAATGCTACTGGTTTTGGATTTCTTTTGTTTACATAGCAAATGAAATTGAGTCCTGATCATGGGCTCTAAATGTTACTCTTAATTCTAGTTATGCCACAAGTTCTGTTTCTTGATAAGTATTTCTGTTTCTCACTTTCAGTAGTGCAATGATATTCAGACCTTTTTTGAATTTTCCCTCCTTTTCTTAAAATGGGGATAACTAAATAGTGCAATTTTATCTTCTATAGTAATCCTGTGATTAGTCCCCAGAACAAAATTTTAGCATCTATGTTCTTTACCTATCTTGGAGTTCTCCTCTAGATTATTTCATTATTTCTCTCTAGTATGAAGTGGAAGTTGTTCAAATTTGTTGTCAGGGTATTAAATGCAGGGTATTTAGATGTTTATAATTTGCAAGATACACATCAATTTGTTTCATGGCAAATATGAAGTGTCATCAGTGGCTTCTCAGTGATGACTCAGCAAATGTGCAACTTCAGTATCATCATCTGTATTAAATACAGCTGAGCAGGTCCATTGCACTGCTTACATCCAAATAGTTGTCTGTCCCAGATGCCTGTGCCTACACCCTGGGGGTACCTGCAGGCTTCTCCTTTGTACTGCTTTTGGCTCATCCACCTCAATTGCATGATAGGACTGTATGCCAGTTCCTTTGTTTGAGGGGCAGTGCTTGATGAATGCTTGGCAGCAGCTACTTAGCACTGCTGTGAAATATGCAAACAACTTCGGGTTGCATCTTGAGACAGACTGACTGTAGAGGTCTGTCATGAGGGTTCTGCATCTTCTGTAAAAGGATCAGGTGCCTCCTTAGGAGCTGTGTAATTATTGTTATCATTATGGCCATATATGGATGCACCAGGACTTAGCTGCAGTTGGAAAGCTGGGATGTTTATGGAATCCCTTTTCTAACTTATCACAGTCTTACCTTCGGACTTTCATGGAGAGAACTTAATCTCACTGAGAAGAGAATTTGAGACTGATAAGACTAGTACTCATGAGAGTAAGTTCTCTTGTGTGCCTGTGGAGACCAGCAGGTTTTGCAAAATTTTCAAACATAGGCTAACACAGCTGGAGCATGGTTGGAACTTGACTATTCTTCTCCAGTGCTTACTAATGTGTAGCCTGAATTCCTCTATCCCTGGAGAAGTGTTTTCTTCATCTACTGAAACTCTTAGGCCTTTGCTCATTCTGCCTGGTGGATAGTGAGTTTAAGATTAGGCTTTCTATCACAAGAGAGGCATGGATATCCTGGGGAGAGTCCAGGAAAAGGTTATGTAGACAATGAAAGGATTGGAATGTCTGTGCTTTGAGGAGAGGCTGAGAGAGCTGGGGCTGTTCAGCCTAAAGAAGAGGATGTTCAGGGGGGATTTCATCAAAGCCTATAAATACCTGAAGGGGGGATGCAAAGAAGATAGAGCCATTCTCTTTTCAGTAGTGCCCAGTGATAGGAGAAAAAGGCAATGAGCACAAACTGGAACATAAGATTATCCAGACAACACTTCTTTACTGCCTGCGTGTTGTGAAGCACTGGCACAAGTTACCTGGAGGCTGTGTGGTCTCCTCGTTGGAGATTTTCAAAAGTCACCTGGACGTGGGCCTGGGCACATTGCTCTGGGTGGCCTTGCAGGAACAGGGGTTGGGCAGAGTGAGCTCTGCAGGCACCTGCCATCCTCAACCATTCTCTGATTCTGTCAAGTACTGTGAGTGTGCTGCAGATATGTATCACCATTTTATCCAGGCCTTCACCTAGTGTGGGGGCAATTCTGTAGCATTCCCATTACTCTGTGCTGCCTCTCAGTTAACTGAGAGTTAACTGAGTTGCTCCTATGCTTATGAGTGTACAGGAGTTATTTGTAGATGCTTCTGAGCTGTTGCAACTGGCTACCTCAAGGAAAAGTAGTGAAAACCTTAGTTGTGCAGCTTGGAGGTCTTCCAGTAACATGACATTGTTTCTTGGGGAGTAGTAGGCCGTGCTGCTTAAGCTTGTCTTGTGGGGTGGGCAGCAGGATAGTTTGTTACCCTGTGTTATGGACTGCACTGGGTAGCATAGGGCTGTCTTTCAACAGGTCAGGGAACATCTGCAGGACTGAGGCAGGCTGTAGCTTCAAGATGTTGACAATAGTCTAAGGGTCTACAGGCCTGATCTAGTGTCAGCAACCCAGTGGTGTCAACATTGTTATGTAAGGTGGGACATTACAGTATAATGAATTATGAATCATTATAATCACAGCAGGGTTGAAACCCTGCAATTCAGGCACATGCACTTTGGCAGTGCTCTAACATGGTATGTGAGATACTCACTGATGGCTGGGCAGGTAGAAAAACACCCTGATAAATAAACTTGAATGTAGTCATAAGCTCAGTAGTTCTGCCCTGTGCTCAGGGGTGCCATGTCTAGTGGCAGGGAACTCCCATCCCTTCCTCTTTCAACACTCATCCCTAGCAGAAGTATGCTGCAAGGTCAGGTCAGGAGACGATTTTCAAAGACCATGGTCAATTGCCTATGCAAAGTAGGTATGTGAGGGAAAGACAGAAAACACATCTGTCTACAAAGACACAGTATTTCAAATAGAAGCCTATTTTAAAATAGATACAAGTGTTTGTTAAATTGCTAGTCTATCCAGTTGAGGTTATTCTGAGGTTATGTGAGAAGGATGGGAGGTGAGGAGGAGGTGTACAGACTGCCCATCTACAGCCCTGCCATGTTCAGGCCAGATGCAGAGCACTGGGCTCCTACCTTCTCTCCTGGGGGAGGGAACAGAGCTGGCAGGATTTCACTGTAGAATAAGAGTACATTGGTAGAGGGCTGGTGGTCCCTCTTAGAGGGGTGCTTGGGATGAGGAGAGGAGGGTCACAGGCTTAGATGCATACAGGCACACAATTCAAAGCAATAGGAAGTTGTGCTAAATAATGGTAAATGAAAGTTCTCCCCTTCTTTCCATTTTCCCTTCCCACTCAAGACTTTCAAGACCTTTCTCTCTCTTTTCTAGTTTGTACAGTTAAATTGAAGAGACTAAATCTATAGGAAGGCCACTCAGACAGGAAATGCTTAATTGTTATCTCTACTATTTCCTCTCAGGAACAGAAGGGGAAAATGATCCACCCCTCATGTCTTTTTGAAGCAGAAGTTGTCCTTTACCAATTGGTAATGCAAATTCAGAAGCTTAATGCTTTCACAATAGTCTTGTTCTGGACTTCAGACAGCCCTTTAAGTTTGTCAGGAAGCAAGGCGGAAGATTGTTTTTCTAATAATGAAGGCTGCTCCAATTCTATATTTGACATAAATATTACTTAATATTTCCTCTTAAGCTAGCAGTCTCTCTGTAGTGAAAGTGTCATAGGCTTTATTATTTTCCCAGTAATCTCATTGTAATTATAGTTCTAAGAGTTATGTTTCAGCAAAATGCTGGAAATGACACCAAGCTTTGTTCCTGGATCAGTTAATAATTCATCGTTTCTCAAACAAAATGATGATTCAGGCTGATCTAGATTTTGAGTCCTGTTTTTTGTTTGTTTCACCTGCTATGTAGTGCTTTAGATGCTGTAAATTATCAGGGAATGTCTGTGTCCCACCAACTCTGCTTTTTGTGATCCACTTAATCATTACTGCTTGGGTCCTGCAGGATGATTTCTTACATTGAGGCTGGTGAGGCACTGGAACGAGTTGCCCAGAGAGGTGGTGGATGCCCCGTTCTTTGAGACCGTGGACGTTAGGCTGGACAGGGCTCTGAGCAACCCGATCTAGCTGTAGGTATCCCTGTTCATTGCAGGGGATTTGAACTAGATGGCCTTTAAGGGTCCCTTCCAACTCAAATAATTCTATCATTCCACTTCTAAGCAATAAGAAGTTTGCCTTTAGTTGAAAACTTTGTGGATAATTGTATTCATACAATAGCTTTTCTGTTTGAAAGAGTGTCATACTGAATCTCTGTTTTCAGGTTGCAGAGGAGAGAGGCATGATACATTACTCTGATAGATAATGCTGTTCCCCCTCTAACTCATCATCCAAGTTATGGGCTGAGAGAGCAAAGAGGCTGAGGTATGAAAGCTACCAAAGGAGCAGATTTTAGTAGTTGCTACACTGGAAATGCTTGCATAGGCACAGTAGTATTTTCATATCTTGCTCAAGACTCTATGAAATGTCTGAACCAGACTTCACATTTAAGTATCTTGGGAATGTCTTCTTATTACAATTCTATAAAAAAAATCACTATTTATAGAAGTTCCTTTTCATTCTTTTCTACTGTGTACAGTGAGGTACTGATATTTTTTTGGTGGCACTGGTAGTTGATTTGTTCTGAAAAACCGTAATGTGAGTTGTCTTGAAAGGTGCTGTTGTATTTCGTCTGAATTATGGCAATGGTTCTGTTTATTCAGAAGTAATTTTGATTAATATTTTTGAATGTGTATATGGAAAGTCCAATCACTCCTTTCTTTAAATGTCTGTTTAAAAGCACGGAAATCCAATAATTTATTTCTGGTACATTTGGCTTCTTTAACTATTGGCTCCTCATACCACAGCAATCAGCAAACTTGCACACCTGACTGCATCTATTTACTCTCCTCATACCACATCACGTAGATGAAGAATCTAGTTCAAGAGATTGCAGGATTCCTGGAGAGAATTATGTCCTTTGCCAGCAAACGCTTCAGTGCCTAGCTTGTTTCCCCATTGACCTGATTTAGAAGCCCAGGCAGAATAAGATTAATAAGAATGTGTGCGGATACCCAGAACTGTGAGTCTGTGGCAGAATTGGACTTGACCTTTTGATTGAGAGTGATAACATGATTTTTGTTCCTGCTTATCTGATGATGCTGCCGGGTTTCCCACATGTGGATAGAAAGTACACCACAGTGTATACTGATAGTGAGATTGCTTTCTTAAAAGGCTGAAGATGGGAGTTTGAGCTGAATTGGCTGAGAAATTAAATTAAATCTTTTCTGTGTTCTACAAGACTTTGCTGAACAATGTGATGCTTTAAGGGGTTATTTTCTCCTCTGGCTGCATTTTGAAGTGCAGAAGATGTCTTCACAATTTATGCCTGATGTGCTCTGGCTGGCAAGCTTTTTCCACATGAACCCCTCTGCAGAGAGATGTTCCCTTTACAGGTGCTGATGGCACTTCAGAATGAGAAACTAAACTCATTGTTTTTGCCAACTACAGGAAGCTTTTGAGTAAGTGAGAAGCAAAATCCTAAGCAGCTGTGGAACTTAAATGTCAGAAAGTGAGAAGGTGTAGATTTTTCTCATTAGCATCTAGAGAAAGCAGCAAAACACAGATGTAAAATCCTCGCAGTTGTGGAATTTGGCTTAGATCCCAATTCATTCTTTATTTTCGTGTTGATGCGTGTTGAAATCCAGATAGAGTATCTTACAGCCACTGAACTGCAAAAGACGAATATTAAAATTCTCACAAACAGCAGTTAAGTGCTTGTCTGTGGCCTAAGATAAAGCCTAAGTTAAAGCCTTAGTTCAGAGCCCTAATCTCCAAGTAGCAAGCATGTTCTAGTCTCATACGTAGTAGATGAAGTTCTGTAATAGTGTGTGAATCTTCTGCCTTGGCTTCAGAGGCATATGAATTTGGGTCTTCATATTCACAGTGGACCATTGCTGTACTGCCAAATCTGATGAGTAAGGAACTCTGGAAACTTGAATATTTAGTCCTCAATAAATATATTGAAGATAATAATTATCAAACTGGCTGTCTAAAAAGTTAATATCCATAAATCGCATGCACTGTCGTCACTGAAACTAAGCAGAAGTAAGTGTGAGACAGAAAAAGAATAGTAGCCGGTACTTCTGGTTGTATGGTGTGTAGCAATTACATTGAGAATAATTCAGTTAATAACTTCATGGTCTTTCTGGATCCTGGCTGATGAATACTATGTGGCTTTTCCAGGTCTAGAAAAGCTTTTATTATCTAAAAGGACAGCATCCTAAATAAAATCAATAAATATATTTTGAGTGAACATGTCAGATTACTATCGATTTGTATGAAGTAAGCCTTCTGCAATCAGTTCCTTGATCAACTGGAGCAACATTTAACTGCATAGAAATGGAGACTTTTCCAAATTAATTCTTGTTTCCATACTGCTCTACTAGATACAAGAGCATTTGTAATAAGAGGGAATAGTTACTTCCTATTTTCAAAGTGCTGTACTCCCACTAGCTGATCAGTCTCACTGTCACCTCAGTGAGGGAGGAAGATGTTGATTATTATTGCCATGATTGTAGGCGGGAGAATGGAGACAGAGGCTACATCCATGTTAGCAAATTGTGTGAACAAAAGTATGTGTCTGTTGGGCAAATCAGTAGGCGCTGAGAACCTGATGTCCGTCTTAAAGTTTTGTTTTGTTTCAAACCAGATATGATGTGATCCCAGGGACTAAACGCTTGGTTGTGGCTCGATGCATTGGGTGTGGTTCTGTAGTTTGTCTTCTGTATCCTAGTTTGTTTTTGTTGGTTTTTTTCTGAAGGAAGCTTCTCACTTGGAGATGTTTTGATGATAATGCAGGAGAGCACAGGGAACAGGGGAGATAAGGAGGACTGCTTATGAAGTGTGCTCCTGAACCTAATTTAAAGGCTAATGTGTGGGTAGCCAAAGGGACAACCTGGTCAGGGGCTTCAGTTGGGAGATCTGCCATTCCTATAGTTTAAGAAAGCCAAGTCTTCAGTTCCAGGATTGCTAAGGCTGGAAAAAAGGCTTGAGTTTACAGACATCTCTAAATAGCGTTTTATGTAGATGAAATAAAAATTTGACCCTAGTGGTTGACTGCTGTGCTGCACAAAGTTGTGAAATTGGCATTTCACCTCGGGGATTTTTCCCTCCTTGTTTGTGCTGGAGTTAACAAAATATTAATACTTTACAATAAGTTCGTTCAGACTTAGAAGCACATTTTAAGTCTGATTCTCATGAAAATTATTAGCTATGTATTCTATTATTCTGTGTATCAGTGTCAGTATCAACTTGTTGGGTGAAAAAAACTTTGAATATATTGGCTTTTTTCTGTTTTTAATGATATGTTCTAAATAGCCTGAACCATTAACAGTACGTCACTTATCTTTTGCATTACTTTCTGTGTTCGACTCTTCCGAAAGTTTGAATGGTAACATAATTGATTAATAAATGTTTATTCTTTGATTAGGCAGTGTCAAAACTTCAGTTATTATTTTGTCTTCATTAGCATCTAAATTGCTTGTCTTTTTTGCTTTGTTTGATTTGACTTTTTCTTTCAGTTAATGGTTACAGGTACTGTCTTTCCATGTCACTGAGATCTTCAGTGGAAGCTTCATCAAAGCAGGAGTAGATGACAGTAAAAGTTTCTGATCTTAATAAGTCAAACTGGGAAAAATGCAAACAACCTTTTAGATTGTCTTTTTGTCAGGAACAGAGAAAGACAACTTCCCTTCTGCATCTTTTTGCATGTGCAAGTATATTTATATGACCTTTAAAGTAATTTTGACCAATGGAGTGTGTGTAGGTACACATCGATATCATGACAGTGAGAGGTTTGAAGTCAGCTTTTTCATATGTCAGTTCTAAGTCTACCAAAATGACCATAACTTCTGAAATTTTCTGTGCATCAGCTGAGCCAGATGCTCAGAACTTGATATACAAGGTCTTCTAAACATCTTTCCAAAGTGATTTACAAAGATTATTGGCCATCAATGAGAGTAGAAAAGGAAAGTTTTGATTTAATAGAGATGGGAAGCTTTTGGTGATATAGTTGCTAAAAGTATACTTCATATTTGAGAAGTATGTCTCAAAAAGTACTCTATGCTAATTAGGAGGAAAAACATTAATCCATCAGCTAAGTTTGTAAGGGAGCAAGCTATTACACTGTAGTGTTGGAGTCAGATGCTGCTCAGAGAGTGATCTTGTGTATCTCCTGTCCTTACTTAAGTTGTAACTCACCACAGTAGATCTTGTACCAACAGTAGGGAGACAAATATTGTCTAGATGAGAGGAATAAGACAAAGCAAAATGTCTTAAAACTCTGAAACAATTGGATCTGAAGCTAGATAGTTGCTAACTGAATTTCTAGGATATGGAAATATAAAACATTAACTTCATTGTCCAACTTCATGAGCAAAGAGAATCAATCAAGATTTCTTGTCACCTGGCCTTGAAGAAAATTAAAGTATCTTGAATTTGATCAGAAATACATCAGTTCAAGTAAACAAATCCTAGTGTGATGCAGTGGCTTCTAACTAAGGTTGCTGGTACATAAATAAATAAAATTAAGAAGATAAATCTGCTGATACAACATTGTTAGTGAACTTTCCTAGCAAAAGCAAATACTATGCTTTTGTTTGATAACAAGCTCTTTTTTTGTGACTGTACAGTCTAAAGTCAAATCATTTGTGTTCACTGTTGGTATTGCTTTTAGGATGCAAACAAGCCAACAGTAGGCATAAAGGAGTTGCCTCTTTGGTACAGGAAGTCATGCTGGTGGTTTAGTATCTGTCAGTAATGGGCTGCTCTTTCAGAATGAAAATACCTGATGCTGTAGGTGCTTAAGGCAGCGTTCTGCTGTGGTGGTTGAACCATTTGCTCTTCTGCAGAGTAATTTTTTTTTGTAGGTTTGAAAGCTATTTTAAAGATAGAGAAACAGAAAGATTGATTTCCCAAAAGCTATTTGCCAAGTCAAAAGAAGTGCCTGACACAAAACAGATTACATAGATCCCAGTCCAGTTCTTTTTCCAATGAGCCTTTGTGGTTTGCAAATCAAAGAAAATAATTAGTAGCTAGTTAGCAGATTGCTGGCTTGGTGCTCCATCCCCACCCCAAGTTACACAATCCTTGACTGCAACAAAGCTCCAGGGTATCTCCTTCCCTTCACACTTTGATCTAGATGGCATTTCTTACCATGAGAGGTACATTACTGTTTATTAATCCAGAAGCAAAAGAGTTAGGATGCCACTGACCCTTCTGCTTGCTTTAAAAGTTAGTGGTTGGTATTTGTACTTGCTTGTTACATTTACCTGAAATACGCATGCATTTCAGCAGTGATGTGTTTTGGTCCATGTTTATGTCAGTAAAAGGCCTTTAGTGAAGGCCAGTGCCGCAAAGAAAACTTGTATTTTTTTTTAATGATAATTCCTAGTATTTTTGCTTGGAATAGCTCACAGTGAACATGGTGTTGGATTATTCAGTGTGTGCTGAGTACAATTTTGTCCTTTCCAAAGTGTAGGTACTTCAATCCACTGGGATGTTTTAACATGGACTCTTGCATATGCAGCTCAGGAATAATCAGTGAGTCTGTTAATTGTCCTGAAAGTGATTTCAGCATATGAATGTTTTTACAGGACCACTCATTTGGTTAGCATGCTCAGAGTAAAAGTAGTACATATGTACTATATTGACTGTACACATGCTAAGTAAAGCCAGTGTGTTCTGGGAGTGCCAGGTTTACTGCATGCATGCCAACAGCATGTTTGCATTGTGGCTGTGGAGAAAGCCCAATGACTTCATAAATGTATCGGTCATGCGGGCTGTATACAGCTCTGGTAAATACCCTCTGGAAAGTTCTGCTTTTGCTGCTTATTTGCTGCAGGCCCTTCCTTGCTCTAGGGAATGGTCATGGCAGGCAACTGTATACCACTCAGGAAGTAGATGGCCCACTAACATCAAATTTGTCTTCTGTTCCTATGCAGGAATAGGGATGGTTCCATTTCAGTGCTTCTGATCTGGGGAACATCAGAAGAATGTCTAAGACACTTCTTTCAGGCTTTAGACCGTTGTGTTTAGAGCTGTAGAAAGGTAGATCTTTTTTCAAATTCCATATACATTCCAAACTTAATCAAATACTAGATTGCCTGCAGTCATCTGTTTGAGACACAAAAGTGTTTGTATAATTGGAAACCGATATACAGTACAGAGGATAAATAAATACACCTGCGCTTATTTTGTTGCAGGCTGTTGTCACAGTATCTGTGTTTAACTGAAGACAGCCAGCATACCAGCCAACATACCTTCTGGTGGAGGGGATATGTCAAGAGGGAATATATATAGTTATGGAACTCCAACAAACAGAGCTTTAAAGAAATCCAGATGACTGTTGTGGTTTAACCTAGCAGGCAGCTCAGCACCACACAGTTGTTTGCTCATTCTCTCCAGTTGAGATAGGGGAGAGAATTGAGGGTAAAAAAAAGAAGTTACTAAGACCTTAGAGGAAAAGAGGAATAATGGTAATGGTATTTACATATATGCACACACATTTACAATACAAATGATGCACAGTGCTCACTGTCCACTAACCGAGGCTCTCCTACCCAGGCCAGATCCTCACAGTTTTACTGTTTGCAATGGTGCCATACAGTAAGGAATATCCCTTTGGAGTTTGTGTCAGCTTTCCTGGTTTTGTGCCCTCCCAGCTCCTCATGCACCGTGGTCTGCTCACTGGCAGGAGAGTCTGACAAGCTGAAACACCCTTGGCTCTGTGCAGCAACTGCTCAGCAGCAACTAAAACATCAGTGTGTTGTCAGCACTGTTTTTCAATTAAATTCAAAACCAGTAAAGCAAGGTCTGGAGTAAAGCAAGTCTGTCCTAGCTGAAACGAGAACAATGCATTGTGCAGAGAAGTAGTTTGAATATGGAATAGCTTATCTGCCCAGAGACTGCTCTTGGTATCTGTCCTCTGTTTTTAAAAATTCATGAAGGAACAAAGAAACAGTATAGACAACATTTTATTAACTGTGATTTGAAACTGATAGCTCAGGAAACAGATGTGTGGAATTAAGGAGGAAAAAAACACATTGGTAAAATCTAGCATTTAGCAATCTAGACAAGACTGATAGAGGAATAAGAAGACCAACAACAAAAAAGCTGTCTTTAAATTGCTTCTAATTGCAGCTTATTAATAAAGTACAAATAACCTTGAAAAGTAACACAGGAAAATGTCACTAGTATTTGATGTTCTCTTTGCTTAGAAGTAAGTAAACACTTTCTGTAATGAAAAATAACAAAAATAATATAAATGCTTTTGTGAGCAGTATGAGAAGTGTTAAATTGCATACAAGGAGTGTGATAACACGGCTCAAATCTGTTATTGTTTAGTTACGTTTTACCTCTGCATTGAGAAGGAATGGGATCATGACCTGTGCATCTAGTTTTGTGATGTAACAAAGTACCTTGCAAAGAATTGTTTCTCAAATAAAATAAAGGCATTATAACACGTTAATAATAAACTTAAAGCAGTAGAACTGCATTAGATTAAATGTAGGGAATTGCTGGGAAATGATGTGTTCTGCTCCTCTTGCTTGATTACTTGTTAAATTTAAAAGTATAGTGGTTACTAGAAAAGTATAGAGGCAACTCTTAAACTTGTCTTTACTTCTTAGTATGCTATAGCAGAACGAAGGTCACTTTTCAGGGCAGTTTTTTTGGAATGCTTGATATTCTTGTTAATTACTCCAGATTTACCGGGATAAAAGAGGACTAATAAATTAATTTGGTAAAAAAATATATATATATATATATGGCATTTACACTTAATGAGGTTACCCATGCATGAAAACACTGGACCAGCTGTTGTGTGACAACAACTCACACCATGGTAATTTTGTTCTTCGATTTCCCTCTCCCATATTAAAAAATAATGTAAGTACCTAGTTAGCTAGATCACATATAGAAAATTTCTGAAAGTTCTTAATGCTTTTTATTCCTTATTTTTCAAGAATGCCTGTAAAACAATTAAAAGTCATGTTGGAATGTACTCTATGCCTACTCTCAATTTTCTACCTTCATGCATATTAATAAGGCCATGGTGTGCAGTAATCTATTGGGAGTATGTAAAGAGTAGGGATGGCAGACTAAAATCCTTAATAGGGATCACTGAAAAAGGTTTTTATGATTAACCTTTCCTGAGGTCATTATCCCTTTTCATGATTTCTTTTTCCAAGCTATTCAGTGATTTAACTTTTTGAACTGTGATTGTTTTTTAGTTTTTCTTTACTATTGAAATCAGTGGAACTCGTGTAAGAACACCTCAAAATTAAAAAAAAAAAATTGTTTCTTTCTCTTTTTTTCTCCTGAAAATAGCCCGAACATACCGCTTTCCTGCGATAAGGTGTACAACTTATTGTAGTTCTGCTAGTGGAATTCCATTTTTCTCTAAGCTGCATAGTGTAATAATGCATATTTTTATACAAATATAGTGTTCTTTTTATGTAACTTGAATTACAGAAATAACTGTGCTTGACTTAGAAACCTATCTTTTCTAGAGTTTTCATACTTTGAAAGTTTTTTTTAATGAAATGTAAGAAACATTTTCACTTGTTTTCTGACTTGACAAGTTGTTTTCTTGGAAATTATGAGTACTTGGCAGATGGAAGTCAAGCTATACAATACCCAGCATAAGTGCTAGAGTGCTAGTCTCTGCAACCCTGCCATGTTTTGCAGAAGTCTTTAAAATGTCTTTTTTGTTAGGAAGCAGGTGAAACTATACAGTGCAGGAAGCTATGAAGATGACACATGAAACTTGATTGTCAGATATTAAAGGTGATCTCTGATGACATTCCTAAAGGCTTGGTACTGGTCTAGGTAGAAACATTCAGTTTAGACTTTTGTATCAGGGAATAACTGGGCATCTGGGATTCACTTGTCTCCTTTAACACGTTTCCACAGTTAAATTTATTTATAGTTTTTATTGTTTGCCTCAGTGAGAAGTGAACTGCTTAGAGCATCTGTAGTTTTTTTTCACTGGTCTTGACTAGACTAGACATACCTCTTGCTCTTTACTAGTTAATAGATTTCTCAGAAGCCACAAATTGAAGGCCATTCCTAAAAACACTTTATCTTTCATGGAATTGTTCCTACAAGCCAGGGGTTGGAAGACCAACCTCTGTCCTCTGACAGTAAATGTAAATATGCTTACAATTTTTGTAGATAATGTTAAAAAAGAGAGCATTTACTGCAGCTTCTTGGCAAATGTTTTTGAGGATATAAGTGCTAATTAGCAGGAGGTGTTGCTTACACTGAATGTGCATACATGCATCTGCAGCTGCTGTGTACTTATCTGGGAGGGTGCAGTGGTTAATTTTTTACTAATGTGCAAAGCCTTCCAGCAGTGTTTGAGTCTGTAGTGCTGTAGCATTGGAGCAGCTGGGATTTTTCTTGCATTTCTTCTGTGGCAGATGAAACAGCTGGGTTCAGTTAAAAGTGTCCCTAAAGTTGGCAGCCACACAGAAGAATGAGCTCTTAGGGCTGTCTAGCTATGGTACTGGCTTGTGCCTCCCGTCCTTCTTGAAAGCAGCAGTGTTAGAAAACATTGCATGGTGCTGGCCACAGGTGCTTGTAAATGTAACATCTGAATGCTTTTTCAAACGCTTGCTCACCAGCAATAGCAATAGCTTCATGTTGATGGTGTTTGACTGATTGAGAGGGAGCTTGAAGTGCTCCAGCAATAAATTCAACTGTGAGCCTCGTAGGGAGCTTCCCAACTCTGCTTCTTTGCCATGATGGGAGAATGGCCTCCTTCCACGTTTTCTCCTTCCAGGTGCTAACCTGTGCGTGCACGGTGCAGAGCGTGCAGCTAAGGCCTTGGGCTGGCAGACTGGACCGATCTGTTCCACACAGCTTTCTTCTGCTCACTAATGTAGTTGAATGACATGCAGGTGCAGACTGGGCAGTTACTGGGGGGCCAGTGAAGAGGAATTGTGTCTGAAGGGTGTGCATGGGCTGTGGATGTAACACCTCCTTTGGTGATGGGGATCTCAAAGTCACTGATGATGCAAAAATGTTATCACTGGCCATATGGGGAGCCTGTTAACTAGAAATTGTGAAGATGGTGAAGGAAGTAGTGCTTATAATAATACTCTTCCTGGTCTTGAAAAATTTCAACATTTGGACTGTCGGTAAAATGAACTTTCACTATACGAAGGCTGAAGACTTTTAGGGCACAGTGTTATGCTGTTGGTTTTTTGTACGTCTAAAAGGACAAGGCTATTTTTTAAGCTGCCATCTGTATCTTCATACTTTATTCCTTCTTTCCTTCCTTATAGGGCAGGCTTGAGAGTGATGAAAACATTCTAGTAATTTCTGTTGTATTTCCTGAAGTTTTTCACAAAGTATTGTCAGACATTCGACTTCTCCTTATAAATTGCAGTCTCTAAACACTCTTTACTGATGTCTGATGCAGTGACTGCACTTAAAAAAAAAAAAAAAAAAAAAAAGTGTTTCTGTCAGAAAGAATTTCAGGTCAGCTGTTTCCTCCTCAGACTCATGGATATTGGCTTCATTGTTGCTCCTGTGGAAAGGACTTCCAGGCCTGATATAACTCTAAATAAGCCAGCCTTCTCTTTTGTTACTGTGTTCTTGCTGCAAAGGTATGAAAGAGCAATGAAAAGTAGAAGTAAATATGGAAGTGCCAAATATAATCACTTTGCAGAAGCTTACTAACGTGATTGTTGGAAATAAGTCCTTGTTTAACTTTTGGCAGCTAATTGTGTGGTTTGTATTGACAGCTGGATGTGCACTTGGTTGTTTGTGGGTTTTTTTTTGTTTTAACTGAACTGAAATTCTAATACAGAATTTTATGAAGAATGTTGACTCGTGTGAATAACACTTTAATAGCCTAAAATATAAACTAAAAATTTGGACTGGAACACTTTTCATTTGACTATTGTGCAAAGGAATGACGTGTAAAATAAATGTTTACTTCCTGGAAGTAAAAGTTTCCTCTGGAAAGAAAAAAATGACAAACAGTAACAAGGAGTCCTTCCCCCCCCACACCCGTTCACCCCTGTGTGAGCTGTAATTACGTGAGGGCTCTCTGCTGTGACGGTAACATCAGTTTATATTTTGGCGTACAACATCAGAATAGGGACTGACCGCCTACTTCAGCATGTCCTTAAGTCTTGCTGCATAGCACTGAAAAATGGCTAGAAGTATATTTGAATCAACTCAGTGAAACATGAAGCAAATGTAAATAGTAACAACAGAATTATGTGAATGCCTGTAAAACAAAAACTGGGCTTTGCAGAACTTGATTAGCCCCAGGCTTCAGTGAATTTAGAACCTTGTCTCAGATGCAGAGGTAATGCAGGCTTGATAACGCCACCAGCTTTGTTGCCAATGAACAGTATGTAGGCTTCTGTTAAACAGGAAGCCACATGTCACTTTGAGAGGTCACAGCTATGGAGACTCTGGGAGAGAGGGGAGGTGGCATTTCATAAGGGGTGTAGTCTCATTTCTGCTGTACCTATTAGTGATGCTGTACGTGTGGAACAGTAGTTGTAACTCAGTGTATCTGGTTTGTGGGTTTGCCTAAGAAGGCAGTTACTTACTAATCTAGCCCTTCTTGGTCAATATTATGTGTGCATATGTGAATTGCAAATAATACAGATGTTGCAAAAAAATTCTAAAAACTTTCTGAAGTTTCCAGTCTGGTACGTAGTTGGTTACATATACGTAGGGTTTCATTTGAGGTGCAGCCAGAAATGGGTCTGCTTCAGATAGCTGAGCTGAGGTCTGTGGAGGAGCTGGGCTCCAGCCTGGCAGCCCAACCAGCACATCAAGTGCACATTGCCTGCATGCTGCTACATGGCCTTGCACCTTCTCAGCTGCTGAAGCAGTGACACGTGGAAACATTGCTCTGCTTGGCCATGGGAAGCGGCAGGGCATGCCAGTACTCTGGGCTGTTAATGCAAATGCAAAGCGACTGGATGCTTTGACCAATAAAATCTGCCCTTGTCCCTGGCATGTTCTAGTACCATATTCTTAGTGAATAGCTTTTGACTTTTCTTTCCCCACAAACCTAATTTTTTTCCAATTTTTCAGTTATTTCTGCGAGGAGGTATTTCATCTGAGAAGAAATTTATGTTTCCGTAATCATGTAGTACGCATGAAAATGCCCAGGGGGTGTAGAGTATAAGGCTGGCAAGGATGTCCTCTCAGAACCTTGCTTTTCAATTTACTTTCTATTTTTTTAATAAAATGCAGGGTTTTTTTTGTGGAGAATCTAATTATATTTTTTTAATTATAAACTTGTTCTTTGGTTCTGTTACCCTTGACCTGATTTCTTAAACTCAGAGAGTGCCAATGATATATTTGTGTCTGCAGAGCCTTCATTATTCTGTGTGTACATGCACAGGAAGTGTGCACATTGGTGTATTAAAACATGCAAGGAGCCTAGTTAAAACATGGATTTGTACGGTCTTCCTAGATGTGGGCTGCAGAGGGGCTGCCTCCTGTTGCGGGAAGTGCCTTGGGAGTGCTCAGCGCCTTACTGCAGCTGAGATGATGTCAAAGTGCAAGGGACAGTGAAAAACAGTGTTTCTTTCCAGGAGAGACTGGTTTTTTAAAAGTCCCCCAGCTTAAGGACAGTCTGCCATAAGCAGGAAATGTGCCACAGTATCTGGAACCGTGCTTCCCACTGGGTGGATTTATAATGCCACTGGCCTTGGAGCCAGTGTAGGCTTCTGGCTCGCTGTGTGTTTGGATGCACACATGTGCTGGTGCAGCTAGAAACACACATAGCTGTAAATGACACGGGGCACTTGGCGAGATTACAAACCCAGATCTTGAGTATCTTGGTTATTGTACATCAGAAAGTAAAGAAATATGTTTTCATTGGATTACTGCAGTGCTCGAGCTCCTCACTCAGCTGTCAGCTGTGCTGGGCTTTGTGCATTTGCTGGGGGAGGAGTGAAGGAATTCTATTAGTTTTAAGGGACAAATCTTTCAAGGATAGGGCCATTTCCTGATATCCGGTGAGGGAGTGCTCAATTGTGTGCACAGCCCAGGAAGGAATGACTACCTTCTGAGAAGCTGTGCAGGAGGAGCCTTGCCACTGCACTCAGGGGAGGGACCTCCCAGTGCCTTTTTGAGGCTGCTAGTTGGAAATTAAACCTGCTGTGAATCCCACCCACCTCAGGTCACATCTTTTCTGTTCCTCAAGCAGAGGTGCTGGTGTTGTCCAGGTCAAGATCTGCATGATTCCCAACTGGAGTTTCCTTCCCTTATTTGCCTTGTAGTGCAGCGTTTCCTGTTCAGACCCTATAAAATGCCTAATTCCCACACAGTTTAATCATGTACTAAAATGTAATGACATTGAGGTCAATCTGAGAGAGCAGCCGGGATGCTTGTACAGGCAAGTGAGATGAGTGCTCTTTGAAGAAGTGTGTATGAATGGACTTGAAACCCAGCAGAGGTACGTTTGTGTTGTTACCACTTGTGCAGCCTCCTGAAAGAATAAGGAGTGTCAGGGAGTTACCTTCATGCTGGTATGAGGAAAAATGGTTAAATATGAGATAACATACTTTAGTCTTCATGTTTAACATACACCTTTAAGACAGTATTGCATTTCTGGTACTCTTAGCATAAGTTTTCTCTGGAAGCTAGGGAGGATGCAATGCGTAAAATGCATTATTTTAAAAATCATGTATTAACGAGGGAGATTCCTCACTAAATTCACTGCTTACAAGATCCTGGACTTTATTTGGACTCATTTGTAATTTGACTGAAGAAAAAATTGTCTTATTTTAGTACTAGCGGTGTATTTGAGGCTTGAAAATATCCTTTACTATCATGGCTTACTGAGTGAATGGATATTATGAATCAGGGAGACGCATAAGACAGATACCTGCCTACTGACATTTGATATATTGTTGCTTTGTGTTTCTAAAATAACATTGGACAATAATGCCAATAAGTTGACTCTTATCTAATTACGCAATCAGAAACAGCTGTCACATTAGTGTTCAGTAACATGGACAACAAAAAAGCTCTAGCAGAAGAGACAGGAGAGAATAACTTTAGTATCTTTCCCATGGGTACATAACATAATACCATGAGATCTTGAATAGTTTCGCAGGAAAAAATGCTCTTACCTCATCTGTTAGAAGAACCATTGTGACCTGCATCTATCTGCATTTATCTTTTTTATGTCTGAACTTCTGTCTGTTTTGTCTAAATCCTTATGAGAAATTATTTCTGTCCATGCTCCCCCCAAGAGAGACTGGTCCATGGTACTTAGGAAAAAGGCTTGAAGTACAAGTGGATATCTTTTCTGGAAATGGTGATAAAACTTTTTTTTAAGGAAAAAAAGCCAACAAAATGCTATGAAGCACTTTTCATTCTTTGTCTTTGTCTCTAGTGTAGGGCAGTGATACTCAGTGATACCAGAAGTGCTGTCTTGCACTGCATGTTGCATTGTGTGTTGCACTACAGTGGAAGTGTGACTATTCCTGTGACTTATGTTTTCAGCAAAGATGCACTTATACAGGTTTCGTTGTAGTGACACAATTCATTTGAAAAGAGTTTTCACATTTTGAGGAACCATATGCTGTGCTGCCTTCTTTCTGCCTCTGCATGGAGGACTTTTGTGTGAGTGTGAGATCGAGTGTTTATGTCAGGGTCTCAAAACAGACCTCACAAAGATAAAATAGGCAAGTAATATTGTTAAACAACAACAACAGTGGAAAAACCAACACCCTTCTTTCAAAGGTGATTTCATGCTTTTGCACCTTGATTGTTAACAGATTGTTATGAAATTTGTTAATTTTTAACAATGTTTTTTATCAGCATTTCTGATATATACAGATAAGCATCAGTGTAAGTATAATCTCCAGGTATCGCAGTGCATCTTTAAAACACAGCTTAGACCACAAAACATGCTGCCTACACCTCATGAAAGTAGGACATACAAAGTATAACACTGTATGTGAGTGGCAAATAGGACTTCTGTTTTGTAGATAGATTCTTGTACATGATAATTATGCTTAGTAATAGAATATATTAAAGAGATCCAGATTCTCCATTTCCTGTTATAATGGCTGAAATTTCTTTTGGAGAGAAGAACATTAGCCTGCAGAGGGAAAAATAAAAAATATTGTTGCTATATTTTGGGCAACCACATCTTTTATAAGAGTTTTTTTTTAAGGAGTAAAGAGATCTTATGGGCTACTATCCTAAAAATAAAGGCAAAATATTATGGATGTGAACAGTATTTGTCCTTGTTTTTGCTTAAGCAGAGTGGTTTATGCTATCCCAGAAATAGCGTATCTCAGAAGTTGCTTGGAATAGAAATTCTGTCTGTTCATAATCCCTTTGAGTAACAGAAAATGTAAGAGACTTGAAAGGAACTTAAACAATGAACTTGCCCGTAAGAAGCGCTCAGACTTCTGGAACATAAACTTGAAAAGTAGATGCAATTATTTCATTTTACAAATGTAATCCGTACTTGCGTATTTTAATACATTAATGATGTCTTTCAACAGCAGGTTCAGAGAGTGTCTGAGGCTGGTAGGGCCCCCTGGGTCCACTGGAAGCAGGGTGCCCAGGCCCATCTCCAGGTGGCTTCTGGAGATCTTCAAGGAGGAGACTCCCCAGCCTCTGGGCAGCCTGTGCCAGTGCTCTGTCATCCGCACAGCACTGAAGTGCTTCCTGATGTTTGGATGGAACCTCCTATGTTTTAGTTTGTGTCCATTGCTTCTTGTCCTGGCACTGGAAAGAGCCTTGCTCTTTCTTCTTTACACCCTCTCTTCAGGTATTTCATAAATCATTCTGATTAATATGTGCAGGTAAATGACCAGAAGTGGATCCTAAAAGATACTGAGGATGTTTTACCTCCTCCTAGTCAAATAGTAGATGAATTAGTTTTCTCAGGAAATCAACGCCAGAAATCTTTTAATATTTTTATAATTATAATAATTGCGTTACAAAAAACATAGGAGGATGCATATGATCTCCTCCAACTACATGATGATTTAAAAATTAGTAAGGAAAAATGAAAGGTTGGGTGAAGAAAATGTCAGCTCATCTACCTGGATTTTTATTCTGGATTTGTTCCTCCAGTGAAAAACACTGTGGTTTTCCCTTGATCAGCTCTGATACTTCTGTGTCTTGGAGCAAATTTAAGGGACGCTGCTCTCCAAGGCTATATTCTGCCCTCAGTTGCGGATGTCAAAACACAATAGGAAGTAGTTATGCATAAATTCCTAGAGGCAGGTTTTGCTCTTCATTTGGCAAGGATGCTAAGAACATGTATCATACCTATACTTCTACTGATGTTTGCCTCTGCTTCTGGTTTTGTTTGTGCTTTTTTCCAAGGAATAGCAGCATTAAACAGACTTGTTTTCAATGCTGCTGTCAGGTAGTGCAGTGAGGATAAGGAAAATGTTTTTGAGGGTAAAACTTTGTTTCTGGCACTTTCTCTTCATGAAAGAAAGGTTTGGGCAGATTTTGTTGAAGCTTCCTATGGTTATCCGTTTTCTTCAAAACGCATAAGCATAGTGTAGAGAGTTGTTTCAGTTCAGGTTTTTCAGAAGGAACCTTTCAAAAACCAGGGAGAAGAAAGTCATGCAGGGTGGAGTTCTGTCCTTATTTGAACCAGTTTACAAAGCTGTGTAAAATCTTGAGGAGTTGCTTTTCCTCTGTGAATGCAGCCAATTCTTTTCTCACATTGTTGCTTATAAATTGTACCTAAGCCACAAGAAGATAGCTCTAGAATTTATAGCTTGAAAAGATAAGGAGGTTCTGAGGAGGTTCTTCTGCTCTGGGTGATTTTTTTCTTTCTTTTTTTTTTTTTTTTTTTTAAATGTGGGTTCTTTATTTTTTTTTTCCCATTCTTTTCAGAATCAAAAGTGGAGGGAGGAAGACACAGACTTACAGTAATGGGTTGTGCCTGGTTGCATGTTGTGGTTTTGATTAGCTGGCACAAAGCTAAATTTGATCAACTAGATTTCTTGTTAAGGGAGTTTGAGAGATTCTGTTTCAGTAAAAACCTTGAATTGATGTTCATTTAAGAAGCTAAAGAACATCAGCTGAATTTTATATTTTAATTTTATCTTCACAATTGTTATCAATTCAGTGTCTTGCTTAGCCTTTATTGTAGTAGTTACTTGGACTGTTGAATTGTGTCACTGGTACAATGATGAGTATTAGTTTCATTTCTTTGGGTTTGGTGGCTATCCTAGAATGATAAGCATTATTATCTGCTCAAGCTTAGCCAGATTAAATTTTAAAGAGGATTTCTCTGCTTTAGAAGGCATTGTGGCTGCCTACAAAATGGGAATTTTTTAAACCTTTCTTAAGGAAGAGAATTAAGCTGTTAAGCTTTGCTCTACAGAAATTCATTAGTACAGTATGTCTGTATAACAATGAGGAAAAAGGTCATTATATATAAGATAACTGATACATATACAGTTTTTATAATATGTGGTAACTTTACTGATCTTCTGTAATGGGTAACATCTGCTTAGTTTTTTGTAAGCATTCAAGATATTCAGGACTATTTTTGAAGCAATTGACTGTAGATTGATGTTGATGTTTGACATGCTTATTCAGTGTGATTCTTCACATTCTGAGCTGTATTCATAAAATTCTGTCCGTTGTTTCTTTGGAAAGAATCTTTACTTATCTTGCCACCATTTTTTGTTGTTGTTACATGAGCATTCATGAAATAATATTTTGTTTTCTTTCAGAGAATATTGGTAACTATATGTTTCTAAATTACTAAGATGATACAAAGTAGGTAATTTAGAGAACAGCAAAATGATGTGCTTTCCTTTTGAAAGCAAATGGATTATGTAAATGGTGGATTATGATCAAACTAATAAAAGGATGAGTACATACCAGGTTTTTGTCAGTGGCGATAGAGCAGTATGACAGCTCTCCTAGCTTTTTTTATTAATGGGTTTTAATATGAACTTGTACTGTATTAAATTGTAAAGTTCATCACTCAGGTTGCTCTCCTAGGTTAGCTCTTGGTAGTCAATTGTATTCCATTTTTAGCATAAAAAACCTTGTTATACTGTTGCAGGAACGTGCATCAGGAGAACTTAGCTCCTCTTTGGTCTTGTTTTGTTGCATTGAAACTTCAGATACTTTCTTGCCTTTTCCTGTTCCATTTGTGTAACTGAAACATAACTGAAAGTGCTTAAGAAGCACTCCTGTGAGATGTAGTCCATTGATGTCAATCACGGAGTTTGGTAACCACAGAAGAAAGATACTATCGTTCTGTCATTCATTTTATAGAAAATAAAAATGTTTTCTATATTCAGGGTTCTTAATATTTTTCTCATAGCAATTTTATTCTTGTCTCAGTCCAAATTTTCATTTTAACTCTTTCAGGTTTTATAACTGCTTTGTAACCAAGATGGAAATGGTCAGTTCCCGGAATTAATTTATAATTACATAAAATGATTGGAGGCATAGATTGATGCTTAAATATCTTTTAAGATCCCAGTATAGAGGAGATGCGGTGTCTCATAGAGATGATTTTTTTCCCAGCAATGGACACAAGGGCTGAACTCAGCTGGGCAGGAGTGCTAGGCGACAGCTGCACCATCTTGGTGCCAAGGGGCAGCTCTTCAGTCACAGTCTCCTTTGAGAGGGAAGACTGTGCAGCTACAGAGGTAAGCATCGGTTAGTAAAGCTTCAGCACGAGGAACCCATGTGTGATCTTGACCATGTTAGCTGGGCAGAGCCTTGTGTTTGCTCAGCACACTTTTCCTTCAGCAGCTGAGAACGGTGGCTCTGGCTTGGCTCCAGGGCTTGCAGGCTGGGTGAGTGCTTTGCAGAGCTCAGCTGCAGGGCCCACTGCTGGGCGAGTGGCCTGTGGCACCCAGCCTGACAGCTTGGGTCCTGGCAGTGGAATGGGCCGGCTGCATTGAGGAGCTCCAGGAATGACCTCATGCAGTCTGTCATAAGTTTTGTGAAATTTTGGCACCTAAAGAGCTGGGCCCATTCAGAGCCTGGATTCTGCATGGTTTTTTGTGTAGGACAGTACTTTGGTTTCAGCAGAAATGCGATCCTTTTGCATTCCACCACTGGAACAGGAACAAAACAAATTATTTTTTTTCTGTTCAGCTGAATTAGTAGTAGCAGAGAGGGTATAAAGCTCCCTTCCAAGTGAAATATAACTTTACAGTTGAAATCAAACATTTTTCTTCTTGGATTTCACACATCTCTGTTACTGTTTTAGCTCTTGCTCCACAAAGGAGTTAATGAAATGAATTTACTTAAGCAGTAAGTATGCTAATTTACTACTTAATATCTGATGAGTTTGATTTATACACTTTTCTTTGTATTTGGGAGACAGCTTGCTACAGTCTGTTTTCTTCTGAGTAAATATTTGATGAAACAGTGTAGTTATAGTAATGCCTCAAGCAGAAAATTAGCAGATAGAGCTGCCAAGTGGGTCCAGATTGTATGGGATGGCGGTTCCATTCCCTCCTGTGAATCTGCACTTCCCAAGTTCCTCTGGGCTACGCTAAAAGCTAGTCATGAATGTTGATGTTGTGGATTCAGTGGTTCTTAGTAAATGCATGTTGATGGTGACTAACAAGGTAGCAGATTTCAATGACATTTTTTACTTTATTATGTATTAAGAATCTCTTTTTTTCCCCCTCTTGGCTTATCTAATTTACATATACCATTTTAACCAATAAAATTTGATTTTTTTTCCTGTTATAGGTCAAACTTAGGAATAAACAGAATCAGATTTAGTTTAGCAGCATTTGTTCTCTTAACAGATGCCAGGGTGGATTTTAATTAGAGAATGATATCTTTGTGGTTTTAGTTTAGTAACAGTCTCATATATGACCCCACAAAATATTGTACTTCAGATTTATGTAATGTACAATGCAGAGAAATGGCAGAACAAGTACATGTATGTATTGTGTACCCATATGTAAGAAAAGTTTGCCTGCCTAGCCTTGTAGTTTGAATTATTTTTTAAATTATTCTCCTGATTCCTCCTTGGCAGCCACCACATGAATTTTAAAGCCATTCTGCCAGGAGCTGCATTGCCACTTATTCAAAATTGAATGTGTTATATGTTTTTTCAGGAAGTCTGACAGGGTAAAGAACTCTGTTTTTCAACATATTGTTGTTTAGTGTGCACTAGGAAAAACAGCAGTCATGCAGTAACTTGTGCATGGTTTGTGCATAAGGGGTTACTGCTGCATTTAAGCAATTTGACTTCCTTCCTGATTTTGCTTTTGGATAAAATACTGCTGAGAGTCTGATAGATCTCTGGTTTTAAGAATCCATGATGATTCAGTAACACTTGTTGCTATTATTGTTCAAAGAAAAAAGCTTCTGGGAGGTGTTCAGAGATTTGCCATGCTGTAACATGCTAAACTTTCACAGCTTCTAAGTTTTGATAGTCTTCTCTGCAGCGCTTGAATGGGTATTCATAACTGTGTGAGTTATTTGTTTAGTCTTTTTTTTTTTTTCCAGTCACACCACAGATTTCTCTGCAAAGTGCCACATAGGAGTTATATTAGGGCCATGTTTTGGGAGGAGAATTATCCTTTTTCAAAGACGGGGAGGGATTTTTTTTGTTATTTCTTACTTACTCATTTTTGAGTTTCATATATGCTGTGTGGATTTCAGCTGTTTTTAAGACTGGCTTCAGAGAATTGATCCAGGTCTTGATTAGTTTAAACATGCAATAGCATCAGCAGAAAATCGACCTCAGTGTAGTTTTTCGACTTTGGTCTACTCTACTGTTCTTCTTCATTGCCATTTCATCTTTTGTCTCTCCTTTTATCAGCTAGAGCTGTATTAGCTGAGTTGACGGTGGACAGCAGAAGCAGTAAGACATATTATCTAGGCACATGTGTCTTTTCTGAAACCACTTCTAAGTTCTCTATTTTTCACCAAGCAAAACAGACCAACTAAAAAGACTTGTTTTCTGGCACAGAGATGTGGTGTGTCATGGAGATAATTAGCCCATTATCCATGTTGTTGTTGTTTACTATAGCAAAAAGTAAGATTTTAGGCATGAGTTGTCAAGTTGTATCTCTTAACTTGCTCTGTAATAGATGAAGCTGTAGAAAGCAGTTTGTATGTTATCAGACATTTCCTTGATCTTCTCATAGTACTGATCATGAGATTTTAAAAGGCTAAAATATATTAAAACAATAAAATCCAGATTTGCCTGCAGTGCTGTAGCGATAAGCAGGACTAACGCAATGGAAACAGCGTTACAAAAGGTGGAAGGAAAATACAGCGCTCACCCGGATTGGAAGATTTGGGGCTCGCAGGAAAAGGCTCCCACCAAGGAGGGATCTCCAGGCAGAGATCCTTCCTCAGGGGCAGTCAGCCCTTAAATGAGGCCTAAGAGGGGTGGAGTCAGGCTCCACCCCTTCTGGTTGCACAGGTGAATTGCCTTCACCTGTGCTCCCAGGGCTGACTGGGTCTTTCCTCCAGGTGCTCAATCAGTGGGTTCAGGCCATGACTCAGCAGTTCCCATACAAGTGCTGTAACAGTAATATCCACTCTCCACAAGAAATAATGCTGTAGTGATTGCAGGTTTTGCTTAGCTAGCTTTGGTAATTTGTTAATCCCAATTTTTCCCTGATTCCCTGGCGGTGAATAGTCTTGCTTGTTTTCTTCCCAATTATTTTGGTTTGAGCAAAGTATCTGAGGAAATCTCTGTTGGTGTGCAAGTAAATGGTGTTTTATCACTATTAAACAGTTTTCATATGAACAGGACTTTTTTACAGAAAGACTTGACTCCATTCTTTTTTAAAAGAAAGCTGTACGTGACATTTTCTTTGTGTGCTTTTCTTGTCAGCAACAATCTTAAACGAAAAAAAGATGACTTTCTTTTCCTTGATTGTAACCATCTAAGAGAAACTACCAAGTTTCTGTCAGTTCCTATGTATTGAAAATGAATGTCTTCAGGGTTTTTTTTTGAGATATTCCTGTAGTTTTTATTATTTTCTATCACTTATGCTTTAATCCTCTTTTAGTGTATTCTCAGCAATAAATTTTCAATCATTTTCTGTTTCAACAGGGCTGCTTTCCACATGTTGCCCTTGCTTATGCAGCCTGCAGTGCAGTTGAGGGCCAGAAATATTCTCATTGTTACAGGTGACTTAATCAAAAGATTAGCATGCTGAAGGTCATAGAACAGCTTGAGCATTGACCTGAAGAAAGACAAAGTTGAGGAAACTTTTTAAAATGATCCTCAAAAAACAGTGATCTCTATATTTGTATGGATAGAGGTTTGCCTGTTTATTTATTGAAAAATGAAATCTCACACATATATGTGTGCATGTGTATATATATTGATATATATAAAAGATATAAACCAGAGCAAGTCTGTTTTGTGTGTGTGTAAACACTACACATAATAAATATTTTTCACATACATGCAAGTGTGTATATATTTTATATATTCCGTACGTCTATGTATCTTTAGGTCTCCAAGGGTAATGTGTTACTGGTCTTTGGCTGACAAACTCTTAGTACAGCACCACACAACTAAACCACATAAAGGGATAAGATGCATCTGACCTAGGTTTTAGCTGCTTTGGATTTAAATGATGTTTGCCTATATAATGCATTTTTTGGTAAATGTTTTAAGTTGTCAATAATCTGAAATACCGTCTTCTGCAATGTGTTGCAGATGGCTTTATCAACATTTTTTCTTCCCATTTGTGTGTGATACTGATTACTACTGCACTCCTGATAAATAATTAAAAGAATTTGATGCTTCAGATTTGAAAACAGTAATACAAGCATTTTCTTCCTATCTCAATGATGAATTTGCATTTGAGGATTTGAAAGGAATTTGGGTGCTCCTATAGGGAAGTGTCAGGACTGAAAATGACAGCTGCTTTGTATTCTGTTGATTCAGAGATGCTTGATGCCAGTGGTTTTCTTATCCATTAGTTAGGGCAGAATTTGTGTAAGAGTTCATCATGTCAAAAAGGCATATCACTTATCATTCTGTGCTTTATAGGTTCAAGTCAAACAGACTTCTGTATTAAAAGTATGACATTTCTCAGAAAAGCTAGAAAATGTTACCAAAAATATTTAAAAACATGTAGTATGGCATTTTATTTCACTTACAAAACAGAGTCATGTTCCTATGTATATGTGTCAGAAGAAGAGAAAAAGTAAGGCCTTCTGGTGTAGCCCGGGGGTTCTGGTAGATGCCAAGCCAGCAGTGTCTGCTTGCAGTCTGGAAAGCCAGATGTGTTCTAAACTGCACTAACACAGAAGTGGCTGGAATGAGCAGAACGAGGGAGTTGATTGTCCTGTCTGCTCTGCCTTTGTGAGGCCTCATCTGAAATACTACTGTGTCCAGGCCTGGGGCCCCCAGCACAAGGAAGATGTGGAGCCGTTGGAGTAGGGTCACAGCAGGCCATGAATATAGTCAGAGGGCTGGAGCACCTATCCTTTGAAGGAAGGTTGAGGGAGCTGGGCTTGCTTAGCCTGAAAAAGAAAAGGCTCTAGGGAGACCTTATTGCAGCTTCCCGGTACTTAAATGGAGCTTATAAGCGGGAGGGAGACCAACTTCTTTACAGAGATTTATAAGAGCTCTTCTCCAGGCTTAATAGGTCCAGCTCTCTCAGCCTCTCCTCATAAGAGCGGTGCTCCAGTCTCTTGGTCTTCTCGTTTGCCTTAGGTTGGACCCTTTCCAGCATGTTCATGTGTCTCTGATACTGGGACACCCAGAGCCAAACATAGTACTCCAGGTGCGGCCTCACCAGTGCTGAACAGAGGAGAAGGATCACATCCTCCAACCTGCTGTTGATATCCTGAGTAATACAGTCAAGAGTACTCATAGCTTCCTTATGGGCAAGGGCACAGTGTTTGCTTGTTTTCAACCTGGCCCCCCATAGTCTGTTCTGCAGAGTTGTTTTCCAGCTGGGTGGCACCAGCATGTTTGTGTGCCTGGGGTTGCTCCTGTCCACATGCTTCATGGGTTCACACTTGTTCTCAGTGAACTTCCTGGAGCTCCTTTCAGCCTGTTTCTCTGGCCTGTCAAGGTCCTTTAGGATGGCAGCATGACCCTCTGACCTCTTGGTCCCTCCTCTCAGTTTTTAGTCATCTGCAATTAGCCGCGTTGCATGGGGAGAGTTCTGCCAGGGCTACAGTCACCTGAAGATGGTCGGTGCCTTTGTTTCTGGAGTCTTAGAATCACTGATGTTTGAAAAGACCTCTGAGATCATAAAGTCCGACTTCGCCACCATGCCCGCTAAACCATGTCCCTATGTGCCACATCTACAAGTTTTTGATCACCGTCAGGAATGGTGATTTAACCATCTCCCTTGGCAGCCTGGTTCGATACCTCACCACTCTTTCTGAAAAGAAATTTTTCCTAATACCCAACCTGAACCTCCCTTGGTGCAACTTGAGGCCATTCCCTCTCATCCTATCTCTAGTTACATGGGAGGAGAGACTGACCCCCCACCTCACTGCAACTTCCTTTCAGGTAGTTGTGGAGAGTAATAAGGTCTCTCCTGAGCCTCCTTCGGACTAAACAATCTCAGCTGCTCCTCATAAGACTCCTCACCAGCTTTGTTGCCCTTCTTTGGACACACTCTGGGCCCTCAATGTCTTCTTATAGTGAGGGGCCAAAAACTGAACACAGAACTTGAGGTACGGCCTCACCAGTGCAAGTGATCAAACAGAGGGATGATCACCTCCTTAGTCCTGATGACGGCACTATTTCTTATACAAGCTGGAATGTCTTTGGCCTTCTTGGTCGCATGGGTACACTGGTGGCTCATATTCAGTTGGCAGTTGACTAATACCCCCAGATCCTTTTCCTTACCACAGCTTTTCAGATATTCTGCCCCAAGCCTGTAGCATTGCCTGGGGTTGTGGCCAAAGTTCAGTACTCGGTACTTGGTCTTGTTGATCTTCATCCCACTGGCCTCAGCCCAGCTATCCAGCCTGTCCAGGTCCCTCTACAGAGGGGACCCTGGCAGATTGGCACTTTCTACCAAGTTGGTGTCATCTGCAAACTTACTGAGGATGAACTCAATCCCTTCATCCAGGTCATTAGTGAAGATACTGAACAGGACTGGCCCCAGTATCCACGCCTGGGGAACACCACTTGTGACCAAGCCATGGGCTGCCTGCTTCTCCAGGAGCATGTTGGAGAAGACAATGTCAAAGGCTTTGCTGAACTGTAGGTAGACTACACGCACAGACTTTCCCTTATCCACCAGGTGGATCATCTGGTCGTAGAAGGAGATGAGGTTGGTCAAGCAGTAGCTGCCTTTCATGAACCCATGCTGGCTGGGCCTAATGCCTTGGTTGTTCCATACACTTAAGATGATCTGCTCCATAACTGCCCTCAATTCCAAGGTCAGGCTGACAGGCTTGTAGTTCCCTGGATCCTCCTTCCAAATATTCCTGTAAATGGTTGTCACATGAACAAGTCTTCAGTCTTCTGGAACTTCGCCAGTTGACCAGGACTGCTGGTAAATGATGAAAAATGGCTTAGCAATCACCTCTGCCAGCTCCCTCAATACCTTCGGGTAGATCCCATCCCATCTAGCCCCATGGACTTATGGCAGTCCAGGCAAACTAGCAGGTTGCTGTTTCCTCCTGAAATGTGGAGGCTTTATTCTGCTTCCCATGCTGGTCTTCAAACTCTGGGGGTGGGTTACCCTGAGAATAACTGATATGGCTGTTAAAGACTGAAGTAAAAAAGGCGTTGAGAATGTCCATTGTAGTGAAGACCACCACATCTGATATTCCGTTCGTAACTTGTCACCCTGCCCGCAAGGACTACTTTCTGTCCCCGGCCACCTCGTCTCATTTACACATCAATATGATGAGCGGCAAAATGGCGTTTATTGTTAAAAGCTGCAAAACTATATAGTATATCTTATCTTTTACTAGACTGTTCCAGAAGCTCATGCAGGCTCCTGGCCAATCATATTGAATATCCCGCTCTGGCCACTCTCTTCCGAAAGGCCATACACGGAGTTGTTATACACCTTGTTATGAAAACAAAGAAGGACAGCCTCTCCTTCTTACGACATGGGTTCAAGTAAAGTAGGTGAACCAATAGCAAGCATATGAGGAAGGACCTTCCCCGTTACAGCCCGAGTACTCCGTAACATGCCTACTACAACAGTCCATCTTATCCTCAGTGGTAAGGTTCCCCACCACATCCAGTAAAGGGTGGAGATTATCCTTGGACCTCCTCTTACTCTTAATGTGTTTGTAAAAACAGGTTTTGTTATCTTTTACAAGATAAAGTAACACATAAAGTCTGGTGATGAGATGAAGTTCTTGCTGGGCTTTTGCCTTTCTAATTTTCTCTCTGCTAATCCTAGCAACATCCTTATACTCTTCCCAAGTTAGCTGCCTCATATTCCAAAGTTGTAAACTCTCTGTTTTTTCCCAGACTCTCAGCAAAAGGTCCCTGCTCAGCCCAGCCATTCTTCCTAGCTGACTTTTCTTACTGCAGATGGGAATGGCCTGCTTCCATGCTTTGAAGATTTCCTCTTGAGCAATCTCCAGCCTTCTTGGACTCCTTTGCCCTTCAGCACGGTCTCCCAAGGGACTCTTCCAACAGTTGTCCTAAACTGTCTTGACCACAGTATAATCTGAGTATGGTAGCGAAGGCTCCGTGTATTAGCAGGCTTGATCTCACTTTTCAATTTCAAAGCATGTGGTTTTTCATTTTAGTAACAACCATTTGTCTCCCCAGTGGGTGTAAAATAGGTCAAGATATAGCACTCTACTTGCATTCTGGGAATGTGTGTGTAAGGAACACTTGGGATAGATGTTTGTTTTATGGTTAAGGGTAGTGGTGCTGAAGGTTTCATGATAATGCTTGTGTTTCAAGCTTTGAAGTGTGCGGTGTGTGCTACCTCAGAAGTACTTAAGGGTTGCCAGTGCAGCATCATGCTTTAATTGTGCATTATACTGCTGTGAAACACATGTCTCTGGTGAGACACTTAAAATACCATGTAGTGTATCAGGTTGCCTTTGTCTTGAGATGCAAAGATTGTAGCAGGAGGCACGAAAGCTTTAGAGAAATGATTAAAACGAAACCCAGGCTGGAATGCTGAAAAGCAATGCAGCCTGGTGAATGTGTTGGGTTTCTGAGTATCTGGGCTGGGTATCTCAGTGAATGTAAGGTTTATATGGCTGTGCAACTGTTGGTTCTAAATTTCAACTCCTCCTTTTAAGCAAACATAATTTAGATAAGCTCTTCTAATCACAGAAGATGAGCTCATTGAAAGCGGAAAAAAAGAGTGCTGAATCCTGCATGAAATTTCTAACAAACAGGTCTTAACTTTAAATAGACAGATACTAAGAAATGTTCAATTAAAAGAAAATCACTTGTGCTTTGTCTGAAATACAAAAACAGATAGAAATCTAACAAAATTGATTGCCTCCTAATGAATACGAGCCGAATTGTAATTAAGGCTGATTTCATGTATTTCCGAGTTTGAAGTTTGCAGATCTGTAATTGTTATAGTACCTGATTATTATCATTATTATTATTATAATTATTAAATTGACTTACCTATTGGTTTTACGCTGCTATTTATCGTAATGTTCTGCAAGTTGGCTAAATAAGAATTTTTTCTAACTATCTGAATTTTTGTGACAAGTCTCATAGTAATTATCTGAAGTTAGGTATTTTTAGATGATATCTTCAAGGACTGAGACGTAGATGTTTTGAAATAATAGATCATATGAATATATTGAAGTTTTGTTTTAGTTGCTAGCTTAGTTGGTAAATCACCCTATTCTATCGTATCTTCCAAATTCAAGTTTTTGTGTAGTGACGCTTTTGTTTCTGATACTGCTGTCTGGTATTCAACTGATCTTTGTAGATACTGTGCAAGCAGCACTTCACCCTGTTCTGCCCTGCCCTGAATAAGTTGTCAGCTTTGTGCTGAAAAGTCATGTTTGGGTCCTGTAACTAAAGTATATCCTTCTTACTTGTCTTACAGGTACAGGGGAGAGTGGCAAAAGCACATTTATCAAGCAGATGAGAATCATTCATGGATCAGGTTATTCTGATGAAGACAAAAGGGGCTTTACAAAACTGGTGTACCAGAACATATTTACAGCAATGCAGGCTATGATCAGAGCCATGGATACTCTCAAAATTCCATACAAGTATGAACATAATAAGGTGAGATTTTTGTTTATTTCCATAGCTGAAGTTCTTCCTCTGTTTATTTCAGCAGATATACTGAAAGTCTTCAAAAACTGCATGTCACATACAAATTGTACTCAGAGTTATGAAGGGTCATCCTTCATACCTGCCTGTAGTTCTCTACCCTTTGTGCTGTTCTGACAACACAGAGGTGCTGCTGTCTCCATGAGAGCTGCTCTTAAAAAGACATCTTCGGGGGTTCATCACAGGGAGAGTTTCAGTGGCAGCCTGGTGTTTCCTTAGATTTTATTACTTCTTTTCCTTTTTTTTCTTTTCCTTGCAATGCATACTATGGCCAGAGCACAGTTAAACCATTTCTCTGGTCTTCACCGGCACTGCGTAAGGTTTGCTATTAATATTACATGCGGAAAAAATAGATGGAGATAACTGGTTTTGAGCATATTTTGAAATAAAAATTTTGACACAAGGTCTTAAAACAGGTTTTTCTGACATTGATGATATTGTTGAAATTTAGAAGGACAAACTGCATTTGAAATGTTTGTAAGGTTTATCTTTGAAAAATCTGACTTCTTTTTAATCTTTCTCTTTTAATATTTGCATTTTAAAACAAAGTAAAATATCTCAAGCATTCCATGAAGGAAAGCGAAATATTTAATTTTTACTTGAATACGTGGATTATGTTGCTTTATGTCCTACTTCTTGCTATAGAAGTGGCATGACTTTGTTTGAGAACAGTTCCTAAGAATTTGCAATGATTTTTACAGTTGAATCATTGTCAGCAATTTTGTCAGGAAGAGATATTAAGAGGTGGAGGGCTCAGCTTTCTTTTGAATCTTGCTTTCTTTGTATCTTACGAAAATTGAATGATAATTTAGTAATTCAGGATGAAAATACTATTTTCTCTGATGGACTAATTAAAGGTTATTTTATTCTAACATTTTTTTAAACAACAGAAACTATTAAAATCCAGGGACACTTTCGAAAGGAGGTAAGCTGATGTTGAACAGGGAAGTCATGATGAAATATAAATATATTTGTGTTCAGACAAAAATTTTTTGTCTGTGTGTACAGAGTTTAAATATTATAACTTATATGTTTCAAGGCAGCCAATTTAGAAATAGGACAGTTAAAGCTTAATATCAGGTAAAAAAGCTTTGTTTCTCCATTTGCATCTTCCAGTTGTTGTGGCTTGTTATCCTTTTGTTAGTGACATAATGTTAAATTAACCCAAGAATCTTGAAGAAACGTGGATTTATGCAGTGAAAAACTAGAAGGATCCAGTCTGCCAAAATCCATATTATTAACTGTCTTTAATAGGGGTTGGTGTTTTGAGCACATGGTAGAAAATTGTCCAAAATAGTAAAACAGACTATTGAACTTCCTAGTTTGACTGTATGCTGCAGCTGTCTGGTCTTCCCTCATCTCTCAGAAACCAAAATCAAATGTGTAACTAGTACTAAAAAGAAAACTGCATTTTAACGTGCATTAAACTTGTTGAGTGCATGTTTTTGCGGTATGCAGAGCTCCTGATATCCTAGTATTCTGACTTGAAAAGTTTGTTGATTGTGAACACAGTTTTTTTTTTTTTCTTTAAAATTGGTATTGGTTGTCGCTTTGCTGTAGTGTCTGGTAGTCCTAATCATAGATTAGTAGACAAAAAGGGAAAAATGACTTCAAAATATATGTTCTATACTTAATATTCAAGTTAAGAGTGTTCATATAGAGTGTTCTGTAGAGTTGGAGTGAGTTACTATTGGCGTAGCTGTATATGTTGTATGCATGGCCAAATCCATCTAATTTGAGTTGTTCACTTTCTCTAGATGCAAATAACTTTCCTTTAAGTGAGAAACTGTCTTTGTGCTTAGCTCCTTTACATGCATTTCTATCAGATTTTAATAGGGCTAGATGTAAAGTAAAAGTCACCAAATGACATGGTTTCACGGGAGTTCCTTTAAAAACTCCTCTGGAAATACAAGGGAAATCAAACTTGCTACAGTATCATGCTAGGATGGAGAAGATGATGGTCTGCTACACATACGCTTTGCACGCTGTCTCCTTTTGCTATAAAGTAGTGGCCACTAATCAGTTAGTTTATCTGCTCCTTTTTTCCTTTTTTTTTTTTTTTTAAGTCCATTGAAAACAAACTCATTAGACTAGCGGTCTAGAAAACACAGGAAGAGCACTTCCTATTAATTTGAATATCATATCAGGAAATCCTATCTCTGAAGAGAATATCTCAAAGCTTGAGCAACAGCGTATTTTTAGCACAGTCCTTGTTTTGCACATTAGTTTAGAAAACTACAGCTTGTTGATGCTGATGTGGCTGGTCCTAAAGAAATGATGTTAAAGTGACACTTCTATGTCCAGTTCCTCGTGTTCTGGGAAGTTAGTGTAGCTTGGGGCTGCTGTATAAATGCTTTCCTCTTACTGCACCAATTCTATTACCTTTAACTGAGAGCTGCTAAAGTTGAGGTGTTTTGAATCTCTGCTAGTGGAATTTTGAACTCTTCAAATCTGTCTTCATATAAAAAAAAGGTCAGCTAAGTAAGCACTTGGCATCTTTGAGTGGTGTACGACACCTACATGGGATTATTTTAATTTAGTCAGTGTAGAAGGAAGCACATTTTAAGTCTAGCAATTTAGTTCTTATGAAGTGCTGTTGACTTTGTCATCTCTAATATAGCCGTAGAGAAAGAGACTGAAATACATTGTCCCACATTGCAATAATCTGGACTCTTTGAAGGACTTGTTACCACAAAAGTGAAAGTCAGTTGTGAAATGTAACTAATAGTGACAGAAGTGTCAAGTCTCAGAACAGATGGTAGGGCATTGTAAGGTGTAATGCATATATTTTTTTACGTTTAACTGCAGTATATGAGATCTACTGAGTTTTAAGATAATGGGTGAGGGTGATCTCTCCTGTTAGGAATTTGTCTGTCAAAGGAAATGGTGGCTTATGGATTGGTTTTTAGTTTCTGTTTGGGTAAATGTTACTGTGTTTCTGTTGTTTATTTTTTTCACTAGAAGTTGTGAAGTTTTCTTCTATCTCTTTAATGTCACAGTAAGAAATAGTTTATGAAAAATAGAAAAGCATTAGTTTTTTATGAAAATATTCCTAAGCAACTTTCAAAATTGCCTGTCTTTGCAAAACAGAGTGTACAGTAGTAAATCGTGCAGTTACAGGCATTCATATACGCATTTTTTAACATTAAAATATACACTGATTTTTTTATAACCTGTCTTGACAGAAAACTGAAGTGTGTGTCTATGCTTTTATCATAACTCTCAAATACTGAAATAAGAAAATGATCAGTTTTAATCTTCTAAATTCTCAGTTCCCTTCGCAGTGTGTTAGAAGATGTCTCAGATAGTGTAGTCTCAATTTCTCCGTTTCTAGCTTAAAATAAAAACAAACAACACAACAAAACATGTCTAATATCGCTAACGGTGGGAGAGAGTGTACATGGATGGCTTTTAACTTTTTCTCTGCTGTTGTTACAGAAATTACACAAAATAAATACTGCAGTAAAAAAACCAAACAAACAAAAGACCACTGCAAACTGTTACTGTACTAAAAACTTACTACCACTGTTACAACATACTATTCCCATTCAATGTAACTATGGAAACATAAGTTTTTTTGTTTCTCTTTTGTTCAGCAGACTTTGTCAGGAAAATGTCACTCGGTAGTGATTAACAGGCAGGAAATCTTGCTTGAATCCCATGTCCGTAAGTTCCTGTGAAACTTCTTAAATAGTCATAACAAGATAAGTGGCGTGAGGAACAAAAACAAAACAGACTACAATAAAAGTTGTAGAACAGGCTGAAAATATAAAAATATTTTTTATTATAGATCTGGACATTTGCTTTTATGTTTCCTACAAGTGGGTCTGCTGCTGGAGTTTTTTCAGTATTAACACCTATTGCATTTGGAGAATACTTTACAGTGAAAATATGCAGGTATAGGAAATGTGTTTCAAGTCACATCATCACGGACATCATCTTCAAGCCCATGTTTATCTTGCTAGCTTGTTTCTTCTGGGACAGACAGATCTACTGGAGCAAACAGACAAAAGTGAGACAAGAACAGATTTGGAGTCAGAATTCATAAATTCTTATCTTGTGTAAACACTTGGGGGCATTAAATGCACTAGACCTCTTCAGTGAAATTGATATTTTATCAAAAAATAGGTTGCAGGAAGGGGCCTCCCTCATATACTTTACCTGCTATACAAAGAATATGGAGGATTCAATCCTGAGCAGAATGAGAAGTGTGAGATATATTGGCCCTCAGATGAAGCACTTTATGTGCTTTTTGTGTGGTTTTTGGCCTTTTGTGGCTTGTTATTGTTTAAGAAAAGCAGGAATTACGTTTTTTTATGTTGAAAAGAGGTGCTTGTTGGTTTGGAACACAGATAACAAGGTGGTTCTTCAGGCAGGTGGAGAAACCTGAAATGTACCATTGGCACAAACTGTTCTTCGATATCTCAAACCTAAAGCAGAGGTCTTCAAGCAGGTTACAGGAAAAAAAAATCATAGAATCATAGAATGGTTTGTTTTGGAGGAGACCTTAAAGGTCATCTAGTTCCAACCCCCTTGCTATAGGCAGGGACACCTCCCACTAGACCAGGTTGCTCAAAGTCCCATCCAGCCTGGCCTTGAACACCTCTAGAGTGGGGGCATCCACATTCTCCGTGCAACCTGTTCCACTGTCTCACCACCCTCGCAGGAAAGAATTTCTTCCTAATATCTAGTCTAAATCTGTCCTCTTGCTGAGGGTGCGCTTGATCCCACTGTCCATATCGTCTGCAAAGATGTTAAATAACACCAGTCGCAGCACCAATCCCTGAGGAACACCACTTGTCACTGGTATCCAGTTGGACATTGAGCAGTTGACTGCAACTCTCTGAGTGCGACCGTCCAGCCAATTCCTTATCCAGTGAGTGGTCCATCCATCAAATCAATTTTTCTCCAGTTCTGTGACCAGGATGTTGTACAGCACAGCGTTGAATGCTTTGTGTAAGTCCTGATGCTGTAACTCCATCATAAAAGGCCACCAGGTTTGTCAGGCATGACTTGCCCTTGGTGAAGCCATGTTGGTTACCACCAATTACCTCATCTTTATTTTCCATGTACCTTAGTAGGGCCTTCAGGAGGATCTACTCCATGATGTTGCCAGGCACAGAGGTGAGACTGACTGGCCTGTAGTTCCCTGGATCTTCTTTTTACAAAAGCAGTAGTGTGGTGTGTGATGTCCATGTCTTATCCTTCCAGATTCACCTTTTTTGCTCTTTCTGCTACTGTGGAGAACAAGTGTTAGCGCACTGCTTACAGATCCCTCTGAGACTTTTTGAAAGTGTATCCTTCTCCTAGTCAGCTTTTCTGGAGAACTGTGACTCATTCAGTTGTTTTCTGTTTATATTATGAAGAAATAATAAAAATCCTTGAAATTTCTTGCCTTCGTTGTTCATTTCAAGGTTGCTTGAGACAGGGTTTACAACAATGAATTAAGGAATCTTCAGCAAAAATGCCTCACCCCCCCCTTTTTTTTCCAGGTTTTGTCAGTGTTTTAGTTTGCATGTTTTGTGTATTACAAATGATAATGTCCAAGATAAAAGAAAGCTTTGTCTTACAGTAAAATTCAGCTTTGGCCGAGGAGTAAGCTAATGTTAACAAGAGATTTAAGGAAACACTTTTTTTTTCTATTCATTTCATTTGTTTTGAATTTTGAGGTTTTGTATTTTTGTATTCCTTTTTCTGAAAGTTCTTCTGCACTTTTTTCTGTCTGATTGAAATAGGTATAAAGTCTGCACACTCTGTTACCTCCGTCACCTACCTGATGTTGCTCCACTCTTAGACTTTGTATTCACTGTAGGTGATTAGGTAAATTTGAGGCATGATGCAAGAGTCCGTTGATTTTTTTCTGGAAAAGGAGGCTGCAAAAGAAAGCTAAAGCATGAAATTATCTGTATCTTACTTTATTTTGATTTTTACAGCTTTCTTTCCCAGAAACAAAACACAAAGCTACTGTTTAATAAATCAGCTTTGGTAAAAACCATGACACGTGTACAGATCATGACTGTAGATTACTTACCAGTATGGTGGACTTGGGATTTTGTATACGTAGGAAAATTGTTTGCTGTGAGCAAGTCACTTCTTTGAACAGTGTTAAGCATGGCAAAACAGTGTTTAGCCTTGGGTTGCAAGGGTAGCATGTACAGATTTGCTTTTAATCCCTTATAACACTTCTCCAGCTCTCATGTGGCTCTCAGTTTCCTTTGTCTCTATCATGCAGGAGAGCTGATGGGGTGTGTGCCCTGGCTGGAACAAGTGATATCATGGAAAAAAATTGTTGTGATGAAGGGTTTTTATGCTAATTAAGGTTGTTTCAGGATGTTTCATTTTAATTTGTGTGACCTTTGGGCAGAGTTAAAATTTGGCTCATTGTTTAGTTAACCTTTCTAAACCATTTTCTAAATACATTAATAGATTGCATGCATATATTTTGCTAATTTGAAGAGTTATTTTAAAATTTTCAAAATGTAGGCCTTGTCCTGAGTATTCTGTTTGAAGATGCTCTCTGTTTTAATCTTTTTAACTAGCTGTAGCTGCTAGTTTGAGAGCTTTTGCTCTGTTGCTGGCTATACAAGCAGATACATGAGTGTGCTTGATAGGTGAAGACATTCTTTGCATCTGGTCTCCAGACTTTGTGCAGCTATTAACCTTAAACTAAATATTGCCAGTTATATGGGCTGGATGAAAAGTCTGTCACTTTAGCATGAAAAAGCCTTCAGCTTCCTTTCTGGACTCCCTCAGCCATATGCTGGGTGGAGGAGCAGTGGGGATCATGCACCACAGAGTAAGAACTGTTGACATAATCCTGTGTAAGCCTCATAAATCCCATTATGGCATTTGGGGTTAATTGTTCCACTTCATGGCTACTTTTCAATTTTTTTTTTCTGTTTATCCAAAAAAGATAAAAACACAGGGTTGGCATTTAATGTTTAGTGAAATTTTTCTCATCTATTCTGTATCTGTTACCTGCTGAGGTTATACTGCCTATGTTGTAGAAGAAAAGTATCAGCTTGACCTTGGAAAATCTGAATGCAGACTTGTTTTTCAAATTGTACCATCTGTAAGGCCACACTGCGTCGCTGTATTTGAGAATTGCTTTAGAATGTAGTAAAAATTAGATTTTTATGTTCACCGTTCTATTGCTGCCTGTTTTTTTCAATTATGATTATTTTTGAAGTAGCCCAATAGTTTATTTTTCACTACTTGTTCTAAGTACTTGAAATTGGAGAAAGAGCACCACCAGTTATTCAGCACTCTTTCAAGGATCATATAAAGCAGAAATCTGCTGAGTATTGACGAGATAATCAATAGCATTTGTTCCTGCAGTATTCACTGAGTAATCTCTCAGGCTATTCTGGCAATTTGCGTAGGAACAGTACTTGTGCCTCATGTAAAAATTTTAAGAGATGTTCTGATACTGCAGCATTGCTTCTAAACTGAGTATTGATGCAAAGGTAGTACCAGTTAGCAGTCCACTTTCTCAGGAACAGAAAAAAAAGTTTGGAAGGTTGTTTTTCATTTGTTTTTAACTTCTCTTGATTTTTTTCAAATTTATTAAATGTATGAATTAAGATGAAAAATTGCATGCCTGTGACTTAAGCTATAACAGCATATGTTGAAATAGCATTTGAGAATAAAACTCATGTCAAAATAATTCATTATACCAACCTCTGAAAGTGGTATTTATTCCTTAGAGCACATGTCCCAATTGAATAGGAAGTATATTGTGCAATTTTGAGTTCTTGGAGGGCTGCCTTTTCTTCCTTTTCTTAAATATGTTAAAGCTGCTTTCATTCAAAATTTATTTCCACTCTCTTAAAGCTGAAATGGTTTGCTCTAAAGCTTTAATTACTTAATTCCCATAAACTCAAACTTTCTGGATTTCCTTTAGTTATTTTTTCCTCCTTTCCTTTCTTTTACTTTCTCTGTCATTCTGGAGCTTTTCAATACTGCCTTGACCTTGGAAAAGTTAGAGAAGTAAAAATAAAGGATTGAAAATAAAGTCACTTGAAACAGTGCAAAAACATACTGGGTATTATAAATTTTCTTTCCATCAGTCATCTGCAAACAAAAAGAACAGCATAGGACAGTAGGAAACATGATGACTTAAAATAAAAATATTTTATGGATTTTTTTAAGTTAGATGTGTAGTAACAATTCGATTGAGAAAATAACTTCAATATTTATTTTCTTTTGTGGAAAAGCAGGAGTTTTTTCAACCATGTGTTACTGCTTAAATAGTTTATGGAAAAAAGAGTCCTCTGAATCAAAAAAGTTAAGTGATTCTTTGATATTAACACCGATGCAGTCAGTACTGGACTGAGACATCACTAAAAGACATGAAGAGTGTTTGACCAGCACATGTATATACTATGGCATGCGGAGTATAACTTGGATGTTATAAAGAAAACTGCAGTTACTTACATGACTCAAACCTGGTCAAAAGGGAAGTTTAGGATATTTATGAGGAAAATGAGGAAACTGGGAATGGACAGGTCTTCTCAGAGTTTGCAAAGGAGACTACAGAGTTACAACAATGGAGGGATTTCCGCGAAGGAGGACACTCACTATGCAGGTAGTTTCTAAATTGCCATCAAGAAGTTTCTTAGGCTGTCTGCAATTCAGAGGGAGCATTTCTATTTGTGTAGGCCCATTAGTTCACAGAACACTGTTCTTTCAGAATCTGTGTAATGGTACCATGTTTACATGTAGTTGTTTTACTGCTTGTGACCCAAGTCAGCTCTTGCAGAGGAATCTAAATGCCTATTGGCATTTTTCCAAAATGAGACTTGGAATTTTTTTTATTTCATCAATAGTTTAGTGCCACTGACCAGGAAAACAAATTGTATAACTTCATTATTAGGTTCATTTTGAACAGCCTCATTTCACACAAGAAGTTCTTCAGCAGGGACAATATTTATAAATAAAATTGTCTTAATCAGAGCGGGGCATTGGCAGCACAGCCTTGTAGCTCGTGTCATTCTTGTGTGATGAACAATGACTTGCACTGGCTGCCCTTGCTGTGGCAGAGTAGTCATTCACTGTGTTGCGAAATATTTTGAACAGCAACTCTCTCCTGTGAAAAACTAAATAATTTTTTCTCTATTTCGGGTAAGAAATTTATGTTGTAAAGTAAATTTTTGAGGATCTAATTTTAATCATAGAAGCTGCAGATCAAAAGCTCTCTTGCTCTGTTGTTTCCTGATTCCAGTGCATTCTTACTGGTACACTTCTGTCTGTCTGTCCCTTTTCAATGCCTGTCATCTTTTGTGGTCTTCCTGTAGAGCTTCCTGTGTACTGCTGTCTGATGAGACCATATGAATCAGCAGTGTGGGTGGTGTTTTTACCCTTCTGACAAATGAGAAAAATACAACAATATTTTTAACTTTTCTTCATTGAAGTCAGTCTTACTCAGATAATTACTTTTTAATACACACGAGGATGTATTTGTGTGATCTCGCAGATGTTTCATTGTGTTTTTTAATTTGTCATCTGCTAACCATGATGTGCAGTAGAAAATAACCTTTTATGAGTGCGCCCCCAGCTTGATGATATAACCCTCTGGGTGCATCGAAACAGACACTGTCTACAGAATCCTTGTCAACATAAAATGCAATCAAATTGTGTCTATTCAACATTTTAATGCATTTTTGTTTTTCTGTCCTGCATTACTGGTTGAAACTATGAGCGAATGAGATTGTAAAATTTCTTTTCTCTTGGGAAAGAAATGAATATTAGATTTCTCATATGAAACTATCACAATGAGAAGAAATTCAAATAAATATGTATGTCTTGGAGAGTGCTTGTTAGACCCACATACATTGTTATGAAGGGAGGAATACTGTTGAGATACAGGCTGAATTGACAAGAACCTACTTTTAAGGTAATGGTTAATCCCTGAAGATAGATTTGTTCAGTAACTTCTTCAATGTTCAGTTGGTCTCATTAAATCATTATTCATTGAACATGACAAAGTTAGTTCTCAACAGGGTATCAAATAAGCTTTTTTTCCTAAGTACGTATTTTTGGCAATTGTAGATTTGACAGTTAGACCTCTTTCATCGTGTTAAGGCTTTTTTTAATTTTTTTTTTTCACCTTGGGTATTCTACATATCAGATATTGAGCAACTTAATTTTGCTGAAGAGTGTAAGAGAAGGATAATATACAAGAACTGCAGCGCTTCTTTTACCTGGTTCCCGTATTTGTTTTGAACTTCCGGTCTTTCTGAAACTTGAGATGTTTCTAAGGCTAGTCTTAATTTTCTTCAGCAGTGTGATTTGTGGAATTAATTCAATGGGGTCATTATTTGACATAAGTTCATTTTATCCAGCTTTATGATGTGGAGATGGCTGCTGAATTCAGGCTTTCTGATTTGGTAGCATTTCCAAACATCCACTTTGTGGAGATAGGCTTATCCCAGCTGCAGAGTTCTGGAGATGTTAATACAGGGCGTGTTGAAAATAAATGTTCCAAGTGACTGTGGAAGCAAACAGAAAACAATGTCATAACTCTGTGTTGTTGATGGTGTTGCACAAAATACAAAACATCCCTTTTGTAAAATACATGTGAGGAAGGGGCAGTAACTATCCCTTCTTTATAAGCAAAAAAATGTAGTGCATGCTTTTACTGTGGAGTAATTTTGTTTTAGAGACTGGAGTTCATAGACACTCTGAAAGGCTGATTAAAAATGTGCTTAACCAGAACCCTACTGCACCCAAAATACAGAAGTCTCGTGATGGTATTGTGCCGAGTGCATGCTGCCCTGGATCATCATGAGCTGTAAAATCTTCCCATCTGTGTACATGAGCTGTCTGTAGGAATCCTGTCTTTGATCCCTATCGCTTTCAGTGATTTGTGTGGCCACAAGAACATCAGTTCTATCATAAATATTTAATACGCTTGTTAAATTTGGGTAATTTGATCTAAATATTCTATAGCAATGCATTAATTCATTTTACTTGCTTAATGAATTTAATTTCAGTAACATGGATGCCAATAAGTAAATCGGATCTGCATATCTACATAGGCATCTTGGACTGGATCCCACTGCAGTTAAATTAATGTTAATGTTATTTACTGTCAATATGAAAAAACCCACCTAAACATTAAGTGAATGAATTTGAATAAGGCTACTGTCTTTTTTCCTCTTTTTGAACTCTGTATGAAAGAAAACCATTTATTCTCTTTATAAAATTATTATATCAAAGTGTTAATCATACAAGTGTTAGCTTTCTTCAGAACATGCATGGCTGCAGAAGTGAATACTGGAGTCGTGTATTTGTGGCACAGTGACTTGTGCCACCACACAAGCAAGCAGAGGCACCTGCTCTGCAAAAACAAGAACTGGTTTAGATAATCTGCAATTTTTGGCTATATGTAACCTACTGCCAGCCTGTGAATCTCAACAATCGCCTTCAGTCTCATGAATTATTCATGTTAACGTGCACAGAGATGTGATAGGACCACCACAAGCTTTGATGAAGTAGAAAAAGTGGAGTAGTATCTACCAGACCCACTAGCAGCTGGTAAGTTAGGCCAGCCCTGAGGATGTTCTAGCTTAACTTGGAGAAGTGCCTGAAGCTAAAAGCTTTAACAGTCAAGAAGTTACAAAAATTACATATAGCTACCTTATGCTTAACTTTCTTCTTTTTTTTCCTCCCTTCTGTCTTGCTTTTAGTGCATTCTTGAGCATAGATCACTTTGCTGGATTTCTAGATTTGGCCTCATACTTCATATGCAACAATAGTATATTCTCGAAAATGTCAGTTAATCAATATCATCTCATTATCTGGGGTTATTTTTAATGTACATTATTCAGTATTTTCTCAGATATTACAGGCAGTTAAATATGCTTTCCACTTGTTAAAGAAAGGAACAAAACTATTTCCCTGGGCTAAATCAGAAAGCTAAAGTAGCAGCTCAGGTTTTAATACCAGGTCTCATTTCTTTCAGACCTCATATAAGACTTCTTTTTTTTTCCTTCTGTTTTATAGACATCAATACTATTAATTTATCTCCAAAACTGGTAGAGAAAAATAGTTACATTTCTCCTGGTAAAAGATGGCATACACTTATATTCTCATTTTGAGAGGATTGAAAGTATTAATGTTGCGTGTCCAGTAATTTTTAATGTTCTCTATACTGTAAATTGGAATTTCACACACTATCAAGGTTTTTTATTTTATTTTTCTTATTGTGGGAAAGAGAAATTTTACTTTAATCACATTAATGGAATTCCGTATTTTGGATATGAAAGCAGTGATCTAACTTTCGTCTTTTCCAAGTTCGTCTTGGAAGGAAGGCAATTTGTAAAGAACTTTGCTTATAAAATACTTCTAATATTGGCTATGTAAAAGCCAGGTTTGAAGAGATGTATGCCTTCTCTGAAGAATCAGAAGACAAACTGCAGTAACTTTCCTTTAATCTGGTGAAATTAATGTTGCCTCTTCTGGTATCAGTTCTTTTAAATATTTAGAAAATATCAGTTCTCTCACAAAGTAGTCCTAATGGCATTTTAAAGCTTTTTTAATAGGTTGCTAATTGTACTAGCTGTTTCTGGACCCAGGGAAAGTCTTTTGATGTCTTTATTTTTAATTCCTGAATCTGTATTCAACAAGAGGACACCTAACTGAACTGCTAATTCCACTTTCAGTGACTTCTTTAGAGTCCAAATTTCAGAAATCGTAAGGTTGTAAATAGCTATAAATAAGTACTGATATTTTCCCTCGTCATACTCCTACTTTTTTCTGCCTTACCTTCTCTCTTTAATGCACTTGATTTTTAACCTTCTTCTGTCACTGTTTCAGTTTTCTGAAAATAGAAGAATCCATTTTTCCAATGGAATAGAAGTCAGTCTTAACTTATCAGACAAGCACTGCTTCTTTCCCTTGTTTTCTGACTCTTTTAATTGCACACTGTTAACCTGAAGTGTATTTGTGCCTGGTTGATGGACGATGAGAGTGTAATGACTCTTTTGAGACAATGCCTCTTAATTTCATGACCTGCCTCACTCAAGTGGAAAGAGATTGACTCAGTTGAACAGTATTTTCCTCGGTCTAATCTGTCTTGTCAGTGTTGGTATGTGGTATGTATTGTTAGGGAATGTGACTTCCATACAGTTAGTGCGATCACAGAAGCATCAACAGGAGTCCATAGATCAGTTAAGTTGGATGTACTGACAGGGTGAGGCGTACAGGGCAAGCAGACTAAGCTGCTTCTGACAGGAAGAAATCCTGGCTAGAGAAACACAAATGTTTTATGTCCCAAATCTGCAGATACCACTCATTGTTTATGGATCTTTTTAAGCAACCGCAGCCCAGCCCAGCAATCTGGTTAACTGCATAGTTAAGTAGAATGGGTAGTTCACCCCAGAGCTCTTTTTCCTGTGAGCACCTCGTAGTATCTCTGATTTTCTTTCATAGTAGTTACTTCTTGAAGTTAAGTAGTGACTCATCCAGGAACCCCAGTACCTGCATTTCAGATTACAAAGATATGGTAAAAAGTTCTCCTATCTATTTACCTCAAGAAAAGAATAAAAATGAAAGATGTGATTGAATATGTAACCAAAAAATGAGTGCTCTTTCTATTTCTTCACTTTGCAAGCATTTTCTCCCTTGATATCAAGCATCTATGCAGGCATTCTTCTTGAGTCTAGTGGCAGGGGAAAGCCTTTTCGTAAAACTACTTCAAATGAATATTTGAAGAAATCTTTAAGTTTTGTAGCATAAAGTGAACCAGATTGGCACATCATTGTTTTTATTTCTTCCATAGGTACTTATGACTCAGCAGTAATTATGTTGAGTCCAGTGGTTGTCCTTTTGATCATGTTGAGGAGCTCTTATACAAACTAATACTAGATTATTCACATAAGAATTCATGAGCATGAATACATAATCAGGCACAGTATATTTGAAATGCCTGAAAGATGTCTTGTTGATCATCCTCCTCTTCCAAAGTGTGGGACTCACTAGAGGTCCCCATAGAGGCATAGTTTATTTTTGATGCTTGTGTTAAGGCTGAGTCTTAATATGCTGAGTGCTGTCACTAATAAAATCTTGATTGAAGAGCTCAGTTCGATTCAAGAAACTTGTGGATTTGTCCCCTTCTGTAGTATATGTTCATTATATACAACAACCAGTAAAACTTAGGCTTCAGATGGTGCTTCAAATAGGCCTCTGGCAAGCTGCATGAACAAAGTCTTGAAAAGTATGAGGAAAAAATATCCAGAGAAAGATTGCCAATAGCAAGTAATTGAAATTCATTATATTTTACCCAATATCTTTTTACCTTAATCATTCAGATCCATGTTATGGTCCTTATATTTGTACTACCTTATTCTCTATTCTCCCTCATTTCTACTATGTTTTAGGGCACAAAAAAAGCATCCCAAATCTTGACACCTTAATTAATTTTCATCCTCTTTCAAGGACATAATTGCTGAAATACTGTTTCCCTTTTAATTAAGATACAAAACCTTAGAGGTTTTTTGTTTGTTTTTAAGTAAAAGGCATTTTTAGTCTGCACAGACATGATCTTTTTACAGACATCCTTCCCCAGAAATACACTGTTTCAATAAAAATATTTAAATCTCTGATTTTAGATTTGCGTACTAATGGCAACCAAACTTGGTTTGATTATTAAATGACAAATGTTACTTAATATATAGTTATGTTGATCACTGTCTATTTTTGTGAATTCTTTTCATTACTTCTGCATCTTTTAACTGTGAAATGAAAGTTTATTGTATACCTTGATTGAATTAAATCTCCTAAAATTGATGAGTAAACTGCATAATTTCAGCACATTGACATCCTTTGGGTTTTTTTTGTTTCTGTTATTGTTCTGAAGGCTCAAAATCTGTGTAGCTAGCAGCTGAAGTTTGAGGGATTTTCTGATTATCTGGCAGTCATGCCCTGTCTCCTGTTTGATATAGTTTCCATGAAGTTGATTCTGACTCTCATGTTTGTTAGTTTAGAACTAACAGCTAACTAACACACAAGAATCAAACACGATAATTTAAAAACGCACCAATCTGCAGTGGGCAATACTTGCTAGAGTCTCAGCAACATCCAGTGAATAGCTTCTGGAGAAGGAAAGATGGTACTTTGAAGGATGGTACATTGAAAACTGAACCAACACAAGCAGCTCAAGGGAGTTCTAGAAGAGGCTGATGCTTATTACAAACCAGCTAGGTTTTCGCCATGATAAATGGACACCATTATGTAAATTGTGAGATAGAGTCAAGCAGGAGCTTGACTGCTTGTGGGTGAAGGGCCTTTCCATTGTTCTTTGGTTCAATTCCTTTTACAGTAGAGCAAGTCAGTGCCTCGTTGTCTATGTAATGTATTGTTAGTGTCAGTGACACGTCTTCTCTTTCTGACTGCTTTCCATTCACTGTAAATGTAGCAGACAGAGGATGCTTCATCAAAAAGGTTATTGCCTCCTTAATTCACAAACTCTGCCTTTGTATGAACTCTGCTTGCACCTCGCTCTAAATTCAAATGAGCCTGTCAGCTCCAGGCTCTCATGATTTCAGTTACAAGTGGAGGGTGAAAGTCAAGGCAGTATTTTGACTCTGGTCGTTGGAACTGGTGATGCTGACATAAAAGACAGAAATGTGGAGAAGGAAGTGGACTGTGTGAATATTATGCATGACACTACATTGAAGGGATTCACTGCAGTGATTTGTAATTTTTCAGTTCTTAGCATGACAATGACAAAGCAGTAAATCATTGCAAACAGGTGGAGGTCAGAAAGCTCTCCATACATGTGACTAAGCAATCACTAAGCTCTAATAATATAGCTGTTTTTGTGGCTGAGGTGGATGAAAATGTTAAAATGGGTCTATCTCTGTCTCCCATTCATACTGCTCCTTGATAATCCTGTTTTGCTAACACTAGAAAATAGTCTAGGAATAACAGTTTTATAATTTCTGTCTTTGTTAGTGTTATTGCTCTTGCGGATTTTTAAAGAATGTTATCATACTGTATTTGCATTTCTTTCTTGAAAAGTTACAACCTCTTGTGAAAATTTTTATCAATTATAGCATATCTTCTGATAAATGATTTTCTAAGAATCATTGTTCTTTCCCATGCTGCTTTAAATATTTTGTGGTTAAAATAATTGTTAACTTGTTTCTAAATATGTCACTACTGTAATAGATGAATTAACATCTCACATGATATCAGAAAAAAGCATTGAGAAAGCTAGTATGCCATAGGAGGAAAACAATAATGCGAATAAAATCAGGACCTAATTCAGGTAAAATAAAACACAGTAATACTGACCTGCACAGTAACGTCACATAAAAAAAATCTTCCTAATGCAGTCATGCACTACGCCTACTCATACCGCTCAGAGCTACACAAAAACAAGCACAGAATAAACATTGTATTTTTCAAATTGCTAGCTAAAAAGAGGGAAAAAGGAGGTGAAGAATGTAGTTAGAAGCCCCATGGGAGATTGTGGGCTTATACTGTACAGTAGTGAAATTTTGTATAGTTGAATCACTAGAATTCCTTCATCCAGCGGAGCAGAAATACCCACAATAATCAGTTCTTTACGTCCTCTTGCTGATTGTCAGATTGTTGTTCAGTGTACACATGCATTAAGCTTATCATCATGCTGATTTGCAGTCAAATACGAAAGTTTTTGTGCTCACAAATAGAAGTTTCTCCAACTCTTTTTAATGGCAAAAATAAAAGCTACAGAGGTTAGAAAGCATAAGGTAAAATTTTTACCTACAGCCTTCAGTTTTTATTCAAGTTATGTGCTGCAAACTGATCCAAACTATGTATGCAGATCAAAGAAAAGGTACAGCTTGACAAGACTTTATCTAACATTTCCATTTAACTTTCATGTTGGTCTTACAGTGTTTTATCATACAGAATCACTCTTTATATAGTTTGCCTGCAGGAAGTAGCTTGCGGTGGATGAACTTTGGAAAAGTTGCAGCAGGTATTATCTTTGCACTGTTTTGCTAAATCTTAAAAAAAGAACTGAAAAATCAATCCATCAGCTGCTCTGTCCTAATCAGGAGTGTCCCCTTGGGAACCAGGACCTATGTTGGCATCTCTTGTTCTGCCAAGATTCTGGGCTCCTTTGAATAAGTTAAAGGTCTGCTGCCCTAAATGGAAAGGAAGTGTCTTGTTTCCTGTACCTTGATCTCACAGTGGTACAAAACATGGATACATGCACAGCAAATTTAAAACATAGACATCTTGAACTATGTTTCATTATTTTCTGCTCTATTGAGAATGACTCTCAAACAAGAAAGGCAGATATCCATGAAAACTCAAATGTAAAGTCAGCGTGGCTAAACAGGATCTCAGTGTATAAACTGTCTTAATAAACTATCTTGAAACAGAGTGGCATAGTTCCAAATTTATAGGCATTTTCTGGTGAAGTTGATTCACAATGTTTTAGATAAAATTGGAATAAAGATTGGCTTAGGAAATATATGAAGATCATAAGGATCTATTTTCATATCTTTGAGAGACAATATAGAAACATAGAACATTTTTACAATTATTAAGGTGTACTGGGCAATATTAGTGCTGGAAGTCCCTTATTACTGAGGTTCAAATATGTGAGTAGTTGGAAAATGTACTGTAGACAACAATCATCAACACAGATGTAGATAAGTTCCATATGCTTCTTAATTCTTTCTTTCAAGTTGAGTGATAGATCAAAGGTATGCTATTATAGTAAGTATACTGTTGTAATAGTGTACCACAGCAGGCTAATATCAGTTACAGGTGCCTTCACTGTTCTGACTAGCTCCCTGGGAAACTTAATGTGACCTATCTAGTCCCTCCTGCTCCAGGAGGGGGATTAGACTAGGTGATCTTTTGAAATCCCTTCCAATCCCTGACATTTTGTGATTCTGTGATTCTTTTTAAGTGCAGTGTGGCAACTCTGCTGACCTTTTTTTTCTTCTTACACCTAAAATTTTGAGTTAAACTGATTCATGATCACTGTAGCCAAGACAGTCATCTTCCATTAGCTTTCCCACAAGACCTTGCTTATTACCAAACAATAGGTCCAAGAGGTCAGCTTTCCTAGTTGGCCCTCTTCATACTTGTGACGGGAAACTTCCTCTGTGAAGAGGATCTGGCCTGCAAAGAGAAGCTTCCATTCCATCTGGGAGGAAATTACGTATGACTACAATTCACTGCTATTTCTTCACAGCATTGGACTCAGTATTACACTTGCTGCAATGCCATGTTTGGTCTGACCTTGGAGGAAGAACCTGCATGGACACGTTTCTTTCCCTCTTTTCAGGTATCCATTACCTATTCAGTAAAGGAAGCTGAGTGGATTTGCAGGGTCTCCTCTCTTGGTTTTGTGCAGTAATTTGCTTCCAATCCTTCATGTACCTCAAGTTGCTGCCTTTATCCTGAGGCAGATGCCAGGCCTACTTCATTAGAGGTTGTGCCACATTGGCACATGAGTTGAAAAGGTCAAGCACAGCTCCATTCATCTGTCACCTTTTTAGATTCCCAGATGCTTCTCAGTCTCAGCTCTTCTTCCTGAAACTTGAAGTATGAGGAAGTATAATTTGGATCAAATGTTATGAAGATGAGTTGAAATCAAATACTGCTTTAGATCACTGCTTGGAGAAAAAAAATATAAAGCTTTTATCTCTTCTGAGGAATCTAAATCCAACCGTAAAGAAACAACAAACACATCCAGCTAAAACAGGACATATTCAGCCAACAAGTGTAATGTGGGAAACCAAAATTAATAGTATTTATGCCAGTGAATCCTGTCCCGTTTTGACTACTTCTGTACTTGTGTCTGTACAACTTTTTGTTGAACTGTAGTTGAGTTTTAAGTACTTGAAGTAAAAGTTGTAGAGAAACATGCTGTGTTTTGTCATTACATTCTTACTAAGGAAAACTATTTGCCAAGATATTACATAGTGGACTTTCTTTTTTCCTTTAATTTATAGAAGTTACATCACTAGAACAGTTTTATCTGCAGTCTGCTTTTCCTGCAAGTGAGCTAATTCCATAGGATCCCCTGTAGCACTACTTGCATGATTGAGACATTGTTATTTCTACTTACTTCTGTATTCTAAGGTTTGCATTGGATACTTACAGATTCTAAGGTTTAAACTGAATGAACAGTACCTTTACTTCTGCAACTTTGCAGGTTTGGGGAAATGAGTCTGTCAGCTATTCTGACAACTGTTTTGTGGAAACATACTCTTCTTCTTGTCCTGGTTGAGTGGTCTACTTGGAGTGATATATTGTAAGATCAGATTACTTTGATGTAATGTTACTGTGTTACAGACCATTAACAAACTTAATTTTGCTAATATCATTTGTCTAATTTCAGAGTCTTGATGGGATAAAAATAGCTTTGTGTTTGCTGCCTTTACTTGGGGCAGTGGTACCATCGTATCATGTTTCATTGTCACTCTGATTATTTCAGAATTATATTTTTATGCTTCTTCTAGAATAATGTGTTCTTAACAAAAAATGAATACAGTTGAATTCCCACGTTCTGTAGTATACAGGAAAAAGCACTTGTATTCTAAAGATAATTTGCAGATATTGGAAAAAATCACTTTTTTATAATGCTTTAAGGGAATCTGTTGATCTCTTAATTTTTTTGATCATAACACCAGCCATGGACTCTCATCTGGTAATTACCAGAACAACTTCACTCACCTTCCTGTTCCTAATGTCTTCCTAGTTGTCTTTCCTCCTGAAGGTCTTTCACATTCCACAGTTTCATTTTCATTTGTTTTTTATTTTTTAAATTGATTTTATTTTTAGTTTTTATAATTTTCATAGGATTGCAATTTGTCCATTAGAGCCTTCCCACTGTGACCCATTGGAATCCTAGGAAATTTTGATTGTTTCTTTTCCCATTTTTCACAAGTTTCGTATTCTGGTTGTATGAGTCAATTTTTGATGAGCGAGAGCAAAAGACAAGTCATTAGATGTGAGTTGTATTAACTGTTTACTGAATGTTTACAAGAGAGATTTTGATAAACTAAGATTATGTCTTCTGAAAGCTTAGGTATCTCCCTGAGAAGCATCTATCAGATTACAACTAAAAAACAAAATCAAAAAGGAGATTTTGTTCAACTTTTCATGTGTTTTTGTAGAGGTAATGCAAAGTTTTGTTTCAGACTTAATTAAATCTTTGTATGTTTCTTTCCTTAATCCCTTCCTGATTCTGTCACCCCTTGACTAGGCTAGCAAATTTATTTTGTGTTATTTGCAAATAAGTTGGGGGGTGGATGCAGGGGACAGTTAAAATGGAAATGCACCTGAAGTGTATATATTGCACTAACAGAAATTGGCATCTTTTTGCACTTTGTACACCCTCTGTTCTGCCTTTCTTTCCTTGCTTTCCCTTTTCATTAACCTTCTTTTGAACTTGTTGTGCTTGCACTTTTAAAGTGTTATTTACATAAAGACCAGGCTTGACGTGCATTCATGAATATCCATACTCAGGAGATTAAATACAACCTGTTCTCTGAAAATTGTTCTTCTCTTCTAATAGTCTAGGTGATTTAACATGTTAGGGAGCAGAAAAGCAGAGCACTTTTTGTACTGGGTTGTAGAAAAGCAGAGAAAAATTCAGAGCTTCTTCATACTGTTGTCTAGGATGGCAAAAACTTCTTTGCTTTGTTTAGACTTCTCATTTTAATTGTATTTCCTCTGTAAGAGAAACACAGAACTATTAGTAGAATAAACAGAGAAATATGTAAGGAGTTATGTAAGGAAGTCCAAGCTGATGTTATTTCCTTAGCTTTCCTCTGAGAATATTTATACTTGTTTACCATGTATGAAGGAGTTGTGGTAGTGTAGTAACATGACAATATAAAATTTTCTTTATGCATGTGAAGTTCTGTCATCTGAAGTATTGAAGTGCCTTCAGATTCCTTTCTTTCTTTCAGTCTGTATTTAATTTCTCCGAATGCATTGGGCAAGCATAATTAAAATGCCTTACTATTCTACCAGTAGTACCATAATTCCAAGTTCAATAGAAAATTTTCTCGTGTTTCAACAGAAGATTATTTGCAGCTCTGGGATTTGTTAGCTTTTGGACAACTGCCTTTATAGAGGGGAAAACATGTAATTTAAAAAGACCAGAATGAAGAAAACCCCACACACATGCTGTTTACTATTGTTCTCATAGTAAAATAACTTAAATTACATAGAAAAAAGAATAGATGACTTCAATCAATGTTTCAATTAAAATTCAGCTGTTAATGATATTGAAAACTGAAGTTGGATATAGTTTTCTTAGAGCACTCTATATGTCTTCTGCTGATGATTTTAAATTGCATATGATTTTCAGATTTATAATATTCCTTTTAAAATGAGGTATGAGAAACTTTGAAAATACATGGAAAAGTTTGTTGTATCTTTTTTGTAGTTCTAAGTTGTGACTACTGGAGGCTAAATTTAGATCTAGTCATTATAGCTGTACTGAGTGCATTACAATCAATGTATATGGAAATAGCATGTCCAATTCCCAGAATTTTTTTCTAGCAGTATGATTTTCTACCATATTTACACGTAACATTTGATATTTATTTATTTGCTGTTTCTGAGCTCAGTGGCTGTAATTCTTTCAATTTATGAGTCCAACAATGGTGATGACTTCTATCTTCAACATTTTACGCTTCTTGCTTTAGGTATTTGCTAAGAAGCAAAAACAACACTAGAGTATTTGTGTTTCAGGTTTAAGAATAAATATATTCTATAAAAAAGTAGGTTTATTTTCATCTGACTGTTCTATTACTTAATATTTTTACTTCTTTCTAAAAAAGTTGATGCAACTCTTTAAAAAGGATGCAGTTTCATATGTTTTGCTATTTTCAACATATTTTAGCCTTTTGCTAAAAACAATTTTCCTTTTTGTTTTTCAAAAATGTTGAATCTCATTCTTTGATGCAGTATTTTGCTTAAGTACTGTCTTTTTTGAGTGTTCTCAAAAGAACTCATTCTTTTTGTGTTTTTCATTGTTTCCTTTTCTTAGTATTCTACCAAAGACAACACTAAACGTTTGCTTTCCCGTATAACTTTGTATCTTACCCTGATTTAATTACTTCATAAAATTATTTGGAGTCCACTCTTCTTGAATGGAATTAATTTCCTGTATATTTCATTATATACCTTTTGATCAAATAATATAAGATCAAACATAAACTGGAACGTTAACCATGTCGAAGACCAATCTCTAGTTGGTATATATTTCAATGCAGGATTTAGATCAATAGCAGTCTAGATGGCTTTAAAAAGAAACACTTAATTGATATGTAATCACTTTTCTTTAACTTTTTGTTTCAGATATTCAGTTTTTAATTTTTAAATGTATTTTTCTAATTGGCATTTCCTTTTTTTTTTTTTTTTTTTTTAATATATATCACATGCAGAATGTTTCCAACTAACAGCTGCTGTGATGCATATAAAACAGTATAGCACTTCCTTTTCAGGCCAAACCAAACAACAGTGACTGAAGTGTCTCATGGACTTGGTAATTCAATGAAACAAGTCACAATCTCCAGCAAAGTTTGGTTTTCTATGAATGTAGTTCCAGGATTATTTTTAGTTCAGTTTTGCAGTTTTATTATGCAGCTGGTAGACCCAACTTAATAATACAGTAAAGTCAAACTTAAAAATGTGGCAACTCGGCCCACGGCAGGGGGGTTGGAACTTGCTGATGGTTAAGATTCCTTTCAGCCTAAACCATTCCATGATTCTGTGATTTAGTCAGGATTCACAAAATGGGCTATCTGATAAGAAAAGAAACAGGAATTGTGAGTTTAGTGCAGAGAATGCTCAACTCATCCAGCAGTGTCTACGTTATGGAGATGTTTTTCAGCTGTATTTTATTAGATTTGACAAATACGTGGTCAAATCTAAATACTACCAAATGATTTCCACATGTCACTTAATGTGCCTCTTTTCTTGTTGTATGACATTCCATAAAAAGTGTTGGTAGCATATACAGGGGAAGGATCTGTTTCAGTTGCAGGATTTCCTGAGAGATCCTCGTAAATACTAGGAACACTTTGACTTCATTTCCTTTGATAAAGAAGATCAGGAAGATAGATGTAGAGTTCTTAAGACATGTACTGAATAGCAACTTTAAACTGTGCTGTAATCTTTTAATACAACAAACCCAATAAATCGCCATTTAAATTTTCAGCTTTCCAAATTTAAATACTTAGATTTTTGAAGTTTAAAAAATACATAACTTTTGTTTGTTTAGAGAGGAAGTAGCAGTAGCGACATAACAATAAATCTCATTAAAAAACTGAAAGCACAGTAACTGAGGGGTTGATTTATACAGCAGGTCTTCAGCATAAATCAACTTTAGAGAGAGAGAGAGAGTTTACATTATACTCACAAAAAAAAGGGAGTGTTGTCATTCTTAATTCAAACATTATTTAGTTTAGATACTAGAAATGGGTAAACCTGTGAAATTCAGATAAAGATTGCACATTTTAATAAAATTTCAGTCTGTACTAAAATACTATAAAATATTTTACAGTGATGATCCTATGATTCTTTGAACCTAGCAAATATTTCCTGAGCAAGACACAAAACTCAGCGGAGGATACAGATACCACAAAGGTTTCTTGGAGTTTGACTCGTTAATGTTCCATACAGTCATTTTTGCATCTTTCTTTCTCTCTTGTCACTGGGTTGGCAAGAGCTGTTGCAGAGGATGTGGCAGCCCAGGCTTGCAATGCACCAAACACACCTGGTTGCCCACTCGTTCCATTATTTTCCACAACAAAATGAGTTTAGGATGCTTGGAGCTATTGGCCAAATTCACTGGCAAACAGCCTACCTGCAGTCTCCCCTCTGGATGATTACTTTTGTGGTGAAATTAACTCAAGAATATATGTAGTCCAGTGTGTGCTAACTTAATGACCTAATTTAGTTACAAACTCAGGAACATTTATTCTAATGTGCTTCAGAAGCAAATCTAGTACCTTGAAAATTGCAGTAGTTCACCCTATTCCCTAGAGGACATAAATTGCACAAATGGCTTTTCCAGTCTTCTATTCCTGGAACAAGGAATTGTAAAAGATGGTAACTAACAATCTCTTTAAACCCTTGTCATCTGTTAAAATCTCAAATGCCCCGCAGTTAGGGTTTGAACTAGGGCAGAGCTGGAAAATTAAATTTGGGGTAGGGTAGGGAGATACAAGCTGAGTTTAGGTTTGAATAGATTTGTTTGGCTTTGTTTATTTATTTAACCTTTGAGAGGAAATGTGGTTTCCAAAATAAATTGGGATGATCTGAGGGAAGGAGCATTTACTGAATGAGCATGCCTACACTTACATTAGTTCAAATATGAAGAAGCCATTGGTTTTGATAGTGAATGGCACCTAAAATGTGGTATAATACAGATTATTTAATAGTTGAAGAAAAATACAGGAGCCACTTTATTCTTAAAATAAAACTGTAGTCTGGTACCATACTTCTCACTGTTCATGAAAATATCCACAGAAGTGCAAAAATAATCCAAAAACAGAAAAAAAATCCATAAGCAACAACCTAAACCCATATTGTTTGTGTCAAGTAGCAAGCTGTTTATGGTGTCTTTCAGAGACTTACAGGTGTGTAATTCAGGAATGCCTTTGCTTATTACAGAGAGAGACTCTACTGTGAGCTGTTACAGACACAGAAACCCACAAAGTTTCAAAATTAATCTGTGAGTATAATTGCAGCAAATGAAATTGACTGGGAGGAGCAATCTTTGAGAGCAGCCCTGCAGAGAAGGACCTGGGGTCCTGGTGGACAAAAAACTGAACATGGGCCAGTAGTATGCTCTTGCAGCTTGGAATTCAAACAGTATCCTGGGCTCCATCCGAAGAGAGATGGCCAGCAGGGAGAGGGAGGTGATTGTGCCTCTCTACTCTGCCCTCGTGAGGCCCCGTCTGGAGCTTGATGATCCTTGAGGTCCCTTCCAACCCAAGCCACTCTATGATTCTATGAAATGTAACAATTAACTGATTTTGTAGTTTTCATGTAAAACACTAGGAACAGTATACCGCAGAGAAGCTCAAAGCACTTTTTTCTAACCCTGCTCCTCAAGAACTATATGATAAATGCACGCAGGTTTGAAATGCAACAAAGCTTGTGAGTCAGTAAAATCTCTTGTATTGCCAAAGAATGATCTCAGTTTGGATCTCTGTTTCTTATGCCCAGAAAAGAAAGTAGTTGCTCCAAATAAGCTTTGTCTTTTTTTTTTTTTTTTTTTTTTAATGATAAACCAGAGCAGAAAATCTAGCTGCTAGATATCTTCCCAGCTTTCTGAAAGAACTCAGAACAGTTTAACATCTCAAAGGGAAATCAAGAGTTACGTGTCTGGCTCTTGAACTATGTTTCGATAGAAGGCAAAAGAGCTTAGTCTTGCAGCGCAGGAACAAGCAAAGTCTTTGTGAAGGGAGTTGTCAAATTTATCAACTCATGCACTAGGCCTCCAGCAAAAAAAAAAGTTAAAAATATCTAGGTAAGTATTAAGTGCTTAATGTGAGATAACAACAAAGAAAGTAGTAGTGTCTAACAGAAGGTTGTTATGAGAAAAAAAAGTAACAGAAGCATGGTATGGGTGAAAAATACAAACAATACTGATAAAGATTAAGTGTTGGAATATACATGAATGGGTTCATGGTTTTCTTTTTTTGGGGGAGGAGGGTATTTTTTTGTTTGTTTTCTCTGTAGCTTTTGAGTTTGATTTTGTCTATTTAATATTTCTACTGACTTCCACGAATTTTTGTCTGGCTCCAAAGTAGCTTCAGCTATCATCCTCCAGCAGCCCATCATTGCATTAACACAATGTGTTTTCTTCTAATTTTTTGTGGCTAGCTCTTTTTGCTGAGTAGTAGTAATTATAGCTTAGATACTAATCTCAGTGTTAATGGTGATACAGGCAAAGTTATCTATTCTAACTGCATTAGTTCAGATGTTTAAAGGAAAGACATTATTTTTTCATGTTAATCAGAATAGTGAAATTATAGATTCTACTTAGAAGTAGAATGTCCTTTCACCACTATCACATGATACCAAGGAAAACATTTTTTGTCTGGAAGATTTTTGCTTGGCTCTTTTTCCTCTTTCATTTTTTTCCTAATCTTACCTTTTAGACTAAAAATGTGCATATTTCTCATGATTCAGTAAGTACAGTTTATTTTAAGTCCTACTTCAAGTCACTGGAGCTTATTGTGTTCTGGCCCTTTGAAAGTTGTGTGGTGTACATTTTGAGACATGACACAGACCATAATTATCTTAGATTCTCTTCAACACTGTGTTCAGTATTTGCTGTTTTCTGATATAATTCTAGGTTTTCATTTGCACAGAGAGTTTTGAAGTATTTCCAATTACACCATTTAAAGCAGTGAAGCATATGTGCTCTACTTGACATTTATTCTCAGTGTTAACTCATGCTCTTTTACTTCTCTTTACGTCCATTCTCTCCATTTTTAGAACTTCCTGAACTCTTGTTTTCTCTTCCAGTGTCACTGATACAGTAATGACCTTGCTGGTGATAAAGATTGTACCAAAAAAAGTAGCAAGTTTTATTCAGATAAATGTGGCCTGGGACAAATGATTTCTGTGATGTGTGACTCCTGAAAATGAAAAATTAAGATTTATGTGAACACAAAATGATCCGTTTGCTTTAAATATGCAGAACAATCTGTAGTACTGTAGCTTTAACACAGAGGGTGAGTTTTTACTTACTGTAGCATATCTAACATGTAGAGAATGGTTAGAACGTATGCAACCTGAATTACCTTTCAGTAAAATACATTCCTATATTAACTCTATTTAAAAACTTTCTGAAATGAGTTGTTCCCTTCTCACTTAGTCATATTCCTGCATATGACTTTAGCATGTGACTCTGTAACCAAATTGATAGTTCTTATACCTTGAGGATCAACCAAATGAAATGTTCATAAACTTTTTGGCAGCTTTGTATTTTTTATTTAAATCTAAGTAAACCTGTTGGTTAAATATAAAAGGTAGAGATTTAATGAGTTCAGGATGGATGTTACAGTTTTAAGATGGAAACTATGAGTGACGTTGTTTTTATGCTAGTGTTAGTTTCAAACTTTTCTCCATTTTAAAGGAAAACTGCTTAGAACATCACTCTAAAGACAATGAAAGCAAGAATGAAAAAAAAGATTTCTTTCTCATTCATAAATCAGCTTTCCGTATGTCAGATTGCTTTCTGGTTACTTTCCAATATGCAAAGGAACTTCTTCATGGTGAGGGTGACGGAGCACTGGAACAGGCTGCCCACAGAGGTTGTGGATTCTCCTTCTCTAGAGATATTCAAGACCCGCCTGGATGCCTACTTGTACAACCTGGTCTAGGGAGCCTGCTGTGGCAGGGGAGTTGGACTCAATGATCTCTAGAGGTCCCTTCCAACCCCTACAATTCTGTGATTCCTGCAGTTCTAAACTTACCAGGTTCTTCAGTTGCAGCCTTTCATTTGCAGCCTGACTCAAACAACGTACTTCAGTAATTGCTGAAGGTAGTCCACAGTCAAATTCAATACTCAATACTCAGCAAAAGCAATTCATAATCTAATACGTAACTGTAGAGTGTCTAGGCATGCAGAAAGCTTCTCTTATTGTTGTGGAGAAACTATTAAGCATCTCTTCCATTGTTAAGCAGTGTATGACGGGCAGATGTCTTCTGTGTTGTTTGATGCCATTTTGGTACAGCTCGCAAGTTTATGGCAAGCTGCCACTATGACACTTGGATGAGTAATTTGCTTTCTCCCAGAGAGCTTTTTCTGCTTGTAGCTTTTCTGACATCTTTATTCACTCATGTTGAAAGGAGGGACCAGCATTTATACAGGCAAAGCCACTAGATAAAGAGGAAATGGCAACTTAAAACATCTTTCTTCAGTTCTTTGAGGAAATACGAAACCTTATCAACTTCAAGGCTTAATGCTCAAGTTTCTGTGTTGATGCTGTTGCTGCTAGTACATCACTTGAACATGTGGTACTGCAAGTGGACTTAACTGTAAAGTGAGTGTTGTACATGAAAGCAGCCAATATGGTGGTACCTTATTATGAGAAATAATAAAAATCTACAGCCGTATTGCTAGAGCTGTGTTTCTCAGTCATTTTTATAATTCTTTATTTCACCCTTTGAATCTGTGTATAATAGTAAGGCGACTAGGATAGCTACATCAGCCCAAATCTACTTCTAAAATACTGTCTTAGGAATGTTTTTAATAATTCCACTGCTTCAAGCGTGCAGCTTTCCTTTTATAACTATTCTCTCAAGACAGTAGGAGACAGCAGTGCCCACAGAATCATTTAAAGATGTCATTTCCTTTCCCATCTCTTTTTCCTCATTACTATCATATTTTCTGTGATACAAGCAACAGGAAAATGAACTGAATAACTGTATTTGTATTAATAAAAGTAGATTTTGTGTAAATTAAGGACATTGAATTCACAGTAATCCTTAGATGATTGCTGGGCATTTTTCAGCTTTGGAAGGCTGTAGTTAGGCAACACAGCCTTTTGAACTATTTACCATCGTTTGTCAAATATGTCCAGTAGTTAGCTTTCCAATATGGTTTCATAACAAGACAAAGCAAGGAGAAAAATACAACTTCCAGATTTAAGATTCTTACTGAATCTCTGTAATTTATCTAGTTCACGTAGGAATAGTAACTTTTGCATTGCTCATTTAGTACAGATTGCAGGAGCTATTTTGATTTGGATGTCAGTACAAAGAAAATGAGGTTGCTGAACACTTGAAAAGTGAGAGAATTATTTTGTTATTCATTCCTTCTCTGCTTTCTCTTGTTCTTTCTTTCTTGATGTGGAAATATTAGTACTACACCCAAGATACTGACATTAATCCTGTCAGTCGTAGAGGTGAAGAAGGTGGAGTATGTTTTGAGGTTCCTAACAGTCACTTTTTTCTTCCAGATTTAAGATTTTACTTACAATTACAGCAGAACAGTGCCTGGGAGGTATGGTATATATGATGTATCAAGACTTACAGACAAAATATATTGATTTCCATTAAAATAATGTTATATGAGATAATGAAATCTCTTAATCGCACTGAGAGACCAACCATAAATACAGGCTTGCCTTAATTTTATGAAAGTGTTTGTCAATTCTTGCGTGTTAATGGAATCAAAATGTGATTTCTAAAGAATAACACTTCTGTTTCCTTCTCAAAAGCCCACCTTTTAATAAGTCTGCTAAGTCGGATTCACATAACCTAAATTTTGAAATTGAATCTGTATTTGTGACCCTATGCAGAAGGCTGAGATAGCTTCCGCAGAGCAGCAGCCACGGTAGTGTGCATAGGCAGAGCCTTCTGTTCCAGATATTTTTGTTCTTTTTGTATTTTTTTTCTCCTTCATTATACTTGAATCATATGCTGGCTCTCAGCAGCAAACAGTGCAAACATTTCTGGTTTTTACTGCTTAAATTGAAAAGAGGGTTTTCTACAAAGAGCATTAAGACTTTCTGACCTCAAACTGGTTTATTACTTTTTTTCCATTTGAAATTGAGTGATTTTACTGCTCTATGATTAACAGTCTCTGAAAAGTAAATGTGATTGCTAATCAAAATTTACCTTGAGTTTGATATTTCTCCTGGTGGTGAATTACTGGGATTTTTGAATGTCCCTTTCTCCATCACAGGACCTCTGACTGAGAAAGATTTTTCTGTATTGTGAAAAGCAGAGTTTTGAAAAAGGAAGTGGAATCTGGAATTTGTGTCCATGGGAATAAAAAGAGCTGGTTACTTCACGGAGAGCAGAATTTGATTTTCTATTTTCTAAACGAGATTTTTTTAGTTTAAAAAAATGTTCTGAAATTTAAAACAGTGCAGTACACAGCAGATTAACAGTTACAGTGGTTAGTTCTATAAAAGGAAATTATTGAAAGGAAGAAGATGGAGGAGAAACAGCATTGAAATTATGGATTCTGGGTGTCCTTTTTCTCATGGCACAAATGAGAGAAAGTTTAGTTTTCTTTGAACTGTGCCATGAATTGCTTAGCTTTCTACTAAGAATTTTTTATTACTTCATTATACGCTTAAAGATAATTCACTAGCATGACACCAATGAAGTGAAACTACTTTAAGCCCACTGCCAGTGAATTTTGCTTAAGAACAATTGTGACAGCTTGACAGAGATAGCAATTGAGAATATTTCAGTAAAGTAGAAAGTACTATGTTATTATGCTGTTTTCTGAATCAACATATGATTGTATTTTGATCGTAAAATTCTAATAACATTTCCAAATAGGAATTGTGTTCATGCTGGTTAAGGAGGGGTGTCTTGTCCTGCAGTAGTCCTCTCTTAATTGACTAAGGAAGTTAGTAGATGTAATCTTTTTGGATTTCAGCAAAATTTTAAATACTATTTCTCACAGTATCCTTCTGGACAAAATGTCCAGCATACGGCTAGACAAGTACATAACGTGATGGATAGACAGTTGGCTGACAGGTTGCTCTTTAAAGGGGTTAGATGAGGCTGGCAACCAGTCAGGAGTGGTATTCCCTCGGGTCCATTTTAGGGCCAGTTCTCTTTAGTGTTTTCTTAAATTATCTGGATGCTGAACTGGAATTGCATACTAATTAAGTTTGCAGATAATGCTAAATTGCGAGGAACTGTTGACTCCCTCCAGGGTAGAAGGGTCAAGCAAAGAGATCTTAACAAATTAGAGATCTGGGCAGTCAACAACTATGTGAAGTTTATCAACAGCAAGTGCCACGAAGTCTGCACCTGGGATCGGACATCCCTGCGTATACATATGGAGTGGGGGACAAGATTGTGGAGAGCAGCCCTACAAAATGGATCTTTTGTTGATGGCAAGTTGAACATTAGCCAGCAGTGTGCCCTGGCAGCCCAAAGGGCCAACTGTACCTGGGGTGCACCAGGCCCAGCACTGCCAGCAGGCGAGGGGAGGAGCTGTCTGTTCTGTGCTGTGTGGCCTCGCCTCCTGCACTGGGTGCAGCACTGGGTGCCACAGTATAAGGACATAAAGGTATTAGAGAATTACAAAGATGGTGAAGGGTCTAGATGACAAGATGTACATGGAGCAGCTGAGGTCCCTGGGTTTGCTCAGCCTAGAGCAGGGCAGGCTGAAGGGAGGCCTCATGGTGGCTGGAGCTCCTCACAGGGAGTGGAGGACAGCGCTGAGCTCTGCTCTCTGGTGGCAGTGGCGGGACTTGAGGGAACGGCATGGAGCTGTGTCAGGGGAGGGGCAGGTGTAGATTAGGAAAAGATGCTGCACCAGAGAGTGGTGGGCATGGAGCAGGCTGCCCAGGGCAGTGGTCACAGCCCCAAGCTGCTGGAGTTCAAGGAGCATTTGGACAGTGCTCCCATACATAGGCTTTTCAGTGGTCCTGTGTCATGCCAGGAGTTGGATTCAGTGATCCTTTGTGAATCTTTTCCAACTCTGGATATTCTCTGATTCTGTGATTCACGGTCTGTATATTTGATTCCAGAGGTTGTTAAAGGACAGCAGCAGTAGCATACCTAAATAGAGGGTCTGCCAGGTGCTGACCAACCATCCAGTCCTTAGAGCAGCCATCATTTATTAGAGTGACTGTGGAGTTCCTGTGCTTTTTGCAGAAACTGTAGAGATCAACATTTAAAAAAAAAAAAAAGTGTTGGTTGGGTTCACAGCATTAAGCTTCTAATTCCTCCCTTCCAACTTTTCTCTGTTTAGCTTGAAAATCGTGTCCTAGCCTACCTACAAACACATAGCAGTGTTTCTGATACAAAGTTTTTTCACTACCTTCTTTACAAAGGTAGTTCAATTTCATGAAATCAAAGTACTGTAATGATTGAATGAAGCTAAATATTATTCACTGTTAGAAAAATTTACGATTAATCTTGGGCACGAATTCAAGTATGTTGTTACTTTGTCCAAAAAAAAGGCGCTACAGACATTTTTTTGTATTTAGAGGGAGATTCAAGCCCACTGAGGAGAATAGAAGTTATGGCAATAACCTCAACTGATATTGGATCAGAACAGTGTTGCTTTGCTGACTTTTTCAACCTCATCCTTTCGTGTTTCTTAAGGGAAATTAGTGCTATCTTCAGTTTTACAGACTAATTGCAGACCAGTTCTGTTGACTGTCTATCAGTATTACTATAGTAATTTGCATTTTGTCTTGAAGATTTCCTGGGAATCTGCTTCAGGCATTCCTGAAAGTATTACAAAGGGACCACGTGTGAAGCATTTGAGGCTATGTAGAACCTTTTGTCTCCAGGGGATTTGATGTGATATGTCAGTGTGTGGCTTTTGACTTAGTCACTCCAGAGCACAGCAGGATTAGGTGACTGAGTATAGAAACCTTACTGCACTAATAAAAACAGTACACAGTTTTTCTCAGTAGACTGTGTTGTTGCTTTGCTGCCTTTCTTACTCAGTTACCAAAAGCCTCTTTCAAGTACAGTTTAATCAAAATTGTAGAAAAAAAAACTAAGTTTTGCTTTACTTCACATGTATTTAACTCTTAACTGAAAACATGGGCTTTTATAAGCCATTTAGGTTACTAAAAACCAAACGAACTATAGACCAAAAAAACCTGTTTCCCCACATTTAATGATTAGTTGTACAATTATAAGGACCATGTCCTGTTTTAGCCAACATCTGGGGAAGATAATCCATTTATGCTTTGGCAGATAAATAAGCTGTCCCAAATGACTGTTAAAAGAACTGTTGTGACCTCTCTCTGTAAATACTGACTAGATAGTAAACAAAATTAATCATTTTGAAATACTAATTAATTATGTTAATTCGAAGCATGTCAATTTTATACACACCAGGTAACAAAAAAAGCTTTTTATGCTCTTATTTGTACAAAATTCATTTCTGTAATTTCTCTGAGGGAGTATTGTGTTTTTATTGGCTTTTCATCTTTCTTCCTAATGGTTGAAGTTGGCACTATGTTTCAGGAGACTGATATTTTGCCTGAAGCCTTTAAAGAGGAGTCAGCAGTGCTTTGCTGTCCTTCTTTAAATAAACTCTTCTTGGCATCTGATTAGAGCCAGTAGAAATACAGTATGTTTCTAGGAATGAAAAGATTATATCTGCTTTATAAAGAAGCTATCACTTTTTTAGGTCACACATGGCACAAAACCTCTTTTTTTTTTCTTTTCCATTT
>NC_034438.1:38267375-38288863 GCF_002078875.1 Numida meleagris | reverse complement strand
CCATTTAAAGCAGTGAAGCATATGTGCTCTACTTGACATTTATTCTCAGTGTTAACTCATGCTCTTTTACTTCTCTTTACGTCCATTCTCTCCATTTTTAGAACTTCCTGAACTCTTGTTTTCTCTTCCAGTGTCACTGATACAGTAATGACCTTGCTGGTGATAAAGATTGTACCAAAAAAAGTAGCAAGTTTTATTCAGATAAATGTGGCCTGGGACAAATGATTTCTGTGATGTGTGACTCCTGAAAATGAAAAATTAAGATTTATGTGAACACAAAATGATCCGTTTGCTTTAAATATGCAGAACAATCTGTAGTACTGTAGCTTTAACACAGAGGGTGAGTTTTTACTTACTGTAGCATATCTAACATGTAGAGAATGGTTAGAACGTATGCAACCTGAATTACCTTTCAGTAAAATACATTCCTATATTAACTCTATTTAAAAACTTTCTGAAATGAGTTGTTCCCTTCTCACTTAGTCATATTCCTGCATATGACTTTAGCATGTGACTCTGTAACCAAATTGATAGTTCTTATACCTTGAGGATCAACCAAATGAAATGTTCATAAACTTTTTGGCAGCTTTGTATTTTTTATTTAAATCTAAGTAAACCTGTTGGTTAAATATAAAAGGTAGAGATTTAATGAGTTCAGGATGGATGTTACAGTTTTAAGATGGAAACTATGAGTGACGTTGTTTTTATGCTAGTGTTAGTTTCAAACTTTTCTCCATTTTAAAGGAAAACTGCTTAGAACATCACTCTAAAGACAATGAAAGCAAGAATGAAAAAAAAGATTTCTTTCTCATTCATAAATCAGCTTTCCGTATGTCAGATTGCTTTCTGGTTACTTTCCAATATGCAAAGGAACTTCTTCATGGTGAGGGTGACGGAGCACTGGAACAGGCTGCCCACAGAGGTTGTGGATTCTCCTTCTCTAGAGATATTCAAGACCCGCCTGGATGCCTACTTGTACAACCTGGTCTAGGGAGCCTGCTGTGGCAGGGGAGTTGGACTCAATGATCTCTAGAGGTCCCTTCCAACCCCTACAATTCTGTGATTCCTGCAGTTCTAAACTTACCAGGTTCTTCAGTTGCAGCCTTTCATTTGCAGCCTGACTCAAACAACGTACTTCAGTAATTGCTGAAGGTAGTCCACAGTCAAATTCAATACTCAATACTCAGCAAAAGCAATTCATAATCTAATACGTAACTGTAGAGTGTCTAGGCATGCAGAAAGCTTCTCTTATTGTTGTGGAGAAACTATTAAGCATCTCTTCCATTGTTAAGCAGTGTATGACGGGCAGATGTCTTCTGTGTTGTTTGATGCCATTTTGGTACAGCTCGCAAGTTTATGGCAAGCTGCCACTATGACACTTGGATGAGTAATTTGCTTTCTCCCAGAGAGCTTTTTCTGCTTGTAGCTTTTCTGACATCTTTATTCACTCATGTTGAAAGGAGGGACCAGCATTTATACAGGCAAAGCCACTAGATAAAGAGGAAATGGCAACTTAAAACATCTTTCTTCAGTTCTTTGAGGAAATACGAAACCTTATCAACTTCAAGGCTTAATGCTCAAGTTTCTGTGTTGATGCTGTTGCTGCTAGTACATCACTTGAACATGTGGTACTGCAAGTGGACTTAACTGTAAAGTGAGTGTTGTACATGAAAGCAGCCAATATGGTGGTACCTTATTATGAGAAATAATAAAAATCTACAGCCGTATTGCTAGAGCTGTGTTTCTCAGTCATTTTTATAATTCTTTATTTCACCCTTTGAATCTGTGTATAATAGTAAGGCGACTAGGATAGCTACATCAGCCCAAATCTACTTCTAAAATACTGTCTTAGGAATGTTTTTAATAATTCCACTGCTTCAAGCGTGCAGCTTTCCTTTTATAACTATTCTCTCAAGACAGTAGGAGACAGCAGTGCCCACAGAATCATTTAAAGATGTCATTTCCTTTCCCATCTCTTTTTCCTCATTACTATCATATTTTCTGTGATACAAGCAACAGGAAAATGAACTGAATAACTGTATTTGTATTAATAAAAGTAGATTTTGTGTAAATTAAGGACATTGAATTCACAGTAATCCTTAGATGATTGCTGGGCATTTTTCAGCTTTGGAAGGCTGTAGTTAGGCAACACAGCCTTTTGAACTATTTACCATCGTTTGTCAAATATGTCCAGTAGTTAGCTTTCCAATATGGTTTCATAACAAGACAAAGCAAGGAGAAAAATACAACTTCCAGATTTAAGATTCTTACTGAATCTCTGTAATTTATCTAGTTCACGTAGGAATAGTAACTTTTGCATTGCTCATTTAGTACAGATTGCAGGAGCTATTTTGATTTGGATGTCAGTACAAAGAAAATGAGGTTGCTGAACACTTGAAAAGTGAGAGAATTATTTTGTTATTCATTCCTTCTCTGCTTTCTCTTGTTCTTTCTTTCTTGATGTGGAAATATTAGTACTACACCCAAGATACTGACATTAATCCTGTCAGTCGTAGAGGTGAAGAAGGTGGAGTATGTTTTGAGGTTCCTAACAGTCACTTTTTTCTTCCAGATTTAAGATTTTACTTACAATTACAGCAGAACAGTGCCTGGGAGGTATGGTATATATGATGTATCAAGACTTACAGACAAAATATATTGATTTCCATTAAAATAATGTTATATGAGATAATGAAATCTCTTAATCGCACTGAGAGACCAACCATAAATACAGGCTTGCCTTAATTTTATGAAAGTGTTTGTCAATTCTTGCGTGTTAATGGAATCAAAATGTGATTTCTAAAGAATAACACTTCTGTTTCCTTCTCAAAAGCCCACCTTTTAATAAGTCTGCTAAGTCGGATTCACATAACCTAAATTTTGAAATTGAATCTGTATTTGTGACCCTATGCAGAAGGCTGAGATAGCTTCCGCAGAGCAGCAGCCACGGTAGTGTGCATAGGCAGAGCCTTCTGTTCCAGATATTTTTGTTCTTTTTGTATTTTTTTTCTCCTTCATTATACTTGAATCATATGCTGGCTCTCAGCAGCAAACAGTGCAAACATTTCTGGTTTTTACTGCTTAAATTGAAAAGAGGGTTTTCTACAAAGAGCATTAAGACTTTCTGACCTCAAACTGGTTTATTACTTTTTTTCCATTTGAAATTGAGTGATTTTACTGCTCTATGATTAACAGTCTCTGAAAAGTAAATGTGATTGCTAATCAAAATTTACCTTGAGTTTGATATTTCTCCTGGTGGTGAATTACTGGGATTTTTGAATGTCCCTTTCTCCATCACAGGACCTCTGACTGAGAAAGATTTTTCTGTATTGTGAAAAGCAGAGTTTTGAAAAAGGAAGTGGAATCTGGAATTTGTGTCCATGGGAATAAAAAGAGCTGGTTACTTCACGGAGAGCAGAATTTGATTTTCTATTTTCTAAACGAGATTTTTTTAGTTTAAAAAAATGTTCTGAAATTTAAAACAGTGCAGTACACAGCAGATTAACAGTTACAGTGGTTAGTTCTATAAAAGGAAATTATTGAAAGGAAGAAGATGGAGGAGAAACAGCATTGAAATTATGGATTCTGGGTGTCCTTTTTCTCATGGCACAAATGAGAGAAAGTTTAGTTTTCTTTGAACTGTGCCATGAATTGCTTAGCTTTCTACTAAGAATTTTTTATTACTTCATTATACGCTTAAAGATAATTCACTAGCATGACACCAATGAAGTGAAACTACTTTAAGCCCACTGCCAGTGAATTTTGCTTAAGAACAATTGTGACAGCTTGACAGAGATAGCAATTGAGAATATTTCAGTAAAGTAGAAAGTACTATGTTATTATGCTGTTTTCTGAATCAACATATGATTGTATTTTGATCGTAAAATTCTAATAACATTTCCAAATAGGAATTGTGTTCATGCTGGTTAAGGAGGGGTGTCTTGTCCTGCAGTAGTCCTCTCTTAATTGACTAAGGAAGTTAGTAGATGTAATCTTTTTGGATTTCAGCAAAATTTTAAATACTATTTCTCACAGTATCCTTCTGGACAAAATGTCCAGCATACGGCTAGACAAGTACATAACGTGATGGATAGACAGTTGGCTGACAGGTTGCTCTTTAAAGGGGTTAGATGAGGCTGGCAACCAGTCAGGAGTGGTATTCCCTCGGGTCCATTTTAGGGCCAGTTCTCTTTAGTGTTTTCTTAAATTATCTGGATGCTGAACTGGAATTGCATACTAATTAAGTTTGCAGATAATGCTAAATTGCGAGGAACTGTTGACTCCCTCCAGGGTAGAAGGGTCAAGCAAAGAGATCTTAACAAATTAGAGATCTGGGCAGTCAACAACTATGTGAAGTTTATCAACAGCAAGTGCCACGAAGTCTGCACCTGGGATCGGACATCCCTGCGTATACATATGGAGTGGGGGACAAGATTGTGGAGAGCAGCCCTACAAAATGGATCTTTTGTTGATGGCAAGTTGAACATTAGCCAGCAGTGTGCCCTGGCAGCCCAAAGGGCCAACTGTACCTGGGGTGCACCAGGCCCAGCACTGCCAGCAGGCGAGGGGAGGAGCTGTCTGTTCTGTGCTGTGTGGCCTCGCCTCCTGCACTGGGTGCAGCACTGGGTGCCACAGTATAAGGACATAAAGGTATTAGAGAATTACAAAGATGGTGAAGGGTCTAGATGACAAGATGTACATGGAGCAGCTGAGGTCCCTGGGTTTGCTCAGCCTAGAGCAGGGCAGGCTGAAGGGAGGCCTCATGGTGGCTGGAGCTCCTCACAGGGAGTGGAGGACAGCGCTGAGCTCTGCTCTCTGGTGGCAGTGGCGGGACTTGAGGGAACGGCATGGAGCTGTGTCAGGGGAGGGGCAGGTGTAGATTAGGAAAAGATGCTGCACCAGAGAGTGGTGGGCATGGAGCAGGCTGCCCAGGGCAGTGGTCACAGCCCCAAGCTGCTGGAGTTCAAGGAGCATTTGGACAGTGCTCCCATACATAGGCTTTTCAGTGGTCCTGTGTCATGCCAGGAGTTGGATTCAGTGATCCTTTGTGAATCTTTTCCAACTCTGGATATTCTCTGATTCTGTGATTCACGGTCTGTATATTTGATTCCAGAGGTTGTTAAAGGACAGCAGCAGTAGCATACCTAAATAGAGGGTCTGCCAGGTGCTGACCAACCATCCAGTCCTTAGAGCAGCCATCATTTATTAGAGTGACTGTGGAGTTCCTGTGCTTTTTGCAGAAACTGTAGAGATCAACATTTAAAAAAAAAAAAAAGTGTTGGTTGGGTTCACAGCATTAAGCTTCTAATTCCTCCCTTCCAACTTTTCTCTGTTTAGCTTGAAAATCGTGTCCTAGCCTACCTACAAACACATAGCAGTGTTTCTGATACAAAGTTTTTTCACTACCTTCTTTACAAAGGTAGTTCAATTTCATGAAATCAAAGTACTGTAATGATTGAATGAAGCTAAATATTATTCACTGTTAGAAAAATTTACGATTAATCTTGGGCACGAATTCAAGTATGTTGTTACTTTGTCCAAAAAAAAGGCGCTACAGACATTTTTTTGTATTTAGAGGGAGATTCAAGCCCACTGAGGAGAATAGAAGTTATGGCAATAACCTCAACTGATATTGGATCAGAACAGTGTTGCTTTGCTGACTTTTTCAACCTCATCCTTTCGTGTTTCTTAAGGGAAATTAGTGCTATCTTCAGTTTTACAGACTAATTGCAGACCAGTTCTGTTGACTGTCTATCAGTATTACTATAGTAATTTGCATTTTGTCTTGAAGATTTCCTGGGAATCTGCTTCAGGCATTCCTGAAAGTATTACAAAGGGACCACGTGTGAAGCATTTGAGGCTATGTAGAACCTTTTGTCTCCAGGGGATTTGATGTGATATGTCAGTGTGTGGCTTTTGACTTAGTCACTCCAGAGCACAGCAGGATTAGGTGACTGAGTATAGAAACCTTACTGCACTAATAAAAACAGTACACAGTTTTTCTCAGTAGACTGTGTTGTTGCTTTGCTGCCTTTCTTACTCAGTTACCAAAAGCCTCTTTCAAGTACAGTTTAATCAAAATTGTAGAAAAAAAAACTAAGTTTTGCTTTACTTCACATGTATTTAACTCTTAACTGAAAACATGGGCTTTTATAAGCCATTTAGGTTACTAAAAACCAAACGAACTATAGACCAAAAAAACCTGTTTCCCCACATTTAATGATTAGTTGTACAATTATAAGGACCATGTCCTGTTTTAGCCAACATCTGGGGAAGATAATCCATTTATGCTTTGGCAGATAAATAAGCTGTCCCAAATGACTGTTAAAAGAACTGTTGTGACCTCTCTCTGTAAATACTGACTAGATAGTAAACAAAATTAATCATTTTGAAATACTAATTAATTATGTTAATTCGAAGCATGTCAATTTTATACACACCAGGTAACAAAAAAAGCTTTTTATGCTCTTATTTGTACAAAATTCATTTCTGTAATTTCTCTGAGGGAGTATTGTGTTTTTATTGGCTTTTCATCTTTCTTCCTAATGGTTGAAGTTGGCACTATGTTTCAGGAGACTGATATTTTGCCTGAAGCCTTTAAAGAGGAGTCAGCAGTGCTTTGCTGTCCTTCTTTAAATAAACTCTTCTTGGCATCTGATTAGAGCCAGTAGAAATACAGTATGTTTCTAGGAATGAAAAGATTATATCTGCTTTATAAAGAAGCTATCACTTTTTTAGGTCACACATGGCACAAAACCTCTTTTTTTTTTCTTTTCCATTTTATTCTCCCTCACGGCATGTTTCAAATAGTTACTCATCACAAGGTTATAATATGTCTGTGGTTTCTCTGGAGAAAATAGTGTTGGTTTGCTATCTTTAACAGCTTGGGGCAACATTCATTCTTGTGTGACCCTATTCAAAAGAACAGCTTTTCATCTGAGATTCAATGTTGACCCTTTCCGCGGTTTTGCCAGTTCATTACTCTAGACATAAAGAAGTTAATCAAAGCACCCAAAAGAAGTAAGTGATACTGTATAATGTAGCTTTGCATGCCCAGGATAAGTCTGAAACTCATTTTTCAAAATTTTGTGTCCAAAAAATTAGGTAGTTATTTAGAAAGACAGTCTTCCTGGTTGAAGAACATGCAGTTGCAACCACTTAAGATTGCTGCAATTTTTTTCAGAGGAAAATTTCTGCTGGAATTGGTTATTATTTTAAAAGGGACCTTCTCAGTCTTCTGGTACTTCTAGAAATAAGTTTGAAATAATTGTATTCTTTTTTATGTATTAGTCAGCAGAGGGCACTCTTTTCCTTTTAAAATAGAAGCATGGCTTAAAAGTACAGAGATTACCTGTTTTTCTTTGCGGTAGTACTTTATAAAAATTAGAAATTATATGTGTGAAACTGAAAACTGGTACAATATAATTCTGTAGAAGATTACTTGTAATGTAAATACTTCAATGCGTTACTCTTCTGAGTTGAAGCACAAGGGTAAAGACATGATTTTGTTTAAAAAGAACCTACTTTTCCCCTAAATATCAGTCAGTGAAACTTACGCAGTTCCTTCATGTAAGCAATTGAAGGAGATCAATGAATTCCTAAACTGCCTGAAACAAATGACCACAACCTCTGTTGTTTCCTTCACTTCTTGCTACCCAAATCCATGAAGCCAAGCAAAGTTGTTATTCTTCTGATCCTTAGGAGTATGTGTTGTGCAAGGTTAATTCAGGCTCTGCACAGGAGTGAGGCTCAAGCAAGAGTTCTGTGCATGTGTACTCTTATTAAGTGAGAATTCACATAGATCAGCATTAGCGTTTTATTTTTTTTATATGCTTACTCTTGTATTGCAGTGATTGATAGAGGTAGTGAATATTTATGGGGTTGTGAAATACAGCCAGTTATTTTACTTCAAAATTGAATGAGAATTTCAGCATGTTCATGTTTGTATAACTTGTTCTTCCATAGATCCAGCTACATCACATGGAAAACTATTACTGCTGAAAAGTTTGATATTTTGTGTGATATTGACCACTATCCAAAAACGTGCAGTAGGTCATGAAGCTATCAAGCTCTTGTAGGAAAAGCATTAGTTAAAAATTACGGTTATCTATCCAGGATTCTTGTGAAGTCATTTTAGAGAGACTGGCAGTTGAATTTACTTACTTATTTATAACCTTTTGTGATTTTTGTATCCATTCAGTTTTTTATCTATAGGCTATATGGGAGATGCTCCTTAGGAAAGGAGCTAACATGCTGTGAGTGAGCAGTTTTAGCTTTTTTATTACCATGTGGTCCAATACTTCAACTACTGTTTCCTGATTAGTAGCTTGTCAGATACATGTTGTTGAACTGTGTGCATGATAACAAACCGTGGTGGACCAGAAAAAACATCCCTAACTCTGGGATTGGCTCTGATCTCTGTTCAGTGTTGTTGAAAGCAATTCTAAGCCTGCCGCAGTTTATACCAGCTAAATATAATGGAACATGTTATTTGAGTTTTCTAGCTTCAAGGATGACTGCCTTCTGCCTCTGTTGCCTTATTTACTCATGTAAGCTTTATGGAGTAGTTTTATTAACATTTACCTGAAATGTTAGCTGCTCTAACACTAAGAAGCAATCCATTAGTTCCCATTTACATTTTGTATATGTGAACTGGTTTAGCTCGTTCAAGAAACAACGGTATGTTTGCTTATGCATTCTGATCATAAATATTTGTGCAGTTATTCCATGATATTGATGTAAAGATCTCAGAAGTATTCTTCAGAAAGACAAAGTCTAGACCATGGATTTTTTTTCTGAAAACATGACTGTATGTGCCTACTTAGGTGTTTTTGAAAATAATTGCTGATAACGTTATCTTCACATAGAGCAGTAATCTGGATAATTCGTGTAAACTACAAGTGTGGTTGAAAGGAAAGATCTTGTTGCAAATTCTTGCTTAGACTGATTTAGATCTGAAATGTTTCTAATTTAATTTCTGTCACTGCAAATCTGAGTTAATTAGGAAGTAGGTTTTACCAGTAGAAAAAAATTGTACCCACTCAGGCGCATCAGTTGTTAATTATGAGGGCTTTGGTAGGATGTAAATAGTTGCTGTAACTATGTGTAGGAGATGTCTGGATTTAGTTTTGTGTTCAGATTAGCATTGTCAAAACTCAAATGGCTGCAGTTCAGATTTTTCTAAACTTCAGTAAGGGATTCTTGACCAATATTTTCCACTGCTTGCTTGGGAAACTTACGTATTTATTTGAATTGGGAGATTCAGGAGACTGTCAATACAAGCTGATGTAAAAAAGGATATCACAGCCCTGCCAAAAAGGACTTGGGTGTACTGGTGGATGGCAAGCTAGACATGAGCCAGTAATGTGCCCTTGCAGCCCAGAAAGCCAACCGTATCCTGGGCTGCATCTAAAGAAACATGTCCAACAAGTCAAGGGAGGTGATCCTGCCCCTCTGCTCTGCGCTGGTGAGGCCTCACCTGGAGTACTGCATCCAGATGTGGAGTCCTCAATACTGGAGAGACATGCACCTGTTGGAGTGTGTCCAGAGGGCCACACAAGTAATCCAAGGGATGCAACACTTCCCCTATGAGGACAGGCTGACAGAGCTGGGGCTGTTCAGCCTGGAGAAGACTCTGGGAAGATCTGATAGCCACCCATCAGTATCTAAAGGGGTCCTATAGGAAAGCAGGGAATACTCTCTACTAACGTGACCTGTATTTTACTTGTCTATTTTCTTCAAAGTAAAAAAAAAAAAAAAAAGCTAAACATGCTAAATTAATGGAATAGAATCCAAATCAAGAACTTAAATGTATGTAAGTAGAATATCGTGAATTCCTTAATTAAAGTTTAAGTTGGAGCTGTTATTCACAATTAAAATACGATTGCATGTATTTTTTTTAAATGGTTTTAGCAGGAATGAAGATTATAGAGTGGGATATTTAAATAGGCAGATTATCTTGAGCAATTTCAGAGCAGAATGTCTAGCCTTCCTGCATGACAAAAAAAAACTTGGAGGTGAATTGCTAGAGCAGTTGGAAAGGAGCAGTATAGCACTTGACTGATCCATAAAGAAGTCTCTGAAAGTAACTAAAAATCACACACACAAAACCTAAGGGTTTTGTTCAGAGCGTAAGGTGGTTTCTTTTTCTGGAATCCTCACTGCAGAAGTTTTTAATTCACATTTCGGAAAATCAGCGGCTAGCTGCATGATTTCAGATCAAATGTGTAAAAATTTTAGCTTGGTTGCTAGGTGATTATAAAGTCTAATTTACAAGTCATCCCATTTAGACGGAGAGATTTCCAGATTGCTAGAATATATTACATCAGCCATACAAAGTAAGTTAATGATACTGTGTGTTCTAGTATACTGGCACTAAATTGGTGATATTACATATAATGTTATGAACTAGAATTCTGCTTGAGTGCCAGTCTTTTGCTTATTTGTGGTGAAATGGCTCTCTGTAAATTAATCTCAGATCCTAATGGGTTTCATTTCACCAATTTGAGATTTCACTTGCACTTCGAAAGTGAAAAAAAGTTCTTATTTTTCCCTTTGTCCATGCATAGCTATGCATATCTCCATGTTACATGCGGAGTCGAGGTGAGGAAAGTGCACTGTTCCTTTCTCCTGCATGTTTATCATGAATCAGGCAATTGAAAATCACATTATGGTTTTTAACTGTTTCATCTTTATATTTTCTGTAAAGGTGTTAGTTCTGGTCATGAGTTGTCCATGACTTGTCCAGGAAAAGACAAAGGACCATCTTTTGACTTTCAGGAGGTTGAAATGCTCTGTGAGCATTTTTGCTCCTTCCGAAGGCTATAGAGAAAGGAAAGCAGCATTACTCCTTTATGCTTTCTATGTTGATGAAGCTTTTCTTCAGTTTCATTTTGAACAGTTATGCTGCTTTACAGAAAATGATGCTCTGTGTATACCTCCTTGTGCCTTTTCATCAGTTTGTACTTACCAAAGCTTTTTCATAATTCTAAATCATATTCCCTTTATTCTCATAGTAAAATATCCTAAATGTAGTAAGAATCTAGCAGTAATTACTTTCACCATTGGAAGTAATTGACCTATGTGTTGTGAGAATTTTATACAACTCCAGTCCTTTATTATACTTAGGACCTTACTGAAATGTTTGAAATTTTTAGGCAAAAATACTACGTTGTATAAATAGAAAATCTGAATGTCAATTCACTTACACATTCATGATGATTTTTATCTGGAGTTACTGATTCTTTTAGCAGAGTTTTTTGGTAGGTTATTCTGTGCTGATTTACAGCAAACAACAAAAATAGTGGGAATATCCAAAACCTAGCCTTCTTTTGAGAGGAAGATGTAGCACAGACTTTAACAATCAAAGGTTAAAAAATCAAACCTCTTCCCTGTTTAGCCTAGTTCTGTGCTCCAGAGTTGCTCAAAGGAAGCAATGTTCTCTTTACAGTCCTCTTCCAAATTATTTTTGTTAACACTATGTAAGTACACTTTCCTACCTGGGAATGGTTATCAGTCAGATTCCTGTTTTGTGGCATGGTAAGGAATATATCCCACAGCTGTTTAGTTTTCAAGAGAGTGGAATAGAATAGTACTATTACTCTTATCAAATGTTATATCTGCTTGAAATATCTAAAGGTTTACAGGAAAATCTCCAAAGCAGCATGCCTTGCTATACAATCCTGTAAGGGAAGAGGGAGTATTTGAATGAGCCACACTTGTAGATGACAAGTCATCAGGTTCACGAGTCATAACTCATGACTCTTGTTGAACTGGTATAAGTAATCATTTCTGCTTTTAAGCTGCATTATCAGTAGATGTTTTGTTTGACAAATACATGATCATGGTGGTGGCTTTGTAACAACTTTGATTCAGCTCCTGGACTTCCTGGGTCTTATCACATGCCATTGCACTCAGTTATGCGATCAGTGTAAACTTTAGCATCCAAACCTAACCTCCATGTTTTATCCCTTAGTTACTGATAGCCAAACACAGCCACAGGCATTTTCTGATGGGTTTATGAAATCTTTCTACAAAAGAGAAAACATATATAAAGATGTTCTTTCCTGTGTGAGATAATTCTTTAATTGAGCATCTTAATATCAGCTAGTCCGCAGAGACTATTATTAAAAAAGCAGCTTTGTCTGCTGCATCTCAAGTGTACTGCTTTCACTTGTGGACTTAGGATCCCAGAGGAATTTCTTTTGAAATAGACTGCATTTCTGTCTGTCCTCTGTTACATAAATCACTCATAGGCTGGAGTCCTACTCTGAAAAAATTACAGGGATTATATCAGAAGGAATATAAAGAACTGAACCTTTTTCCAAGCTTACTAAAACACTGATTGCAGTCACTGTTGTAAAGTTCCAAAAGGCCATTCTCCATACAGAGATAACACCAGAACATATCAATTGGCTGGCCCAATTAGCCCCTAGGAAGCATCAGAGCTTTCAAAGAATTACAAGATAGCAGTTAGAAAACTGGTACAGTGGAACCTAGAGATTAAGAAAAATGTATACTTATTATTCATGGATTGTGTGCAAGAGTTATTGCCAGGTAGACAAACAAAATGTTATGTTACTCAGGATCATGATTAGTTTTAACACTGACAGTAATTTCCTGAGAGGAATGATAATGAAGAAGAAAAGAGCTATTTTGTTAGATTTCCTGGTTTTGGAATCTGATGATATTCCAGAAAATTCCAGTTTTCTTTTTCATTGATCATTTAGTAAATACTTGTAGAAATCAGTGAAGAAACACTTAAATCTAGGAAAAAAATTAATTTGTTAAAAGTAATTGAATGAGTGTTCATAAGATCTGTGGCAAATGATGTGGAAATTGCTATAAATACTCTCATACTTGATGGCCACAGAAAATGACTCCTTATGTCAATAGTTAGACTGAAAAAGTAGATGTACCATCTAGATTTTGTGTGCTGTACGTTACAGCTGAGCTTGTAATTATAAGTTAATTACCAATTTGAATTTGATGGTACTTCAGAATCCTTCAGTTTTGTCTGGAGTGAGTTTGTGAGTTTGTTTGTTTAGTCGTTGTTGTGATAATGATTTGATAATAATTATTCATGTCCCAAAAGAAATAAATCTAAGAAGCACAATTTTCTAAACAGAAACAGCTTGACTTCCCTCACTCTCAAAAGTAATTTTAGGGTATAGCAAAAATATTAGTGAAGACTAAGAGGTACTATATAAAGTTTACACTTGCAGAAACTGGATAATGATGAATCATAGAATCACCAGGGTTGGAAAAGACCTCCAAGATCATCCAGTCCAACCATCCACTTATCACCAAAATTCCCCCCATGTTCCTCAGTACAACATCTAAATGTTTTTTAAACATGTCCGGGGTCAGTGGCTCTACCACCTCCCTGGGCAGCCTGTTCCAGTGCTTGACCATTCTTTTGGAGAAGTTTTTCCTAATGTCCAACCTGAATCTCCCCCGGTGCAACTTGGGACCTGGTGTTCAAGGCCAGGCTGGATGGGGCTTTGAGCAGCCTGCTCTACAGTGAGGTGTCCTTGCCTATAGCAGGGGGATTGGAGCTAGATGAACTTAAACGTCCCCTCCAACCCAAACAGTTCTATAATTCAATTATTTACTAGAACAAATGAGAGAAAAGCGAAGCCATGTAATGTGTTTAGATGTCTGTGTCTAGCACCAGGAATTGTGTACTGCTCCAAAAGTAATACCTCCAATTTTATTGTGTTGACATCAGAGTTAGATATATTTTGGTGGTATGGCAGTAGAGGTTAAACCTTCCCACTAGTATTATGTTACATGTTGTTGCTGTGTGATATAAGGCAGCAGAGGGGCAGTCTGGCAGAATGGGATCTGACATGGAAGTGCATATGAAGCAAAAGTGTGTAACAGAATTCCTCTATGAGAAAAAAACAGCACCCACTGACATTCATCAGCATTTGCTGAATGTTTATGGAGACCAAACAGGGGATGTGAGTGTAGTGAGGTAATGGGTGGTGTGTTTTAGCAGTAGCAACAGCGATGTGAAAGACAGGCTAGTAATTCCAGGCAGCTCTGCACATTTGTCACACCACAATATGAAGAGCATCTTGATCAGCTGATCCTCACAAGTCAGTGGATTGCAAGCATGGAATTGTGTACGGAGCTGTAATGGCAGCAATGTGTTGGAAGTGATGCTGGCAATGTTGGGATTTCTCCAAGTTTGCACCAGGTGGGTCCCACAAATGCTCACACAAGATTTGAAAGAGCACCATATGCAAATTTGTCAGGACCTGCTGAAGCAAGACAAGGCTGAAGGTGTTTCTTGGACTGCGTCATTACTGGTGATGAGATACTGAATTACCACTTTAAGCTGGAGTCAAAATGACAGTCCATGGAGTGACAACATGTGAATTCCTCATCAAAGAAAAGGTTCAAGACACAGCCTTCAGCATGTAAAGTGATGTGCACTGTGGGGTAGGAAGGGGGTGATCCTTGATGCTTCTGGATTTCCAGGAGCCCAGACAATCTTATCAGCTCTGACTGCTGTATCGTAACTCTGACTAAGGCTTGAGCTTCCAGAGTTAGGCCAGAGAAGAATACAACCTTTCTAACATGATAATGCCAGACCCCATTCCAGTTTGAAGACCATGGAGCACATTGGCATCTTGGCTGGACTGTCCTACAGCACTCGCTGTATAGTGTGGATTTGGTATGATCTGACTTCCATCTGTTGGGGCTTATGAAACGTAGACTATGTGGGCAACACCTCCTTAGCAGCAATGCTGTAATAGCAGGTGCGAAACAATGCGTCACCTCTGCTGGTGCACTTTTTTATGAGCGTGGTATGCAGGCTTTTGTTTATCACTCACAAAAATGCACAGCTAATGGTGGTGACTATGTCGAGAAATTGTATTTTGTAGCTGAGAATTTGCTCTATCAGATAGCGTTATTGTGCTTTTTCTATCTCTTGAATTTTCCATGGAAGAAAAGCAAAAGATACTGAATGACAGATTCTCATAGTGAAAAACATAGTCTACAGGAGAATGTAGTACTTCTGGGAACAAGAAGATGCAGCTGAGGCTTAATAAAGTCTTGAAATCTATATGAAGGGGCATTACTTTTCTGAACAATGCTCTCAGACATATGGTCTGATTTTTAGGTGGTGCTATGTGGAGCCAGGAGCTGGACTCAGTGATCTTTATGGGTCCCTTCCAACTCAGAATATTCTGTGATTCTACTTTTTTAAAAGAAATAGCACTGTTGTGGAGAGCTGTAGAGCAGTAGAGTACAAGCTCTCATGAGTCTACTCAAGCAAACCAAAAGGAAACAGAAGCAGTGTTCACTGGAGAAATATTTATCATTTTAAAAAGCTGAATTAATTTTCTGATGGACATTACTTACTGGCATATAGAGTAGTTTTTTTTGTAAGATTTAACTGTGGTCCAAAGTCGTATTAGTTGAATGGTAGAACACACAGAACTGATAAATGAAACAATGCAATGTCTTGAACAATTGTAATAGTAAATGTAGGTACATAACTGAATAAAGTAATCATCTATGATTTTCTCTGCTACCTGTGTTGAGTACTTGAGCACCTTTTAGAGAAATACATCAGTTATGAGAAATTTCCAATGAAAGCTTAAGAGCAATAGTTGAATAGTGAGTCAGTATTTCACCTCTGTTAGCATTTTGATAGCATTTGGCTATAATTTCAGAGATCAGGTACATAAAAAAAGAATCAATATCAGAATATACTGTTCTATCAGTTTGTCAGTCAGTGAGCAAATATTCTGGGCATCATTCTTTTGGAAGCATATAAAGCCCAAAGAGTACAGAACATGCAACTGAGCTTGATAAGATACAAGAAAGTTAAATAAATAAATAAATCCTGTTTCACAAAACTGTTGTTCTGTGTTTAGTAGCATACCATTTCCTGTTATTTGCTGTGAGAATGTGGAGACGCTCCATGATTTGTCCAGACAGTTTGAGAATGTGAGGGCATGATGCAGAAGAAAATACTCTTTGTTAGATCTTTTGAGGTTGGCTTATGTTTAAAAGAGAAGCTTGCCGTATCTCTAAGACACACTTTTTTCACATTGAACTTGAAGCTTTTATTTCCACTTGAATAACTAATTGTTCTGTGTATTGGACTTCATTAAGTAGTAATTAGAAGCGTCGTTCTCCTGGTCTGTTTAGAAAAGAGCACGGCGGCTGTTCGGTAACAGAGGATAAATTTATTTAAATTTATTTCAACTCAGTAGAACAATCCTTTCAGTATACCTTCACCTAAATTAAAATGGACATAATTTCATGTCCTTCACATTATTTGCTTGATTAAGTTCTTGTCTCAGTGTTTATGTGTGTTTGTATGTATATCTGTCTCTATTTAAATTGATGGATATATTCATGTACTGAATTGTGTGCATAATTCTTCTGACACAACTTAGAAATTGTTCTTCTTTGTGTCCATAGTGCTTAAGTAAATTTTAACAGCATTTAGGAGTGTGGTGTTTTTATTAGAGGTTATTTCCGACTGGCATATCCCAATTTTAGAGGCTACTTTTTAAGAATCTCTATAATGTAGTACGAACATAGTTTATAATACAAATTGAAACTTCAAAACTTTTCTAAGAATCTTGCTTTGCTTTACCTAATAGTAAGTTTTGTTATGCTTGTGGTAACATGAAGAATTTTTTACAGTGAATTTCCATGAAAGACAAATTCCTTCCCTCCTCTCTCATTTCTTGGGCTCTTTCGGAGTCTGAATCAGTCAAGCTGGCTAACAGATTATCATTTAAAAAGCAGGTATTTTATCTGCGCTAAAACTGTACCTGAAAAATCAACATTGAATTTTTTTTAAAATTAGCGTAATTAAGTAAAATTTTTGTTTCAAATGCCTCATATATTTCGTCTAAGTAATAGTAGTTTGTAGTAAACAGTCTGAAGTGAAGGCCCACATTTGTTAATTCATCTTCTGTCTTAATGTTATACCTGCTGCTATTTGTCTTCGTTCAAACAGACTTTATCATCACTCATGTATAATTTACTCAATACTCTTATTTATGGTCCTTCCTGCACCATCACTAAGTTGATTCACATGAATACAGATTTTGGTGAAATATTCCTCTTTGAATATTTTGCATTTTCACCCTTTTTTTTTCTTCATGTTATCCAATTATCCTATATTTAGGTGCTAATGAGTTGTTCAGCTTGTAGAGTGGGTAGCAGGTACTCTGCTTGACAGAGCCTGGTAACAAAAGAAGCACAAGATGTGCTGATCCAAGTTGAGATCTATGAACTTTTCAAATAACAAAATAAATAAGGGTTCCTCTGTACTTTCTTTTTAGAACTCCTTATACTGGTGGTCCCCTTCCCCATCTTCACAACCTTCCTGATAGTACTTGACTTTTCAAATTTCCATATACACATTGGTGAGATGGCCATTCTGAAAATTATTCCCGTTAATCATGTTTACTATATATGAGCCATCTGCAAATGTGGAAAGTGATATAAATTTCATTGCTTTGTTTGTTTCAATTAGGCTCATGCACAGTTAGTGCGGGAAGTCGACGTAGAGAAGGTGTCAACTTTTGAGAACCCATATGTAGATGCAATAAGAAGCTTATGGAATGACCCTGGAATTCAGGAATGTTATGATAGACGACGGGAGTATCAGTTATCAGATTCAACTAAATAGTAAGTATACGATGGCTACAAACAACTATATCTCACTTTGTTTCTTGCAAAGTAATTTTCACTTTTTAGCTTTTTAAACTGTATGTCTGTGTACATACTTGTACATATATGCAGCACAAAAGTACACTTGCCAAATATAATTTAAAAGCTGCTTTTAAGTTGTGGATTGCTTCTACTATTAAATGTGTATGTATTTCCCAGAATGAAATTCAGGTACCATTCAAAGTCTAAAGTAAAATTCTAAGTGAGAGATTCTAAGTAGAAAGCACTTGTTCACCTGCGTTCTTCTGACATACGCTCAAAAATGCAGTACTTCAATGCAGGAAGTGCAATCAATTTCCATACGATTCATAAAAAACAGTCTTCTAGGATTTCTCTCTTCCTGGATTTTCACTTTTTCTCTCACAGGCTGCATTTGCAGTCCTGGTGGTGAGGTAGGTAGTATGAAGCAAGTTTATTGAGCTGCCTTTCCTTTGTGGAAACAAGGCCAAAATGTAAAAGAACATATCTGTCAGAAAGGCAAACATATAACAGAAAAAATACTGAAATTTGTAAAGCATAGGGAAAAAAAGGTAGAGTAAGAACATTTTAAAATCTACCTTTTGTAGATCAACAACAATAAAAATGCCTGTGTGACAAGAATTGGTATCAAATGTTGAACTCTGGTTTTTGGGGGACATATGGATCTTCTTAGTACTATTAAAATCAATAAAGAATAATTAATTAAGTACCTACAGAAGCATATTGCTAGTACCAATAATTTGCCAAAAGTAAACATACCAATCAGTGGGTTATTTTTAAAGCTCAACAGGTATGGCAATTAAATGTGAGGTTTTGCAAGTTCACTGGTTTTAACTATAGTATAATTCATACATCAGAGTTCTGCAAAATCTGTTTCTGATGAAAGTAAAACATTAGAATTATGAATCATTATATATGAGTCTTTATAAGATCCTCTAATATATTTATGCTTGCAAGTATTTCTTCAAATAATGAAGTCCAGTAAATTAGCAGAAACCAAAAATGAATTGTTTTAGAAATACAGCAAATGTGCTTAGCAACAGAATACCCAAAGAGAATCTGCTAAATTTAAGCCCCTGTATCACAAATCAGCAAAACAAGATGCTTAAAATTTACAATTGGGATTCACAAGACAGTAAGACAGAAATAAGCACCCAGTGCTCATTGACTTGGTGAGACAGTAGTTTCCTCTGAAATATTGTTTGAAGCAGAAGCAATGATTTGCTGTCCTCTTGTATATGATCTAAGCATATGTATTGATATGTCATACGGTATTCATTCATCCCTTGCATGATTCTCTCCTCACAGTTTTTCTCTGTTTTTGCGGTAATTGTATTTTCAATCTGTTCTCTATACTGTTTTTTTTCCCCAGTATTATTGTATGTTGTCTTTCTCAATCTCTTCCTCTATGTTTTGTACGATTGTTCTTGTTTCTGAGTAATGTTTCTGTTTCTAATGTATCTTGTATTTTTATGTACTTTCTGTTATCCTTTGACCTGCTTTGTCATTGTTATTGGTTTTATACCCACTGCTAGTACCATGGAAGAATGCATCATGTGCTTTTACCCAAAGAGAGGAGGATAAGGTTTAAGAGAAAGTTTTCTAACCGCTGGGAGTTGACTTGAAACTCTTGATAGCTCATCAAATATACTCTGTTGTTTTTTGTTTTTTTTTTTTTTTTTTTACCATTGAATACTCCAAAAGTTGGACGTTCCTGTTGGTTTTAAAAGTAATTTCTAGACTTACCTGTGGTAAAGTCAAGAGCGCATCAGATAAATAGATTATTAACTTCCCATATACGTTACTTTGTGACTTACTCACTTACTAACCACTAAACCACTTCCCTTATGGCTTCAGAGATAGTGCTCACAGTATGTAAACCAACACCACAGTGAAGATAACCTTAAGCAATAGTTCTGTGAGCTGAGATCTATCTCTTTGTGCTGTACTGGATGACCAAGGTTCAGGAAGCAGGCTGTTCTCATGTGCTGTGTAAGGTTACCGGAGAATAACTGCTTAGCAACTCTTCCTTAGCTGTTTTATAACATTCCAGATAAATAAATATGATTTCCCTTCCCTCAATTTCTTCAATGTGTTATCTGTGCCAGTATTTAATATCCCCATTTGGTTGTCTGTGCCAATCAGTATCTAATGCTGTGCTTTATTATTTATACATGTAAAGAATCCTTGTTTTTTTTTTTTTTTTTTCTGTGTTTGCTATCACCTTGAGCAACATAGTTTTATTTTCATTTCTTTGTTATTGTGCAGTGATATCGCCATGCATATACCTGTGGTCATGTGACTTGAATCAGCTGAAAAGAGTGGCTCTGAGGGCATCTCATAGTTCCTTGGTCATTTGTGATTTTTATGTCACAATATTCCTTCAGAGTTTGATAGGTTTTGTAACTTCAGCTCAAAAATTGATTTCTTCATACCCATTCGTTAAAAACACCATTTTGCTTCCATGTTCCACTTTCAAAATAGGTGCATTTCAATGGAATTACTGTGTGCTAAAAGGAATGTGCTTTGGAACCAGTAAAGTTTACTGTTTGCTAGTATTGGCTCTAGTGATCAGGACATTTATTCATTAATTTCATAAAGCTGTAGGGAATTCATAGGGCATCACAAGCCTGTGGGAGTCTTAAAAAGGAACTGATGCTGTGAGAGAACTGTTACACTGCTAGTGGGAGGTGTCACTGCCAATGACAGGAGGTTGAAACAGGATGATCTTTTAAGTCCATTCCAACCCAAAACATTCTATGTTTCTATGATTTTGTGCTTTTAATATCTATATAATTTTTAACCGCTCGTAAGAAAAATTTGTAGGAGCATTTTTGATTTGCTCTTCTTTTAGCCTTCTGCTAAGGTTGGGGTTTTGTCCTGCAGAAATTTGAAACTGAGGAAGATGTGCAGGATTTGAATGAGTTAGTGGTAAAAAGAACATATTGCAGATTTTTTCACCTCCTGACTTACTTCAAAAATATTATGTTTACTGTATTTACGTTAGCTTAAGATTAGATAGTTCTAGAAACTGGTAAATGTACCATAATTTCTCACCAGTGGTATTGAAGCTGAGAAGTGCAAACCACTATAGAAATTCTGAAAATGAAGCCAGAGCTGTTTTACATTTAGTTTTGTTTGCAGCTTCTGTTAGTACACTGAAAAGTACTTCAATTTACTGTGCTGTATGTTACCAGAGAGTATGATTGTGTTAGTTATTCTGGCAACTCTGTGAAGCAGGAAAATCCCACTGTGACAACTTTAACATTTTACGATTGCTACCCCTAAAGGAATGTCCCCTATTTTATTATGTTGGCCTGCAACATCAGAGACAGATGTTGATGGGATGGCAGTAGAGGTGAAACCTTCCTACGAGTACTCCATTGCATGTTGTTGTTGTGTGACAGATGGCAGCAGAGGGGCAGTCTGACGGAATGGTGTCTGTCATGGAAGTGCATATGAAGCAAAAGTGTGTCATTGAATTCTTCCGTGAAGGAAAAAATTGTACCCACTGACATTCATCTACACTTGCTGAACATTTACGGAAACCAAACATTGCATGTGGGCACAGTGAGGCAGTGAGTATTGTGTTTCAGCAGTGGTTACAGCAATAGTGCATCAATTCTGCTGAAGCAGGTTGTTACAAGCGTGGCATGCAGACTCGTGGTCATTGCTGCTGAAAATGCAAAGCTAATGGTTGTGTGTAGGAAAACACTTGGACACAGGGTCACCCCGACAGTCGGCAAAGGGAAAAGACAAACCCCCGCCCGCCCGCGTGGGAAGCAGCAACTCAGTGT
>NC_034438.1:38253803-38263240 GCF_002078875.1 Numida meleagris | reverse complement strand
GGGGGCGGTGGGGAACAGTCGGAAGGATTCGTCCTTCCCTGTCGAACTTGCTTGAGCGCTTCCGAGATTTAGCGTCAAACAGGCAAAAAGCTTCACAACTGTTCAATCTGCAGTAATTTCAGCATTCCAGAGTCTTATGCTAACTTTGTCCCAAACTGCTCCATCAAAAGAAAACCCAGATTTCGAAAACTCAGGGGCATCTTTGCTTTCCCTTTAAGCCACGTCTTTCATGCAGCCCTGAGCCTTAGCCCAGCTCAGCAACTGCTCCAAGTCCTTTGATCGGAGTGCTTCACCTCTCTTAGAGAGAATAACGAGAAGGAGCCCGCTGCTAAACTCTGCTCCATTCTCTCCCAACCGCCTAGAGGAGCGTCCCCTTCACCCTGGTTGGGCCCGTGTTGTTGCGCCTCCTCTCTGTCTCTCAACAGTTTTGAGGTCGTTCCGTGGTCACCCCCTGAGCCCTCTCGGGTCTGTTCAGGTGCCACTTGTCGCAACGCACACGCCGAAGTCACCCGCTGTACCAATATGGTTATCGCGTAGTGCTTCATTAACCTCTTAGCTTCCTTCCTCTCATCGATAACATGATCCCATAGCGTATCTCCTAACGTACGTCACTCATCAACATTAAACAGCGTCCCAGCATGCAAAAACACGCCCGACGAACGACCGTAATCTAACAAGTTAGGGATTAACTTCAACGTCCCCGCATCAACCCCCTGCTTTTCTAAAAAGCGTAATAAAAGTTATTGGGCTACCTCCCGCTCCATCGTCGCAACACAATCAATCACCGGTGAAAACAGATGGAGCCACGCTGGCCAGGCGCTGCAGCCCCCGGAACAAGACGAAACCTGCTAAGCAGGCGGCACAAAAAGCCGCTCGCCGTCCGACCACGCACCTGATCGGGGGTCCCTGTTCGGGCGCCAAATGTAGGAAAACACTTGGACACAGGGTCACCCCGACAGTCGGCAAAGGGAAAAGACAAACCCCCGCCCGCCCGCGTGGGAAGCAGCAACTCAGTGTGAGTTCAAATAGCTTCATTCTATTAGGGCAGCAGCCCTCTCTTATATAGCACACTTGTTTACAAGCCAGGTGCCCCACACATCTCAAAACAAGATAGGTGTCCCACAAACATCAAAAGTGTCTCACAAGAAAGTGTCTCAAAATGATATCATTTCTCAGGCTATTTTGGAGCACAGCACTTGCTGTTAATTAAAGCACTACAAGCAGTAAATTCCACACATACACAGCTTACTTCTTATCTAAGGTCATACCGTAAATCTTTGAGAAAAGTCAGCTACGCGCTACCAGGCATGCAATGTTTCCCAACAGTTGTGCATATGCTGAAAATTAGTGTTTTGTAGCTGAGACTTTTCTCTATCGAATAGTATTATTGTGCTCATAGTATCTGTAGTAGTTTCCATAGAAATAAATAGAAAGCATTACTTATGTAATGGCCTACATACATATGTGGAATTCAGAGACAAGGTGTATGTATGGATTTTCAAAAGGCATAAAAAGTCGTTTTCTTCTCAAAGTTTGTTTCCAGCAGATGGTCCAAATCAATCCTAGTTTGTGGTAATCTCAAGGGCCAGTCCGGAGTTTTGCAGAAATTAAAAAACAACAATAAAGCAAGCAACTAAATTAAAATGTCAGCAACAAAGAAATGTACCAGACCCCAGCAGCAGTATGAGTAGCTCCATCCTTTTACAGAATAGCCAAAGGACAGAAGTATAGAAAGTCTAATTTAATGGTTTACCTTAGTCTTAAGCTTTAGTTGTGTTTTAGTTTGAACTGAACTATCAGTGACATGTGTATGATGGTGATCATTTTGAAAAGTATCATGTGTATGAACTGTCTTAACCTTGTGGAAAATAAATTTTTGCATTAAAGCCAGGAGCTTTAGCGTTTAAAAGTTGTAAATGTTTACTGTTCACTGTCGTACCTGGAAAAAGCCACGTGACATCTATCTTGCATATGGTTAAAAACACTGAAAATGTTTGCATATGAAATCTTCTTGGTAAGCCTTGCCATTATAGCTGCAGTTATACTGAAATCTCCTAACATAATTTCCGTTAAGTGACATTCATTTTGTTTGTTCCATGAGTTTGCCCCTTTCCTCTTGCCCAGTACTCCCATTTTCTCATACAGATCAAGGAAAAAGTCTGATTGCTGACTGGGTTGTAACAAATGATCTTTACTAGTTGTAGATTAACCCTTTTACCACTGTTAATAATTACTTTTATCTCAACATGTTTAGTTTGCTTTAGAGATTTTTTTGGAGGGTGCTTCTGGTCACATCCCTTTTCCTCAGAGAAGCACAGTGTTCTCCAAAAATTTCTCCTGTGTTCATTTAGATCTTGCAGACAAATTCCTTCTAAGCAGAGTGTTTATTAGTGTACTAATGAGCATCTTGGTCCCGCTAGTTTTGCCTGTTGAGTTTGACAAGTGTTATTGGGCACTACTGATGAACAGAGCAATCTTACGTTTAGCCATGGAAATAAAAATGACATTTATAGGTACACTAAGGCTGTAGCTCTTTCTGCATTTGTTTCCCCGTCCCTTAATGCTTTCCCTTGATTAATTCGGCTATGCACTAAATTTATAGTGACAAGAATTCATCTTATGGATTTATTCTTGAGAAAATGCTTCGCTATCACGTTGTACCTGCAACAAAATCTCAGGCTGTAGAATGGCTGGAGGAAGGTGCTTGTGTGAAGTGTTTGCCCTGTGTTCATGTTGAAGGTGTTTCGGGACTTCATTCATTGAAAATAAATTAAGTCTTAACGGTCAGTTTTCATTAGGTGATGCAGCTCTCCAAAGTGGTAGATGTTGAACTGGGTTATGGTGAAAGAGACCTGTATTTAACTTCTTGGAGAAGGTTATTCGTTAAAACTTCTCTGGTGTTTGTTGTAAAGTTAGAAGTCTCTCCTCTTTGACCATTTTTTGTATGAATACAGAGTGAGTCAGTCTACTCCTGTTATCCTGTTCTTCCTGTTTATATTGTAGTACACACAAAAGGTACATTTGAAACACTTTCAAGTCTTATCATTAGCACCTTCGTGGCCTGGCTTTCTTGGAAACTGGCTGTGGATTTGGACCTTGTCATAGGCAATGTAAAGTGCATTAAAAATAATTGCTTCTCTCTCAGTGCTGACTATGAAACAAAGGGTTTCCTTTGTTTCAGGTCAGTGTGCAGATCATCAGTGTGCTACAAGGCTGTGGCAGTTTTTCTTGACATCAGCAGCTACTGTCAGCCGCTCATTACACACTGATTACCTTGGTAATGCACCTTGTGCCTGTCTCTGTAGCAACCTCCTGGAAAATTACCTCAGCAGACACTATAATTCATTTTTATAAAACTAATTACACGTATAATTAACTTTTAAAACTAGGTCTTCACTATGAATGTAGTCAGACCTATGTGATTTGGCATCTTTTATTTTTAAAGTAATTTTTTGCAGGTTTTGTTTGTTTGTTTGTTTGTTTGCTTGTTTCAATAATGCCTGCCAGGTTTGGTTTGGGTAAGAGGCCCTAGAACTACAGTGCGTCTCATCAAAGTAAGACATTTCTAAGCAGGTGGCAAAAATCAGTTTAGAGTGGCATACAGTTCAGACTTTTGTGCAGTTGCTGTTCACCACAGAAGTGAGTTCTCAGTTCGTAACACCAGTTACTTGCTTTTTGGGTAGGTCATATGGCATTTGCCCAGATATTTCCAATATCCATCTCATTATCAGTATTTTAAAGTTTAAGTTTAATTAACTAAGGAAACATCTCCCTTTGGCAAATACTGGCTACACTTTTTTTGGTGAAAATTCTTATTTATGACAAGTTTCATGATTCAAGAATGCATGTGCATTAATTTCTAGCATATGCTGAAGAGTCATTTGTATCAGAGAGGCTGATTGCAGTAGTTGTGTATGCATAAATGCAGTAAAACTGTCACGGGCTTTAAAAAAATTACTTCTTACATTTTTCTAAAATACCCTGTGCACTCTTCTTATGTAGCTTTTTTTTTTTTGGTAAGTTTTTTTTTTTTCCATGGGTGTTTGTCATTAGTTTGCTTAGGACATTAGGTAAGTGCTTCAAAACCACATTGAATCAGGTTTCTAATAAACAGACGTGGAAAAATAGAATAAAATCCTAACTTGTCTTCATTCATCACCTGTCTGAATTCAGACACTCTTGAGATATTTGTCATAATTCTGGCTTAACAAGTTCTGTCCTGGTTGTAGATAAGCCACTGGAGGAAGTAACTCCACCCTGGCTTCCTGCTGGAGGTTATGGGCTTTCTACATCCCTGTATCAGTAAAATAAGCTAGCTTAATTTGTACAGTTTAAATAGTATTTCTTCACTGTCCCAAATAATTTTGAGAGAAATATGTTACAAAGACATTGTACAAGTGAAAAATCCGGCAACTAGATAAGGGCAGTGGCTTCAGGGCAGAGGTGCAGCTAGAGGGGAGCTTGAGCCTGTGCAGCTGTAGATAGAAAAGAATTGGCATTCACCAACATGTTTTGATGTTCTTATTTAAAATTGCTGGTTGGTGTTTTCTTTAATTGTTTAATAAGCACGAGGGTAATTAAAGTGCAGGCATACAGTGATGCCATTCCCATGTTAATCAAATAATTTCTTTAAACCACAGCTTTAAATTTCCACCCTTTTTGGTATGAACAAGACTCAAAAATATAGGTCTTCATTGTGGCAACGAATTAAACCATAATAAACTAAGTAACTGCAATGATTAATTTTCAGATTTACAGGAACAGCTGTTCCCACTATCCACATAATGATAGATGAAAATTCTGTGTGCTGGTAGTATATTTTCAAATAATAATAATGGTGTTTCAGTTGTCTTTTTTTTGTTTTAAAGAGTGCACTTACATACCTGTATTTCCTCTCAGCATTTTGAAACAGTGAAGTCAGTCCAGCAAGTAAGAAGTAAGTTATTAAGAAAAATGAAACCATCACCGCATGCCTCCTAGTGCAATTAAAAAGTCTGTTCTTGTGGTTGGAAAAGAGAAGATGTCTTGGTTCTTTGTCTGTGTAGCTCTGTGAACATATAATTATGCCATTATACAATTAATACAAAATAATAATTATATTGCTTTGTTTTAGAGATAACATGAATTTCAAGAGAAACTTAAGTAGATTTGAGTGATTTTAGAGTATCTTGAGTAAGTAACTTTGTAACAGTAACTTTTTGTTGCTACTGCAGTCAAAGCTTTCAGTCCGTTTTTCAAAAACATTTTTCGCCCATGTTTAACATGTTTAATCATACTACGACTTAACCCTCCTCTAAGTTGTTCGATGAATGTGAAATTGCACATGCTATTGGTAACAGGAAGAGCAGTGATTCTGCAGAACTGTTAAAGTAACAGAAAACACAAAGAGGGATAAAATAAATCTATTTCTTTGCCTCAGAGCAAGAATGCAGAAGCTTCATTAATGTCTGAATTCCAACTCAAGTAATTCTTCAGCAGAAATGTCTCATTAAAAAAAAAAAGCCTACAAAAAAAAAAGCTTAATACGAAAGTTAAAAAAAAAATTCCTTGACTAATTTTTTTATGCATTTTCAAAAAATAAATTAATACTTGTGCGACTTACAACAGTTCTAGGACAAAAAAAAAAAAGCTCATCTGCCCTTTGAATAGCTTCAAGAAGCTCACATGAGATTTGTTTATGTAATAGAATCATAGAATCATAGAATGAGCTAGGTTGGAAAAGACCTACAAGATCACCTAGTCCAACCATCCACCTACCACCACCAACCCCACTAAACTATGTCTCCCAACGCTATATCTAAACGTTTCTTGAACACCTCCAGGGACGGTGACTCCACCACCTCCCTGGGCAGCCCGTTCCAGTGTCTGACCACTCTTTCGGAAAAGTAGTATTTCCTAATGTCCAGCCTAAATCTCCCCTGGCGCAACTTGAAGCCATTCCCCCTCGTCCTGTCACTAGTTACAAGAGAGAAGAGGCTGACCCCCAGCTCACTACAACCTCCCTTCAGGTAGTTATAGAGAGCGATGAGGTCTCCCCTGAGCCTCCTCTTCTCCATACTGAACAATCCCAGCTCCCTCAGCCTCTCCTCATAAGGCCTGTGCTCCAGACCCCTCACCAGCTTCGTCGCCGTCCTCTGAACACGCTCCAGGGCCTCAATGTCTTTTTTGCAGTGAGGGGCCCAAAACTGGACACAGAACTCGAGGTGGGGCCTCACTAGGGCTGAGTACAGAGGGAGAATGACTTCCCTACTCCTACTGGCAACACTATTTCTGATACAAGCCAGGATGCCATTGGCCTTCTTGGCCACCTGGGCACACTGCTGGCTCATGCTCAGCCGAGCGTCGACTAATACCCCTAGGTCCGTTTCCTCCATACAACTTTCGAGCTACTCTGCCCCAAGCCTGTAGCGTTGCCTGGGGTTGTTGCGGCCAAAGAGCAGGACCCGGCACTTGGTCTTGTTGAACCTCATCCTTTTGGTTTCAGCCCAGAGATCCAGCCTGTCCAGATCTCTCTGTAGGGCCTNCCACACATACACAGCTTACTTCTTATCTAAGGTCATACCGTAAATCTTTGAGAAAAGTCAGCTACGCGCTACCAGGCATGCAATGTTTCCCAACAATTCCCCCCTTTTTCTTTTAAGGCTGTAGGGCGAAGTATTCCCCTGGATTGTGCGCCCCTTGATCTTGTAGCCAATCGTGAATTATGTCCTGATCCTCGTTGCCAGTCACAACAAGGGCAGCCTTTGGCGTGGTAGCACGTAACAGACAACTATATAATATTCTAACAACTACTATAATTATAATAACAATTAAAACCCATCTAATAAGTTCTTTGATAATATCGTAGGCCCAAGAAGTGAGCCCTGGAAAAGCAGACTGTAACCACTTATCAATAGGATTATGATCTTTAGTAATAGCTTGAGTATGATTAAGTAACCAATGAATTTGCTTTTGAATAGATTTACTATGATCAGAAAGATTAAAACAACACATCCCCTCAAAGTCTTTACAGCCATGTCCTTGAACAAGTAAAAGAAAGTCTATAGCGACTCGATTCTGAAGTACAGCATGGCGGAGACTGTTCATATCTTCTAACATCTTTTCAAGGATCTCTGAAGTATGGTTGCTCTGTTTAACAGTCCAGCAAGCTAGGCGTTCAATCTGTTTCAAGGCTTGGGCAGCAGCAACTCCTGGGGCTAGAAGTGAGGCGAAAATTCTAGCAGTTGCACTCCAAAGTTGAACCTTGCCAGAACAAGTACTGTCAAGGATTTGGAGAGACCGACACTTTTTGTGAGAAGCAGTTTTAAATTCCTTATCAATCTTTAACCATTCTATAAAATGATAGCACTAATCATATTAATAATATAACCATCATAACTCAATCAAGGCCTCGATTGACAACACACTAAACATAAGAAAAGATACAAGGCAAACATAGCATAATGACAAGAAATACTGTTAAACCCATTAAAAAAGGAATAAACACTTGTTTGGCCCATGGCCCAAGTTTCTGCAACCTGGAAAAGAATCCCTGAGGGTCCCATTCTGTGTGTAGTTGTAACTGATTAGAGAAAATCTTCAGCTTTTGAATACTCTGACATATTGATTTTGAATGATCACTAAAATTTGTACAACACGTGCTTTTAGAGTGCTCACAGCCATGCCTTTGGACTAATAGAAAATCAGTGGTTGCACAACTTCATAAAGTTACATGTCGGATAGAATTGATCTTAGTGGGCAAGTGTGCTAGAACATCACTAGTGGCATTACTTCCCTTAACTGGCTAACATCCTAACTTGGTGAGCGTGGCTAAAGCTAAGCAGTGCCGTTTCAGGGTATGTTTGAAATCTAAGAGACAGGATGTCTCAGGAGCTGAGACAAGCAAACCATGCACTCAAAACTGCACAGAGGGTCATGAGTTCCAGTCAACATACACACACTCACACACACACAGGCATCCATTCTAGATAATCCTGTGAGCAGGAATCAGAAACTCCCTAAGCTAGTGCATTATTACTTATTGACTCTTGAAAGGTGACAAACCATCAGAAAGGAGAGAGAAAAAACACGACAGCGGTGGATGCGATAGGCAGTGCCAGCAGGGCGTCCCCTGCTTCAAAGTGCACTTCTCCTCTCTCACCCACCACAGACTCTCTCCTGCTTTGATTCTTCTTAGGGTCTGCAGAGTTTTTCCATTTGTACACTGCATCCGCGTGGCCAGTGCGTTATACAGAGCCCAAATGGAACACCTGTTCACAAAGCAAAATAACTACCAAGCTTAGCTCTCTCTATGAAACAAGACATTTGCAGCTATAGACTCAACTATCAGCTCCCTTAAAACTATCAGAATACTTTGTTCTATCCCAAGATCATTCTATAGTGAGAGGCGTTTGGGCTCCTGATATAGGTGCCAATTGAAGGGACCAGTGAACTAAAAATCTGTTGGGCAATACTCCAAAATCCTATATCAGAATCACATGTGGAATCAAAGTAAGATAGTATGCACCTTTGTCTTGAGTGATGCGTAGTCATATTTTTAAAATCCTGACTAGTGGGATGAAAGGCAGTTAATCATTCTATGGTACAGGGTCATCCCTTTGCCCGGGATTCCTTTCCAGGTTTTACCTTCACAAATTAAGAAAATGCTAATTGACAGGCTAATAACATCATAACCAAGAATTACTGATAATGAGGTGGTAAAATTACACTAGAAGAGCCATTCCCATAAATTCCAGCACTGGTAACATCAAATCCTGTTCAATTCACATTTTGTCTACTAGAAAAACAGAAGCAGCACACAGTAACCTAGATTATGCCTAATAATTCTAATTCTTAAGGCTGCATTGCTAACACAGGAAAATCACCTACTTCGCCATACCATTACTAGGGTTGTTATAATACCATCCAGTGGGTAGTGCAGCCGTTTTTCATAACTCACTATAGTATCTATAATACAACAAATTATGAAACAACACAAATAAGCAAGAAACACACAATCCAGTCATTATAAGGGCTGGAGTATGATCACTATCCAAAAAATTCAACACAAGCAAAGTCTTACATAATCTCTCTTGTGGCGTGTCTCCCGTACCTCCCCCCTTTTTCTTTTAAGAATACATTTCAGTGTTTGATAAGCATGCTCAATGATATCAGCCGTGGGGTTGCCTGCAGTTAAAGGACCAGGCAGCATAGTGTGAGATTGAATATGCATAGTAAAAGAAGGAATAGTGCATAATAAAAGAAGGAATATGGTGAGAGACATCATGCGAACTCGCTTGAACTGCGCAAACAAAGTGGTGTTGTTAACTTCCTTAAGAAAAGATCCTTCAATCTGCTAAATGACACCTGTAACATACAAAGAGGTAGTTATTATATTAAGCTTTCTCTCCGCAAAAATTTGAAAAACTTGAGCTACCGCAGCTAGTTGTACAACTTGA
>NC_034438.1:38019081-38245305 GCF_002078875.1 Numida meleagris | reverse complement strand
GAGGTCAGGCTGACAGGCCTGTAGTTCCCCGGATCCTCCTTACGACCCTTCTTGTAGATGGGAGTCACATTGGCAAGTTTCCAGTCTTCTAGGACCTCTCCAGTTGACCAGGAACGCTGATAGATGATGGAAAGCGGCTTGGCTATCTCTTCTGCCAGCTCCCTCAGTACTCTCGGGTGGATCTCGTCCGGCCCCATGGACTTGTGGCAATCCAGGTGGAGTAGTAGATCTCTGACCATTTCCTCCTGTATCATGGGGGGTTTGTTTCGCTCCCCATCCGAGACTTCCAGGATAATATCCAGGATAATATCCCTTTAAAGTATTGCTAGTCTAAAATCAGCCAGATGTGCATTATAGTGTATCTTAGTAATATCTCTACTGCAGTCATGGTGCAGTTACAGTTAGAAGGCTCAGGATGGAGACCACAGATGAGTCTTTGCAAAGTAGTGCAACAAAGCATCTGTATAAAAGGGCCACCTACCAGCTTCTGCCATCAGGAATACAACTGTAGCATGTAGTGACTCTCAGTGCTTCCCTGGAGCCTTCAAAAAAATAGTAACAAAACCAATGTTGTGGATGTGGAAGGTTGTAAGAAGGTAGGTAGCATTTCAAGCCCTCCGTCATTTTCCTGTTGTGGTGGTTATGGATTTCGTGTACATTTTTTTTCCCCTCAACAAGTAGATAGTGTGCTTTTTGTTTAAAACGTCTAAGGGCAGATGAAATACTCAGGTTCTCAAACTTATTTAATTGGCAGAAACTAATCAGTATTCTGAGAAAATATTTTCAGAGTAACAGCTTCTGAATATGATGAATTATATGAGATGCAAGGTTCAATACATCTTTCTAAATACAAGTAGCTTTTTCACATTCAGTGTTTTCTTCAGATTAATCTTTCATGAATAAAATCACGATGAGGCAAATTTGTTAATGTTTTTGGCTCTCTCCCTGACCGAACAAATTAGTTCTTCATATTTTTGCTGTAAGGTAGTACTCAAACTGCTTTGTTTCTGTCATTGTTCAGGATGACTTGCTTCCTCTATTTAATAACAAATCATTCACAGCATCTAGAAATAGTGTGATTTATTGTGTGGTTTCTTTAAAAAGAGCACCTTCAGAGTAACCATGAGGAAAAGAAGACTTTCAGAGTTTCGTGATACTTCATCAAGGAGTCCACTGCTGCCCTTCACTACAATGAATCAGGGCATTCTTGAATCTAGATCATTCCTCTGCTTCTGAGTAACCAAATGCCAAGAACTTCATTTCCTGCAGCAGTCTTTCTCCCAGATGTCTGCTATGGGCAGAGCCCATGCTGCCTGGTACACTCAATTCATGAAACGGCCAGCTCCTATACCCAAACAGGCCATCACTGAAGCTTCTCTCTTATGAGAGCTAATTGAAACCTCCAGAACATTGCTGCTTTGTGATTGAAAACTGCCATTAAGCAACAGCAGAAGAGTTTGGTGTTGTAATTAATGAACTGCTTTGCAAGCAGTTTAATTGCAGTTTTGGATTACTTGCTAACTAGCTGGGAAGTGTTCCATGTACGTTATTGAGGCTTATTAACTTGATCAGAGATTTCAGTGTGAGTGCAGAAATTTCAGATGCCAGAGGTCCTACCGTGGGATTACTGCTGCCTCCAGTAACAAGAGAACTCTGGAGAGTTCTTTAGTTTGTCAGTGGGTGGATTTTTTCCTTTTTGGTGTAATTATTATTTTTTTAACTTAATCTTCAAACAGTGCCATTTATCCTCTAATCATTTTATGTCTAGTAAACATACATATACATTTAATGAACTGATACCCTGTATCAGATTTGTACTGTCTGTATGTCTATGTAGATGCTAAAGTGTGAAAATCAAGGAATATGTTATCTTGTCAGATAAAACTGTGCAATTTTATATTTCTTATACATTTTAAATTATTATTTATCTAAAAATTGCCCAGAAATGTATAATAAAAACTGAACATTTGGTGATTTTGCATCTGAAAGCCAAGCAGATTTTAAAAGGGCAGAATAATTTTGTAGGACTTACTTGAAGCTGTGAAAGTGTACAGGAAGGACAAATGTAGCAGAACATTACACTTTGTCCCCTCTTTTATGCCAGTAATGCTCTTTTTTTTTGTTGTTGCACTTCTTCCTGTCCGATAGCTGGCTTCTACTCCCAAATCTTCCCTCCTCTTTTCCTCAGTCAAACTATGGTGACACTGTCTTGAATTCTTTTTGTTTCTCCCTGTTTATAGCTATCTTAATGACTTGGACCGCATAGCAGATTCCACCTATCTGCCAACTCAGCAAGATGTGCTTAGAGTTCGAGTTCCAACAACAGGAATCATTGAATATCCATTTGACTTACAAAGCGTCATTTTCAGGTAGAAAAAAAGTTTAGCACTCATTTACTTTGTTACTTTTTTTTTGTTTTGCATGAATTGTGCCACTTGTAGGATATTGATTAAAAAGTGCATTAAGAAAACAATTCTATGCTTTTAAAATTTAAGCTTGTTCATTTTATTATTATGGTTAATTATTAAACAGCTGACATTAAACATACCAAAACGATGAAAGACAATTTGGTTAGTCTTTTTTTGAAGACACTACCGATAGAAAATCTACAATTAATCTTTTCAATAAAATTTGACAAAGTTTTATTATAAGTAATAATCTAAAAATGCAGTCATGTATCTAATTAATGTTAATTATGGGATACAAAGTTACCTCCTGTGTAGCTGATTATTAGCAAAAAATCACTCTCCTAAAGAGAAAGCCTACTTGAATGCAAGTACTGTTGCTTAAAAATAATTATTGCATTTGCAATGGCAAGTGAGATTTCTTAAGAGTTGAGTTACCCCAAGGCATGGAATGAAGTGGGAGTACACTGCCAGCAAATTTGAGTTTTTCTGTTAGGTATTAACAACTTCAGTAAATACATGTTGTATTCTATATGTACTCTTAAATAGATCATTTTTGACAAGTCAGAAATTTTGACACTTGTAATTTTTGGAGGGAAGAGGCAGATCACTGAACCTGTTCTGTGCATGTGTTTCTGCTAAATTTATAGGGTATACATTCCAGAATCATGGCTCACTATCATGAGACTTTTTCATCTCAGAAATCTGAAGATTTTGAGACCCACAATGACTTAAATACAGAAAACATATCAAACTAAAAATCAGATATGGTTACTTGTCTACTTACAACAGATTCTATGCAACTTTAATATCAATGGAGAAATCTTTACAAGGAACAAACCAAGCTCTGTTTTCAACTGAATTCTTTTTTTTTATGTATGTGGTTGTGTGTTCATCTCTTATGGTATTTTGGTGCGGTTGTTAATTTTGCAGAATGGTGGATGTAGGAGGCCAACGATCAGAAAGAAGAAAATGGATACACTGCTTTGAAAATGTCACATCTATCATGTTCCTAGTAGCTCTTAGTGAATATGATCAAGTGCTTGTGGAATCAGACAATGAGGTAAGCAATTATTAGCACAGAGCACCAGTTTTGAAGAAAAAAATACTTCTGCCTGTCCCAGATGTTTTCCAAATCTATCTACCAGCAGTCATACACAACTACATGTAATGGAATGAGAAGTACTACAGAGATCAAAAGGCTGAGCCATGTTGTGGAGGATTCAACGAGTAAGAATATTGTTGAAAAAAGAGAAATATTCTCAGCTATTTGTGCAGTTAGTGTTCAGTATCAGAGACACAGAAATTGGTAGTGAAAATAAAGACAAAACGTATAGATTTCTTTCTAGAACAGGCCGTACATTAATGAACTTCACTCAGTTGACTTAAAGCATAGATTGTATTGACATATTTTCTAACTGTATTTTATTTCAAAAAATAGCAGAAACAAGGAAATGTTAGTTAGTGGCTTATGAGCTGAGAAGACCAAGCTTATTAGTATCCAGTATATTGAATGTTGTTTTGCAGAGTAGAGAGATTGTTTAATGTTTGTTGGTTTGTTTGTTTTTTTAATTTTTTAAAAGCGTGCCCAGATGGCTAAGAAAGTTAGTGGCATCCTGGCCTAAAGTTACACCAGGGGAGGTACAGGTTGGATATTATGAAAAATTTCTTCTCTGAAAGAGTGGCAAAGGATTGGAACAGGCTGCGCAGGGAAGTGCTGGAATCACCATCCCTGGAGGCATTCAAGAGAACAGTAGATGTGGCACTTAGGGATGTGATTTAGTGGGCATGGTATTGATAAATTGATGGTTGGATTAGATGATCTTCAGGGTCTTTTCTAACCTTCATGATTCTTTGATTCTAGACTAAAAGGGTTTGTGTACTGAATTGAAGGGGATACACTGACAATCACATTCAGGCTTGGGCTCTGATGACTGAAGTGATGCCTCAAGTTATGTATGATAGCTTTTCTGTAACTACTTTACCACTAGTAAGAAAAAGATCATTTTACTTGTAAAGGTGTTTTGATTTTTCACGTTTTTACTTTTATCTTTGAGGAGGTAAAAGCTGTAAAACTCTTCATTTTGAAGCTGGTTCTTGCATTGCACTTCTGACTGTGATATGGTGTTAAAATTTCAGTACCAAATTGTGTCTTTCTCCATATGTACAGCATGAGTTTGATGCTATGATAGAATCTAATCCTGCTTTGATCTGTGTGCCTCTTACTTTAAAGATCTGTCTCAACAAGTTGCAATGTTCTGGTCCTCCATTTACATTGCTTGTATGGCCTGATTATACAGTACGATTTTTGTAAGGCAGCCTACTTTCTTTTTCTAATTAGTCCACTGTATGTTATTGCCTGAAGTCTCTTTCCTTGTAGTATGTCTTTACAAAAAAAACCTATACTTTTCAATCATCTGTTGGTTTCTTTTTAGCTAATAAATTGTTTCATTAATCTCATTTCAATCTATAAACATAAATCTTAAGAATTATTATTTGTTATTCAGTGCATGTGTTTATACAACCCTTCACCATTCTGAAATGGGCTTAGAGCCTTTAAAATTTATATCTATATTTTAAAACGCAGTGCATGACAAACTCTCAGCTTTAAGTCTGTTTCTTCCCTTGCTTAGCTTATTCAAAAGAAATACATTTGGATTATAAATCAGATGAGTCTATACTGAGTTGAGAGGCTTTGCTAGTATCTCTCAGGGTTTTTTTTTTTCACTGGAGCTGGGCACAGTATCTGTCTTCATACCCTTGGGACTCTTAAATCTTCAGAGTTCTGAGGAACAAGGTGTGCATACAAATGGTAGAGTATGTAGAAAAAGAGACTGTTCAGACTGCCCAATTTTGAGAGCCCTATGTAGGATGGTTAATAAATACAGAAATAAGTTTCAGCTTTGCAGTAGACCAGTAAGCATTTGCAATTACGGGAAAACTAGAGACAGCACTTTATAGTTTCAAAATCTGGATTCATACAAAAGTGATTTTCGTAATCTTGGGGGTTCTGGTAGACAAGAAGCTCGACTTGGGCCGGCAGTGTACATGTGCAGCCCAGAAGGCCAACTGTATCCTGGGCTGCATCAAAAGAGGAGTGTCCAGCACAGTGAGGGAGGTGATTGTCCCCCTCTGCTCTGCCCTCATGAAGTACTGTGACCAGGCCTGAGGCCCTCAACACAAGAAAGACAAGGAGCTGTTGGATTTGGTCCAGAAGAGGCCACAAAGATTGTCAGAAGGCTGGAGCACCTCTCCTAAAAAGAGACTGAAGGGATGGGGCTTATTCAGCCTGGGAAAGGCTTAAAGGGAGACCTTAGTGTTACCTTTCAGTAGGTAAAGTGAGCTTATAAAAAAGATTGAGACCAACTTTTTAAATGGTTTGACAGTGATAGGACAAGGGGGAATGGTTTAAAAGAATGAAGATTTTGATTAGATAATAGAGGAGGGCAGTTAAACACTGACACAGGCTGCCCAGAGAAGCTGTGGAAGCCCTATCCCTGGAGGCATTCAAGGCCAGGTTGAAGGGGATCCTGAGCAACCTGAATTGGTGGGTGGCAGCAGGGGTCTTGGAATGGAATGGAATAGTTTTTAAGGTCCTTTCCAACCCAAGCCATTCTGTGATTCTATGATAAAAAAGTTTCTTTTCAGGTAGAGAACTGCACATTTTCTTAAGCTTTTTCTTTTTCTTTCTAAGCTTGTACCATTTCTTAATTTTGATGTGCATAAAAAGAAAATGTGACTGGAACACTGTACCAGTTTGTCATTTGTTAACAGATCACACTGATCAACACTACAGAAGTTCCATCTAGTCTTTAGGAACTCATCTGTGTACAGTCTAGAGACATACTGAAGAGAGCAGAATATGTCAGTTCTAAAGCTGTCTTAATTATTTCATGTAGCTGCAGCTAAGATTGTTACCTTTAAAATAGTAGTGTGTGACTTAATTTCTCTTAAACTAGTGTTTCCTTCCCCTGCCTTTAATTATCATAGCTGTCAACAAATTTTCATTTAAGTTTTATAGAAAGTACCTCCTCCTTCCAATAGATGCATTCACAGTTTTGATCCAACATTTCAGCTCTTCTTGAGTTTTTTGTAATATATAAGGCAAACTGAAATGATTTAAGGATTTTGAGTTTTTAAAAATTATGCATTGGCTCAGGAAATTCTAGACCCATGCCTTCAGTGTATCCCCATCCTAGGAGAGATGCTCAGAGCTTGACTAGACTTGGCGAACTTGCTGAACAAAGTCACTGTGCAAGGATGTCAGTTGCTTTGACTGATGGAAAACCGTATTATTCCTAGATTGTCCTAAGTAGAGTGGATCAATGTTTCTTGTTTTGTTAAAAAATATTTCAATTAACATCTAGTGTATTAAAACTACTTGAAAGTCTGAAATCCAGGACAGACTTTTTTGTGTGTGAATTTATCTGTATATATTCGTGCAGGAATGTAGGTGCAATCATACATGCTCATGTTTTGAATCTGTACAAAATAGATCTGTAAAAATCAAGAGTATCCAAATCCTTTTGGTGGAACTTGTGTAATATTCGTCAGTGTGATCTGTTAATGGATGACAAATGAGTTCAGTGTTCCAGTCAGACTTACTTTTAATGTAAGCCAAAAATAAGAATGACATGAGGACACAGAGGTTAGAATACTTTCACTCTTCCCACAGGTAATTATCTGATGAACGTGTTTCATTTTTACATCAGAACTATCTTTCAGTTCACATCTCAGCATGTTTCCACTTTTTCTTTCGGCACTTTGTGTTCCTTATTCACAGACTGGTCCTACATGGCTTAGCACGAAGACTGAAAGAAAACAGTGTTGAGATCAGAGCACTTTTTCTCCATCGTGAATAAACGTAATTCTTCAGTTGTCTGTTTTTTCAACATTCAGCAATCCAGAACAATTGAGCATAGGGCAGAGGGATAATACAAACTCCCGGATATAATTAAAATCCTAAAATGGTCTTCATAATTGCCTAACAATATTAACAGTAAATAAAATCTCCAGAACCCATTGTTTATTTGGAATCTAGAGAAAATAACACATTAATCTTCTGTGCCAAAACTATCTGCTGTGTGTACTGTATTTGTTCATACATGCTCACATATTCGTATGTATTCTCTTTTTGGCTTGTGGATAAAGAGCCCTTTAAATGCAAAGTGTAAAGTATTACGCATTTGCATATGGAAGAGCTGGAGCCTATTTCTCTTTGTCAAAGTAGGTGGATAATAATGGAAACGCAAGGTTGAATGTTCATGAACCCGCTTGCAAAGCTGACAGAAGTATTGCTGGTAAATGTTGCTGTTGGCAGCAATTGCTGGCAAAGAAGATGGCCATTTCTTTTGTTCAATAACCAATGTAAAAACTGAGCAGAGAGCAGCATTTTTCAACAACAATTTTATTTTAAATATATTTACTCATGTTTTTCCAGAATGGATATTGATGAAAAACTTATTATTACAGCATTCATGTCATTTCATCCCAATCAATAGAATATTCTTTTTTTTTTTTTCATTTAAAAATTTGGTGATAGCAATGTTTAGATACAGTTTTGACCACTTTTCAGACTACTTTTATTTTGACAGTATTTTTGTGATTTGGTGGTTTCTGAAAAAGTTGATTTTGATGGATTTCAGTCATTATTTGATTCATTTTTTCCTTTTCTAGGTGCATAAAATTGCAATATATTTTCAAGGTCAGTGCTGCAACTTCACATTGTTGAAGAGGTTAGACTTCTTCTTCAAAGTGATTTGGAAATACAATTCTCAGCAATGGATTTGAATTCCAAGTCTTCTGTCAGCAGCCTTTTTTTTTTTTTTTTTTTTGTCAGAGTTATTTGCAGAAAGATTCAAGGTTCAAAACAAAGTGAACCAAATAGAAGAATTATTTCTGACCTCTGTGTTTGAAGTAGTCTCTTACTCTTTTTGAGTTATCCATAAAAACATTTAAATGGCCAGTGTAGTCCTTTATCAGAGTGGCCAGTTACAGCAGTATAGCTTCAAGATTATATTTCGTACTGTTGGCAAAAATCAGAAGCACTTACAGTTTTGATACTGTATTTCTCTTTTACATAGCAGAGGAATCTCTCCTTACTTCCCAGCTCCGATTTCCTTTATTATTTCCCAGTTTTTCATGTAGCAGCCCTATTAGCCAAGGAATACACTCAGTCTTCTGTGCAGCCAGGCAGTTCTTCTGCTTAAATAATTGCTGGAAGTCTTTTTTGGAGAGTCGAGACATTCCTAATTAATACAGACTTTCCGACAAAAACCATTCACACTATGTTATGTAAAATAATATAGTGTATTACTTGATGCTAAGCAACTTCAGGAATACTGTGATCTTTAAGGGTTTTTTTTAATGAAGCTCTTGTGCCAGTACCTCCTGCTCTGCAGTTATCATTCTGAATGTCCTCTCACTTGAATAAACATTTGTTACCAGCATAAACAATTACCTGTATTGTGGAAGCTGTTAATTTAAGAATGCTTGTCTGCTTCACCACATTTTCTCTCAGCATTTAAATGAAATTAAATCCCTCAAAAATTGTGAATTCCTAATTTTGTTAGCATAAGCTACTTAAGTTATTAACAGTTTATAAGAAAAAATATCGATAGCAGCATTTTTCAATACGTTACTTATGTTCTGCCCACTAGATGACACTCTAGACAGTTATATTTTTGAGTGAATCTCCATTACTGTTCCTGCTTTGTTTCAGATTAATGCTGAACCTAGTATGTTCTAGTCTGTCAAAGCACTGTTTGTTTTTTTTTGGCTGGGAAGTGCTGTTTTCACTAAGTATCAGCAGATATGTCTTTTAAATGTTATTTTAGCATTATTGTGCTCTTTGTTGTCATTTCTGTGGAAATAAATAGGAGGCATTACTTTCAGAGTGACCTGTGTATTTTACTGAATCTAGGTTACTTACATGTTAATAACATAAAAAACAATTGTCATAATTTTTATCTTTAGGGCATGTGTTGGGTATTTTTCAGCTACCTCCACAAGTACCAGTTCTACTTGCTCTTCATTTTAACTGTGCTGTTTAGCAACACATTTAACAGAATAAAATCCTTACATTCAAAATGCAAATTGCAATATTTTCCGTCTCTTTCTGTCCAGTAAAATAGCACTGACTGTAGCAGTTATTTAGTAATATGCATAATGTTGTATATATCATGCCATGAACTGAAATGAAATTTTCTTAATTTATACTTTCATGAGACTTTACAAGACTCTCTTGTTAACTATGTAAGTGATGTGAAATCTGCACAGAATCCCTGGAATTGTCTAATCTGTTCTCTTGATGTTCTAGCAGTACCACCTTATTACATACGTACATACATACATTTAGAAAAGATTCCTGCAGCTTTCCTGATATATTAACTGCTACTGTTTGCTTCTCTCTGCACATGAAGATGCTGTAAGACCTGTTCTGTAGCAATGTACCTGTAGCGAAATAGTTACCATTCCCGAGATACCAGTTAGTATGCAAGACTTTAATTCACCATCCCAACATTCTCAGTGGGTACCACTGTACAGGGCAAGGTCCTTGTATCATAAGAATTAAATCTACATCAGTGGGCTCTGTCAATGAATTCCTTTTGATTTTTTTTAGAAATGGATAATTTAATATAAAATTAGCAGGAGCACCAGTTCGTTGTTGTCTCTTTAAAGCCTACTTTCCAAGAATCAGGAGTAGATTCATATTTAGCATTGCTTTTCCTGGAAATGTAGTTGAAGATGAATTTTGGAGGCGAGTGGCTTCTTTAGAAATGAAACTTGTAGTTTTATTAGTGAATACAGTGAAGCAAGGGAGGCTGAGATAATCTGGTAGTATTTTGTTGACTTCAGTTACTGACATCCTGAACTACATATCTAAAGCAGTTCAGTCTTTTGATTTTCTAGACTGCAATTACTGGTTGACCACTTCTGCAAGTGATTTCTCAAGGCTGTAATTATTTCCTTTGATATAACTTTTTCCTAAAGCAGCTCTTTTACTCTGCTTTTTTAGTAGGAAGTCTCATTTTTGGGGATTCCAGATTCTGAAATCATAGAGATCTGCTTCTGATCTGTTTGTTTGTTACCTCACTATAAGCCCTTTAGTAAACAGGAAATCTCTATTGAATGTGGAGAAGTCTGATTAACGGTTAATCCAATGACTTAGATTTCCTGCTTAGCTCTGTTGATGTTTCAGTTCTCCTTTCTGAATGAAATCCTGGCAGCATGGAAATCAATGTGAGTCATAAGAGTTGACTGGAAGAAAAAAAAGATTTTACTCTATGCATTAGCTTCTCAACCTATAAATTTGGCTTTCTATTTTCATCCACACTCCAACATGCTGTCAAGTTTTATGAATTGCTTGAAGATTGTGTTCTATAAAGGATAACCATCAAACCATAAATTTCTACAAAATGGGTTTTTTTTATTTAGTTCATACTGTTGGTCTTTTTAAAATGCAAATTAATGCAAGTAAAGGTATGCATATTGCAAAACTGAGTTTTCTAACAGATTGTTGTTTGACTAAACAACAGCAATATCGGCAGGGTTCAATTCCTTCCTGTTGGTGGTGAAACTATTCTTTTGAGGGGGCAGCTCCTTTAATCATAATAAAAGAGAGGAATATAATTTCTGGGTTTGAACTCAATTTGTTCCAACGCTCTGTTAACCACTTTATGTCAACCTAATGGCTCTTTAGAATTTTACCAAATCATAATGTAATTTCACTATGTCAAAAATGATAAATAGAAGTGTAGGCTTTGCTTACATTTCAGCTATAATGAAAAGAGCAGTTAAGGAGCATTTAAGCAGTAAAATAAAGGCTGACCCAGTGATATTGGAAACAAATTTAACAATTTACATTTTTAAAAGACTTTGTTACAAGCCTTTGACATTGAGGAAGCATTCTCAGGTACCAAATTTACTTGCGACTATTTTAAAGCTGGACTTTCTATAAATTATATAATTCTGTATTTAGAGTTCAAGAAAGGCTTGTAAACGAAGTAATGTTCTTCAACCTTGAATTGGTCCTTATGTATTGTCCTGTTATACTTGTCCCTTCCGTGAATCAAATGTATCTCAGTAGCCACAAGTTTGGTGGGTGGTCATAACTCTGTGTAGTCAGACTTTACATTTGTATCACTTCTAGCATTCATTTTCATGACCTGTGTTTTAAAGAATACTTATGCTTGAGGAGTTGAGTTTGCAAAAGGAAAATGCCTGCATATTTACCTGACTGCTTACTTATTAGTTGTAGTTGAATCACATCGTACTACGAAGTTGCAAAACATAAAATGGCTCTGTTTGTCAACTAAAGTAAGACTGCTTAAATTGATTGTATTTATTTATTTAAATATTTGATTGACCACTTAAATTTCTCTTTTCTTTTTTTATTCCAGAATCGAATGGAAGAGAGCAAAGCCCTCTTTAGGACAATTATCACATATCCATGGTTCCAGAACTCTTCAGTCATTCTGTTCTTAAATAAAAAAGATCTCTTAGAGGAGAAAATTATGTACTCCCACTTAGTTGATTATTTTCCAGAGTATGATGGTAAGTATACTGACATCAGAGCTCATTCTCTGTTCACACTGCAGTGTTGACAAAAGGTAGTAGTCTTGTCCAAATGGTAGACAGATAGATTCTTTGATATATTTTGCTCTTAATGAAAAAAATAAACAAACAGACAAAAACCTTTACAAACATTTAAGTTTTTTAAAATGTGATTGAAATCTTTTGCACATTTTTTACATTGCTATGATTTCATTTTCTACTGTCTGTAGGGAAGCAGTACACTTAGTAACCAGTTCTTCATGGGTAATGGTTAATTTTTAGATGAGCATTGTCATGTTGGCATTGGACCACATTCTGTTCATTTTCATAAGTTGAAGTGAGTGTTGGAACTGAAGTATTAAAGCTAAAAATAAATGAAAACACATTCCTCATTTTTACACTTTGTCTCACATAGTTTTTACTTGAGGTTTGGTTTAGTTTAAGGCTGTGTATCTGAGAGTTGTTACAAGCAGTGAACAGGCCGGTGGATCAGATTGTGTTAATAATAAGTGAGTTTAGCTTGATAGTGTGGAAGAAAACTGGCAGTTGAATAGGGAAGAATCTCATTCTTCCAAGTTTATTTCATATGAAAAACTCCTTAGATGGCATCCTAAAGGTGAGAAGACTCTACAAGATATTGTGTTATCAACACTTAAATGGAGATAACACCTGTTAAATGCTTATCGAGAAAAAAATAGACAACACTCAGTTACTCCGTTCAGAGAAACTCTATTTCTCCTGCCCTCTGCCAAGGGTAAGGGAAAAAAAGAGTTAGGAGTGGTAGAGCTGTTGGAGTTCAGACAAGGTAGTCTTCGAGTCCTTGTCTCTTGATTCTACAGATCCTGCTGAACTAAACTCCACAGACAAGTTTATGGTTTGATTTGATTTCTTCTGGTGGCAAGGTGGGGTTACAGTCTGTGGCTTGCACAGGTCGTGATGCGATGTCCTTCACTGTTCCAGTTCACTGGGAATGTGAGAGGTGGGCAGATTTGGGAAGGTGGATCACTTCTTTCTGTTTTCATGTTTAACAGCTCAGTGGAGAAGGTAGCATAGGGATGAGGACTGCAAAACAGGGTGGCAAATTGGAGTGATTCAAATTACTCTAAGCAGTTCTGCTGCAAAGTATTAAAAGCATGGGAAGAAGGACTAAGACATGCTCAAAGGACATGTGTGCATCAAGTGCATCACATGAAGGCATTCTTCCATGGTTAGTACTAGAGGACTATACATACACTGGACTGAAGAGCTGGGAGAGGAGACAAAGACATTTCACTGTTTAAGAAGTTCAATTATTGAATTGACTGTAAGAAAACAGATTTTATCTTCTTAATTACCAGGACCACAGCGGGATGCACAAGCAGCCCGAGAGTTCATCCTGAAGATGTTCGTAGACCTGAATCCAGACAGTGACAAAATTATCTACTCCCACTTCACATGCGCTACAGACACAGAGAATATCCGCTTCGTCTTTGCTGCTGTCAAGGACACAATCCTACAGTTAAACCTGAAGGAGTACAACCTGGTCTAACTGTGCCTAGGAGGCCCTCCAGAACCAACTCTGTGTGATTGAAGATATACAGGAGGGACTGTATTATCTGTGAAAACAATTTGCATAATACTAATTTATTGCTGGCCTGGACTCTGTGAATCTCCACAGAGTTTGTAGTTAATATTATGATTTTATTTAAACTACATGGAGGAAAACCAAAAGATGCTGAAGTACATTCACAGCACATTTCCTCATTTTTTTTTGGCAAAACCTTGTGACTCAATGTATTTGAAATTCTCGGTCATACACTTACAAAGGATAGCAGATTTCTGCTATTGGAGCAAAATCAAGCTTGTTTCCTGTTTCCCTAACCCTTTCTCTCTCCTTCCTTCCACTTCTCCCTTATCTTTTTAAAGGTACAATGGCCTTTTTTTTCCCAGTTACATTCCAGGGTAAAAATATTTTCTGTTGACTGCTTTGGTCAGGAAAATACTACCATCAGAACTGAATTCATCAGTCCATTTTAACTTTACCGTACGTACTTCTCTGAAGGATCAAAAGTATTGATACTGTGACTTTTAAATTCTTGCCATGAGTGTTTTCATTCTGTCTTCACTTTTGTGACTAGAATATTGAGATTACAAAATAGAATTACAATTCTGTATGAATACTAAATTTAATTATTTTTATTGTTTGAAAAGATGTGTTGAAGACAGAAATGAAATAATTAAAACACAGCTTAGGATGTACGTTGAATATGATAGAATCTCTTTTAAATTGCCATGTGCCATTTTTTTCTCTCTTCTTTTATTCACAAATGCCAAACAGAAATGTCCTAGACACTACATTTTCCCCGGTGGCTACAGCCTGAAACAGTGTTCTTTTTCTTTCTTTAGTTGTGTAGTTTTTTTTTCTTAAGTTAGAGCTCTTTTTAAGTGCTGTTTTTTGTTGTTGTTTGTTTTGGTTTGGTTTGGTTTTTTTTTTCACAGTAGAAAAACAATTTTTATTGTATCAAATTAATGTTGCCAAATCTGGCGTTTTATAAAATGAATACTCTTGAAACATAATCTACCGATTGAAATGCCAAACTGATGAGTTGGGAACTGACCTGATTGAATCAGCTGCCAAATGATAAACAAACAATATCAGCTCCTATGTTCCCTTTATCAGAAAGTATTCCATTTTCAAATACCAAAAACAACAGTGTGCGTGAATGTGCTACAAGGTGCACCACACACATGTATATGGTCTGCTAATTTACAGACAGTTCAAGTCTCTCCTTATGTCAGATATGGCATGAGATTGTTTTCTGTGATAATATCAAGGCACATTTCGTTGTACAACAAAAAATTATTGATGGGGGATCTCATACAGGAACCTTTCTTGATAAGGTTGCTTGTTAACTCATTCACAGACATTTGATAGGCTTTCATGCAAAACAGCCTCTCTCAATGTTCTTTAGAAAATATTTAGTAATGTAAATGATACAGTGAAAAAATCATTCTTGAAATTTTAACGTGCAATTTTTTTAACAACAAAAACGCAGCACACATTGATGAGCCTTTATTCTGCAGCTTAGGTTGAAAGGTGTTTTTTGACCAGGTGCATGATTGCTAGCAAGCTACAGCAGACTCAGAAATTGGCATGTAATTAGATTGATTATCTGCATTGCCAAGTAGCACTAGAATGCACTTAACATAGAAATTGCTGCCTCATAGCAGCAGGTGGGAGGTGGAAAAAAGATTGGCTTGCTAATTGATTACCAAAGTCAACAATAAATGCTAATGAGATGTTTTTCATCCTTAACCCTCCCAACTCCAAAACAACAGTAATAAGAACATTTACTATTTTTTGGTCCCTCGTGAAACATCTTGTAAATTAAAACTGGTTGTAGGTATAGTGCAATTATGAATGCTATAATCATTGTACATACATCTATATATATATATATGGCAGCATCCATATTGGCTTTGTAATCATTAATTTTTGGCAAGTTGAATGTGCTGTATTGATATGTATCTATGTAATTGTATTGTATGTCTTATAGCTAATTCACATTTTAAATAATGTTATTTTATTTACTTTTTTTTTAAGAGAGAAGAATGTAAATTTTGTCAGTTTATTTCTGACTAGGGATTTGTTGTGTTTTTTTATTTACAAAACAAATTACTATAGTACAGAGCGGTACTAGCATCGTGCTGTATAAAATCATTTGCACATTCCTGAGTAGAAGCAAATTGGAGACACCCAGGCAGAGGCCATTCACATCTGAATCTGCTTAAAGCTTGTCAGGGCTTTATATGGATGTGGAAACCAGTTTTATGAGAAGAACATAAGCCGTTAGATCTGGGATTGGAACATAAGCTCTTTATATTGGACAGATTTGCATTAGGTTACTTTTACCTTTCAAAGAACCTTTTTATTAGAAAAGTGAATTTAGAGATGATTCAAGCCACTGCACATAAATACTAGCGGGTATACACTGTTTCCCTAAAACAAAAAACAAAAAACAAAACAAAACAAAAGCACCCCCAAAAAAACCCAGAACATCAGGGGAATTAAACAGTATTGCAGATATTCCAGAAACTCTACATAACAACAACCAAAACATCACGTCACTGTTGTTAACAACTGTAAGGTGTTAAACCTTTTTGTTTAGTAAAGCTAAAGTTGATAGATGTAGGTTATAAAAAGTGACACTGACATTCTAAATAGGTGATCAAAGTAGCTAGTGTAATATACAGCATTACAGAATTGGTCCTGGTATTGCTGTAAATGAAATAGAGCTTCTTGTTTTACAGTTCCACAGTTGATAATATCCCATTTTTTAACCTGGGAATGCTTTGGCTGTGCTTGATTTAGTGATATAAATAGAACTGTGGCCAGAGAGAGGAAAACAAAAAAAGCCAGTGGTGTCTAACTAAGGTTTGATTTGGTGTTTTTTTGTTTTATTTTGATTTTTGTTGTGGAATATTAGGTCTAGGAGAAGGAAGTGTTAAGTTTTGTATAAAAGCAGAACAAAAGTTTACTCATGCTTTGTAGTTATATTGTGATTGCAAAAGTTTTAAAGAGTGTGTGCCACTGGTCTTCTTCTGGTGTATTTTAGGTAAGTTGAACCTGTGGCAATGTTTAGATCATTTGAGCATGTTCTGAAAAAAAAAATACTCAGCATGCCAAGGCAAGCTTTACACAAATCACCTGACACAGCATTGCAGTGTGACAGTTTACAAAAACATTTCCTTTTTAAATGACACAGCTGTTCCCACTTGCAATATGGTGTTGTTGTTGTTATTGTGGTGGTGGTGTTGCTGTTGTTTTAACTGGTGACTTCTACTATGCCTTATAGTACTTGGAGTCCAGAAGTTTGTGCCTCTAACATGAAGCTAAAGGCAAAAATAAGACAAAAACCCTTTTAACTTTGCCAAAATTATGTGATTTCTTTGAATGTCATGAATGGGTGAGGAGGAAAGGAAAACGTCTTGGTAACCTGTGTATTCTAGATGTTCGCTAGCACAAGAAAGCTGTAATATGTGTTTTACAGAAACCTTAAACTTGCCTTTTTCACTGATTATCTGGCACTGTCCTTGCATATGTAGGATGATGCAGCTATAAGGGCAGTTTACTTTTTATAATTCAGACTCTTTTGATTGTCAAGGTGTATGAACTGTAATTTTTAATCATACTGCCACATGATTGTGAATCAGTTTTTTAAGTTTGAAAGTGGAGGAGACTTTTTATGCTGGGTATCAGTCAGAATTGACTGCATGAGTTGCAAAAACTTAAATAGGGGGAAAAGGGCTGCATATAAAGACGTTGCTAGGCTCCCAGCCTTTGGTTGTAAGGGTCAAAAGACTTTTGGATTACTCAACCTAAGGACCCTCTCATTGTTACACATTCTTCACAGAAGAATGACATATTAGGAGAAAACAAGACCTGTTAACCCACATGAAAAATAAAATTTACCCAAATTACTTACTATATGTGCTGCTGTTCTTGAAGCTCTGTGCATGGTTATCCTGCATACTGTAAACTAATGAAGTGTGCACAGCACATTAACAAGGCCTACAAATGACCTACCTCTAGCTAAGAGACCAGTAAAATAAATACGTTTTGAAGAGACCATCATAAGATAAGAAATTAAAATGGACGTGATTTATGTAGTCAACTACTGTAATTTAGAAATTCACACTTTTGTAAATACAGTCCCTCTTTTGACATAAACCATAAATTCTAAAATTTAGTATGCATTAAACAACTAAAGCCATCTGTCCTTGTCTAATTTGTTAGTTTAGTAGAGGTCTTGCAAAGCTCTATGTTTTGTGTTGAGGAGGAGTTACTGATATTTCCTCTTTTTTGTCTTATATTTACCCATAACACTTTGAGTTGTATCAGTCAAAATGGAAACATTTCCATGTAATCAGTAATCCAGTCATTATCTAGTTAAGGGGATATTGCTGTAAGTTTCACTCAAGCTTTTTTCACAGTAGCCATGCTGCAGGGAAAAAAAAAAAAAAAAAAAAAAAAAAAATGGAAGGAAATTTTGAAGGCACTGTAAAAATACAAGATAAATCAGATCAATCTTACTGTAAAGTTGTGGGTTTTTTTTTTTCTTGAAATACAGTCTAAGCTGAAGCCTGTTGCTGGTTTCCTCATTTGCCATGCTGTAGGAAATCCTTATTTGACCAATTTTTTTTATTATTGTTATGGGGGTGGGGGTGGGGATGTCAGATACATTTTTAAACTTGCAGTATTTAAAAATAAAGATCATATTTGCTGTTCTTAACGTGTCGTTTAAATGCATGTATTGTCTGTTGTTTCAGGGACAGAAATTGTTGGGTTATTGGTTTTGGTTTTTTTGTTTTTTTTTTTTTTGTGGGTTGTATAATTTCTGCCCCTCAAAAAATGTTCCTGGTTAAAAATACAGTATTTTTGGCCATAACTTTGTACTACAGTATCCTCATTCCTGGAAATCTAGCTTTTATTTTATATTGTTTGGACTTATTGTTCTCCCAAGATGTTTCTTATTATAATAAGTGTTGGATAGATGTATCATTATGTGATTACTTTTTAATTATACATGCTTTGTCTTCAATATCCAAATACTGAAATTTCTAGAATATTACAGACAGAAAGTTTGAAACACTTAAAATTTGGTGAACTGTAGATAGTCATTACTAAAAGCATTACTAAAAGGCTTTTTTGGCTTGGGTATAATGGAAACATTAACAGAAAACTTCAACAATTTTCACATTTCTTAAGCATTAGGCTGATGTTGATTCTACTGCAAGAGTAGAGTTTCTTTGATCTTTTTGTTTGTCTATGTAATTATAGGAATAGTAGAAAGATGCCTACATGTTGCGTTTCAGGTGTCTGGTTTGTATCTGTTCAGCAGTCAGTGGATCTCAGACTTTGCTGAAGAAATCTAATTTCAGGCCACTTGCAAAAACGGGCTTCTTCTCTATTATGTGATTACAACAGTTTAAATAAGATACTTGGAATTCAATTAATTTTTATAAGTAAGGACATCAGTGAATTGCTATTGATTTTTCTTTCCTGTTGCAGAATATAAGGGAGAAGGAACTGTAAGGAAGAATTTGTTTTACCTCAGTGAAGGTAACAATACTTACATGATGTTACATTATGTAACCTCAGTGCCTGCATCTCAGCTGTATGATCCTTTACCTCTCCTTTGTGTCAGCCTGGTCGAAAACCAAACCAAAACAAAACCCATTCTTTTCTGCTCTTCTTCCTTGGCTGTTTTAGCAGCCTAATTTCCAGGGTTTTAAGCTAGTCAACAGTTCAGACAAATTCTAACCCAACTAAGTGGAAGAGGTAGAACTGTGTGCCCAGGAAGTTTAGAAGTCAGGGGAAAGAGGGGAAAGACTTCCTTCCTTTTAAAACCTAATCATGAAATTTACATGAGCAGTGAGTAGCATACTCGTTTTATGCACTCCAGGGGCGACTAGCTATTCTGTCTTGGGAGAGGTCTCAGTTTGAAAGCTCTTCATTGCATTTTCATCCAGGAAAAAAAACTTTAAAGAGGTGGTATGAAAAGGAAAACCTCTTTGTAATCTAGACCCATTTAAGATGCTTCTGTGCATATGTTCAAAAGCCAGCTGTAAGTCAGACTGAAGCCAACAAGTCATACTTGCTGTTAGGCATGGAGAAGTATAAGAAGTGGGCTTTCAACAGTCCCCAGCAAACGACTAATTAATTAAATTCCTTCTTAAGATATTCAGAATGCCATGTTGCAGATTGTGACATTCGAGGCTTCACGTATCCTTGTCTAAGATGCTCCTTCTCTGCTCACATTCCTGCTTCTCCATCACACTCATTGCTTTCTGCCTTACAAAGAAAATATTTTTATAGTACTGCTTTATGTGTGTACTTTCTAGAATACTTTCTGATCCTTCTGAATTAGGTGTGAATTGCCTTGCTGATACTGAACAATTGATGAAGTGTGGATAATACAGTGGAAGACTTGCACTTCTTGCTTATTACACATTCCTCCTGCCATTTTGTTCTGATTATTCTTCTATATGTTATTTTTATCCTCTTTGTCATAAAGAGGTTGGTCGAGGTATCAGATTCAGTACTGACAATGATTACACAATTGATTGTACTGGCTAAATTAAAGCAAACTGCTAGTAAGAATAACTTCAGAAAGTTCCCATAGTCAGAGGAAGAGCCAATTAACCTTCTGGACATACATTGCAGAAAGCAAAACTGTAGTTACAATATAACTGAAGGACCTAGTAGGTTATGGGCCAAAGTAGGCCAAAATTACCCATTTTAATATGACGTTTCACACTGCCAATAGAGAATTGTATTTGTCACTGAAAATTTCTCACCCTCGTGGACTCCACAGAGGCAATGAAAAACAAAGCTTCACCTCAGATGAGGCTTTTTTTAGTGCTGATCACCTGAAATTTCCCAGTATTACTTGCTAGTTTAAGTTCTATAAGTCACAGAGGTTGAAGCATTAGCCTGAGGAAAGCAGACAAATCCGTAGTGATAGAAGTCTATCTTGAGTAGGCAGGCTCAAGCCCATGTAGCATTATTCACAATGCTAGCAACTACTAGGAAATTCCTGTGTGATACACTGCTGTCACTGTGACTTTCTGTGCTAGCTGTGAACCCAAGGTCCCCAGGAGTGGAAAGTTTAGCAGGAATTCTTTGCATGTGATTCACAGCAGCTCTGCTGCTCTCATAGTGGAGCAGAATTTCTTTCTAACAGATACCTTCTTCACTTTCTCTTCTCTCCCTCTCATTCTCATTTAAAAAAAAAAATCCTTCAGAATGAACAAAGAAGTCTAATAACTTAGTACACACACAATACAGGCAATAGAATCATAAAATCATAGAATAGTTTGGGTTGGAAGGGACCTTTATGATCATCTAGTTCCAACCCCCTGCTATAGGCAGGGACGCCTCCCTCTAGACCAGGTTGCTCAGAGCCCCATCCAGCCTGTCCTTGAATGCTTCCACGGAGGGGGCATCCACAACCTCTCTGGGCAGCCGGTTCCAGTGTCTCACCACCCTCACAGTAAAGAATTTCTTCTTAATATCAAGTCTAAATCTACCCTCTTCCAGTTTAAAACCATTTCTCCTTGTCCTATCCCTACCTTCTCTAATAAGAAGTTCCTCCCCAGCTTTCCTGTAGGCACCCTGGGCTGCCAGGGCACACTGCTGGCTCATGTTCAACTTGCCATCAGCCAGAAATCCCAGAACTCTTTCCATGGGACTGCTGTCCAGCCTCTCTTCCCCCACTCTGTATATAGATTCAGAATTGTTCTGTCTCAGCTGCAGAATCCGAGACTGGCTCTTGTTAAACTTCATCTAGTTTGTTGATTTTCCAACCCTCTAATTTGTCAAGATCTCTGTTCAAAGCCTCACTACCCCTGATGGAGTCAACAGCTCCTCCCAATTTCGTGTCATCTGCAAACTTAGCATGCATTCAAATCCTGTGTCCATGTCATTGATGAAAACTTTTATGAGAACTGGCCTTGAAGTGGAGCCCATGGGAACCCCACAAGTGACTGGCTGCCACCCTGATATAACCCCATCTACTATAACTATTTGACTCTGAACTGTCAGCCAGTTTTTCACCCATTCCATTATCTTCTTGTCTGGACATGTCAAACCCAGGACAGGACAGGAACTGCATTAATAATCATGGCAGCAGACCTGCAAACTGGATTGTGGAGTTCATTAGCAAGAACTTGATGATGAAGTTCACTAAGCAGCAGATTTGAGCTTTTAGGTGGGAGACACAGGCAAAACAGGCAGCACATTCTCATAACTAGACTTCAGACTGCTTTTGATAAATATGAATTTTCTGTTTTCTGTACTGAACAATTTTTATATAATATTGAAAATAATTAAATTATTTCTGAGTAGACACTCCTACTGAAGGTCACCAAGAAATTAAGGAGACACTAGCATATTCTCCTAAATGTATTCTGATTACATATAGAATCATTGAATCATAGAATCACCAGGGTTGGAAAAGATCTCCAAGACCATCCAGTCCAACTGTCCACCTATCACCAACATTACCCAGTAAACCGTGCCCCTCAGTACAACATCTAAACATTTCGTGAACACCTCAACCACCTCCCTGAGCAGCCCATTCCAGTGCCTGACCACTCTTTCAGAAAAGTAGTATTTCCTAACATCCAGTCTAAATTTCCCCTGGTGCAACTTGAGGCCATTCCCCCTCGTCCTGTCACTAGTTACAAGAGAGAAGAGGCTAACCCCAGTTCACTACAGCCTCCCGTCAGGTGATTGTAGAAAGCAATAAGGTCTCCCCTCAGCCTCCTCCAGACTGAACAACCCCAGTTCCCTCTCCCACTCCTCATAAGGCCTGTGCTCCAGACCCCTCACCAGCTTTGTTGCCCTTCTCTGAACACACTTCCAGGGCCTCCATGTCTTGGAGTGAGGAGCCCAAAACTGAACACAGTACCTCACCAGGAATGAGTACAGAGGGATGTTCACATCCCTGCTCCTGCTGGCAGCACTATTTCTGATGCAAGCCAGGATGCCACTGGCCTTCATGGCCACTTGGGCACATCTCCCACCAGTCCCATCTAGTCTTTCCAGATCCCTCAGCTGGGCTTTCCTATCCCCAGGTTGACAGACATTTCTTCCCAACTTGATCTCATCTGCAAACTTACTGAGGGTGATATCTTTTAAATGTTATTTCCAACAATATATATATTATATATATACACATATATAACAACATATGTATGTTATACATAACAATATATAATATATAGCTCTCTCTATATATATATAATATATATATATATCCTCCGGTACTTGCAGGGAACTTGAGGCAGGAGGGGGACTGACTTTTTACATGGTCTGATAGTGATAGGACAAGGAGGAATGCCTTTAAACTAAAAGAGGGGAGATTTTGGTTAAATGTTAGGATGAAATTCTTTACTCAGAGGGCAATGAAGTACTGGCACAGGCTGCCCAGAGAAGCTGTGAGTGCCCCATCCTTGGAGGCATTCAGGGCCAGGCTGGATGGGACCCTGGGCAGCCTGGGCTGGTGGATGGCAGCCCTGCCCAACGGCAGGGGGTTGGAACTGGATAATCATTAAGGTCCTTTCCACCCTAAGCCATTCTGTGATTTTGTGATTCTATATCTCACTATCAAAATTATATGCCTGCATTTAGACTGAGACTCACGAAGGAGTACTATGGTAACTGTCAGAGTGGTGTCGGACTTTCCTTGAGTATCTTCCCAGATAGGCCCTCAATTTGTAACATGAGCTTTTGTACCATCAGGGTAGAAAAAAATGTCAAGGACGAACCACTGTGCATATTATTCTATTATCTTATGAATCATGTGATGTCCATAATCAGATCTTGTTTTAATCTGATTAACATTTGAGGAAAAACATCTTAAATAAGGCTAACATTTATTTTACTGATTACTTACACTAGTGATGCTATTAGCTATGGTACTTAGCTATTTCAAAATGTTATGTGCAGAACTTAGCATCACTTGGCATTGCTGTTCCTTTGTCAGTCATCACTCAGTCTGATAGTTTGTACTGTTCTCCGGCTTTGGCTGCCATTTTTGTTAATCCAGTTCCCTAACAGATGAATACCTATTTATTTAGTTAGTTCCTTAATTTTTTTGAGCTAAGTGAGCCTTTTTTCACCTTGAAATAAATAATCATTGAAAGGACTTGGCATTCCTGCTGGGACATTGTATCAGCAGCTCTAGTGTATTCCATTGAACAAGATAATTAACTATGTATTCTAATCACTTCTGTTTATGTATTATAATCTTGAGTGAAACTTTCATTCACATATCATGCCTAAAACTTTTTGAATATTTCCTTAATTTATTTTCAGAAATTTTGTTACAAATGTCCTATTTTATTTCTACACTTCTTTCAGCTGTATTAATTTAAAAGCCTAGTTTCATCAGTGTTTCTTAGTCTTGTGGTAATTAAAAAGGGTAGGCAATCATCTGTTCTGTTGTCACTGCTTGGTTTGCAGACCTTCACATATTGAATCATAAAATGCTTGATCTTATGTGCACCAACAGTATTGTCTTTTAGAGACCAGGCTGTAGACATAAAAGGCAGCATTCATTTTTGACAAATCTTGATGGCTGTTGAACTTCACTGTAAAGTTCCAGACCTTTTTCTTTCATCTTTATACTCTCAAACACATTAGCTCATCCTCACCACTTTCCATATAACTCAGGTGCTAAACACAGGAATATTTTCCCCATCATTTTATGCAGTTCTTGTAATAAACACTTACTTCTGTTGTGTTTCTAACCTGCTTCTTCCGAGTCTTTGAAAATACCATTGAGTATGTTCAAATTTTAGTAGTTAGTGTTTTAGAATTTAAATCCTACTATGGCACAAAATTTGAATTTTTCATCTGAATCTGGTTACAGCTTAGATTTTGCTCAAAATTAAATCACTCAACAGTTCAGACTCTATTTCTGCTATCCCTAAAGGACTCCTCTAAGTATTCTCCATTATCCTTATCCATAAACCCAATACTAAGTTTTAACACCAGCCCTCAGGGCTCATCATTAACGTGGCTTGTAACATGCCAACAGTGATTTTTGTGTTGAATACAACTACTACACTAAGAAGACTGCATAAAGCATTCACAGTAAAACACACCTTTTCTCAATACATAGTTCCTGGTAACTCAAAATTTTGAGTGTATTAAATACATGTGAAGCAGTGAAATAATTAAAAAGCTAAAGCTGGCAGGATTAGAAAGGGGGAGAGGAAGAATATAGTGAACTATTGAATTAAACAAGAATACAACTTACTCCTAAGTACTCCTAATTACTCTTGCCTGTACTGTGTTAGAAACTTTTGTTTTGCGGAAAATTTTGTTTTTTAACCAGCAAAAAAACATTGATTTATTTGTCTAACAGTTACACACTGGAGCTTTTTAAACACAAAATTTTTTCACAAAACTTGAAGCAGGCTTTTAAAAAAAAATGAGTTATGGTGAAAAAGATTAGTCATCATCTGACCTGAAGCCAGTTACTGCAAAGAACTAGTAATAAAAGTCTGATTACAGTTATTATGGGCAAAAAGAGGAGAGTTCCTGGAAGTAATCCATGTACCTAAGACTTCAAAACTGCCAATTTACAAACACTGGGGAAAATTATGGGTGAGTTATGCAAGAAAAAAAAGCACACTGTAGCACAAAAAAAAAAAAAAAAAAAAAAAAAGAATTTTTAAGAGATTTATTAAATTTAAAAAAATAGTACGAAGTCAATTTGGCAAAAACTTCATCTTGATTTAGTCACTAGGGAAAGGGAAAAACACAACACGCAGAAAAAAAGGTAGGAAGCATACAAAATGATAATGGGAAAGGTAAATTAGCCTACCAGAGGAGGTGCCCTGCTAGACCTGCTGTTCACAAACAGAGAAGGACTGGTGGGAGATGTGGAGGTTGGGAGCTGTCTAGGGCAGAGTGACCATGAAATGGTAAAGTTCTCGATTCTTGGTGAAGTCAGGAGAGGGGACAGCAAAACTGCTACCTTGGACTTCTGGAGGGTGGACTTTGAACTGTTCAGGAGACTGGCAGGGAGAGTCCCTTGAGATTCAGTCTTGGAGGGTAAAGGGGTCCAGGAAAGCTGGTAGCTCCTCAAGAACAAAGTCTTAAAGGTGCAGGAGCAGGCTGTCCCCCTGTGCCACAAGATGAGCCACTGGGGAAGAAGACTGGCATGGATGAACAGGGAGATCTTCCTGAGGCTCCAGGAGAAAAAGAGAATCCACCTCCTGTGGAAGAAGGGAATTCGGAGAGAGTACAAAGACATTGTTAGAATGTGCAGGGAGAAAATTAGGAAGGCAAAAGCCCAGCTTGGACTCAACTTGGCCGCTGGGGTAAAAGGGAAATAGAAACACTTTTACAAATATATTAACAGTAAGAGGAGGGCTAAGGAGAATGTCCGTTCTTTATTGGATGCAGCTGGGAACATGACCACTGAGGGTAAGGAAAAGGCTGAGATTCTCAATGCCTTCTTTACGTCTGTCCTTAAAACTCAGACCAGTTATCTTCAGGGTACTCTACCCACTGACCTGGAATTCTTGGACAGGGAGTGGAATAAACCCCCCACGATTCAGGAGGAAATGGTCAGAGATCTACTACTCCACCTGGACTGCCACAAGTCCATGGGGCCGGACGAGATCCACCCGAGAGTACTGAGGGAGCTGGCAGAAGAGATAGCCAAGCCGCTTTCCATCATCTATCAGCGTTCCTGGTCAACTGGAGAGGTCCTAGAAGGCAGCAGACTTGACAATGTGACTCCCATGTACGAGAAGGGTCATAAAGAGGATCCGGGGAACTACAGGCCTATCATCCTGACCTCAATGCCAGGGAAGGTTATGGAGCATATTGTCTTGAGGGAGATCACGCGGCATGTGCGGGACTGCTGGGGGATCAGGCCTAGCCAGCAAGGGTTTGTGAAGGGCAGGTCCTGCTTGACCAGCGTGATCTCCTTCTATGATCGAGTGACCCGTCTGGTGGATGAGGGAAAGGCTGTTGATGTGGTCTACCTAGACTTCAGCAAAGTCTCCCAGAGTATTCTCCTGGGTAAGCTGGCAGCCTGTGGCTTGGATAGGTACACTCTTTGCTGGGTAAGGAACTGGCTGGATGGCCAGGCACAGAGAGTGGTGGTGAATGGTGTTAAATCCAGGTGGTGACCAGATATGAGTGGTGCTCCCCAGGGGTCGGTGCTGGGGCCTGTCCTCTTCAATATCTTTATTGATGACCTGGATGAGGGCATTGAGTGCACCCTTAGTAAGTTTGCAGATGACACAAAGTTGGCAGGAGGTGTCAATCTGCCAGGCCCTACAGAGGGATCTGGACAGGCTGGATTGCTGGGCTGAAGCCAATGGGATGAGGTTCAACAAGACCAAGTGCTGGGTCCTGCACTTTGGCCACAACAATCCCAGGCAATGCTACAGGACTGGGGCAGAGTGGCTGGAAAACTGTGCAGAGGAAACAGACTTGGGGGTATTGGTTGACGCTTGGTTGAACATGAGCCAGCAGTGTGCCCAGGTGGCCATGAAGGCCAGCGGCATCCTGGCTTGCATCAGAAATAGTGCTGCCAGCAGGAGCAGGGATGTGAACATCCCTCTGTACTCATTCCTGGTGAGGCTGCACCTTGAGTACTGTGTTCAGTTTTGGGCTCCTCACTCCAAGACATGGAGGCCCTGGAAGTGTGTTCAGAGAAGGGCAACAAAGCTGGTGAGGGGTCTGGAGCACAGGCCTTATGAGGAGTGGGAGAGGGAACTGGGGTTGTTCAGTCTGGAGGAGGCTGAGGGGAGACCTTATTGCTTTCTACAATCACCTGACGGGAGGTTGTAGTGAACTGGGGTTAGCCTCTTCTCTCTTGTAACTAGTGACAGGACGAGGGGGAATGGCCTCAAGTTGCACCAGGGGAAATTTAGACTGGATGTTAGGAAATACTACTTTTCTGAAAGAGTGGTCAGGCACTGGAATGGGCTGCTCAGGGAGGTGGTTGAGGTGTTCACGAAATGTTTAGATGTTGTACTGAGGGGGCACGGTTTACTGGGTAATGTTGGTGATAGGTGGACAGTTGGACTGGATGGTCTTGGAGATCTTTTCGCTGTAATGGGCTGCTCAGGGAGGGGGTGGAGTCACTGACCCTGCAGGTGTTCAAGGAACATTTAGACGCTGTGTTGAGGGACAAGGTCTAGTGAGAACTATTGGTGATAAGTGGACAGTTGGACTGGGTGATCTTGTAGGTCTTTTCCAACCTTGGTGATTCTATGATTCTGAATATCAACTGCATTAAGAATAAGCTGGTACTAAAAAGGCAGACATGTCAAAGTACACCAGGAACAAGATACATTAGCCATGTTGTAAGACCAATGTGGATTTACTGAAATGTTAAAACATGACGATGAAGAAATTATGAAACAGGCATGACAGATCTGGGAGGTGTGATTGAACATATTCTAATCTGTTAGTAACTAGAGATAATTGTGAATAATACTGAACAGGAACTAAAGCAAGCCCAGATAACTTGCCACTAAAAGTTCAAAGCTTTTGTTCTGTTTGATAGGAAATTTTAATACATCATGAACTCCAAGAGAAACACCAGAAGATCGGAACAGTGTGGCTGTGGTGCACTGTCTGTTGCACTTTAATTTATGGAACGCTGCCATTGGTCAGCACGAGTAAATACCCTGATAAATTTTCAGAAGTATTTGCCTGAATGTTACTGAATGCTTTATGATAAACTGAAGAGCAGTGATACGATCAGGCTTTCTATCCCAGCTCTGTCATAGCATGACTGTATGACATTGTGCAAATGGATTCCAGCTCTCCTCCCTTTATGATGGGGGCGGTGTAGCTGTGAGAGTGAAAACAGTTCATCCAAACCAGCTCCGGTGATTCATCAGTGCCAGTGAAGTTTAGACTACATGATAGAAGATAAAAATGCAAAACTTTACAGTATCTGCCAGCAACTGAAACATTTATTTTTCCCAAAACATCTCTTCAGCCAATATGTTCCTATGTCTCTCTTTGAACCTGACGTTATTTATTACCACCTCAAAACACTTGAACCCGACAGAATCTAAAGACTGCTGCTGGCCCATCACTAACAGGAGATGGTGGTTTTATTTCCTGCATGGATACTAGCATATCTGTGTAGCACTCATTAGTGGTTTTAATAGTAAAAATAGGGGGTTTCTTTCATTAAAAAAAAAAAAAGGATTACTTGTAGTTACATGTGCATTAGCTCTTTTGTTCTTGCCCACCATAAGAATTTATAAAACACATTAATAACTGTAATAAGAACGTCTATGTAGAGTTACTCAAGAAAATTTCCATACATGGTAAATCTTTAGGATTTAAGAGAGAATTCTTTCTTTTACCCTTCCTTCTATGAAAATGATTATCTGACAATTCCTTCACTTCATCATTCACTCATCTTCCTCTTTGATCCCTCTCATGATATTTGTTATATCAGCAGTTTTATTCGTCTTTCACTGCTTTTTTCCTTGTTTATTGTCATAGGGTAGAACCTCACATTGCAAATACGATATTAGTCTACCATACAATAAAATGAGCAAAATTTGTCAACAGTAACTCTCAGGCATCAGTTAGAAGGAAACCTGAGCTTGTTTTCAAAGTACGCTCTGCTAGGACCAGATTTCTCTTTTAATTGTTTTGTGATTTTATCCAATTAATTGTTCACTTTCTAAGTGCTAATTTAATTGGTATCCTTCAATCCAGGCATTAGCATTGTAGAGCAAGATCACAGTAAATAACATGCACTTGGAGGACAGCTGAATCTGGGTTATTTTTCACTGCACCAGTATTTGGGATCGTTAAACCTGTCAGACTTGTTTGGGCCAGGAAGAAGGCTTCTCTGAGTCTATTCCTTTTAAGGAGTGCAGCTACTGTGAGTTACTGAGCAATGAAATGCACAAAGTACACAAAGTGCCAAAGAAAATAAAGAAGTCAGCTGGACTGAAACTTTATTGCTGTGTAAAATAACAAAACAAACAGAAACTCAACCACCCACCAAAAGAGAAAGCCACACGATTGTGGCTTTTAGTCAGGCATTTAGTTAGGCATTTAGTTTATTTTAATCTCCCAATTTTGATATGTGCATAACATTTGGAGTCTGTTTCTCGTTAAATCTCTGTACTTACATGACTGTTTACTCCTGAGAAAAGTGGACATAAACCACTACCAAATAAAAATCCTTTATCTATTTTTCACAGGTTAAAATGACCATGAAGGCCTACAACAACAGATTCCTTATTCTTCAGTACTTCTTGAGTGAATGACAAGGCTCTTCTAATACTGCTCTTACTCACATATGTAGGAATACAGCCTTAGCTAGAAATAGAAGGAACACAATATACATAAATAAGGTTTAAAACTGAAATATTATTGGTATCAGGTACTCAGCACTAAAGTTCTCTCTCTATATCAACACTGCCCAAAAGACCACTTTCAATTATTGAAAAAAAACTTTAAAAAAATAGCAAAACTGAAGTAACTTCCCTCATTGCACCTACAGTGATAATTTCTGCTCATGGTTTTTCTGAAGTGTGATCTGTCTCCACACACTCCTGTATTCAATTCCCTTTTTATTCAGCCAATTGCTTTTGTGTAGAGCACATAATAAAATGTGAGCTTATGAAACAACAGGAGTCCATTCTGCTGCAGCTGTTCTTCAGGTTCCTACCTCCACCCAAATCCACAACACATAGTTTCTGCCTGGTTGTTATGGAGCTCTATTTCTCTGTCTTTTTACTTGGTATCCTCTTGAATTGAAGGTAATATTCTCTCTTAAGGAGGTGTAACAACAATGAAAGCCATGTCTGCAGAAAAGAGCAGCATGTGATTTTGTGTACCTTCATCATAACAATGTCCAAGTGAAAGAAAGATATAAGTTCCAATCCTCGTGCCTGTTTTAGGATTTTTTTTACAAGATATTGGAAAAGACTTCTGTCTGTCCTTTACAAGGTCAAACAAAACTACCAATTCACTTTAAGAAAAAAGAGTGATTTGAAACACCTTTTCTCAACTGCATGCAAACACACTTTTTTTCTGTAAAAAATGTGAGGAAATAAGGTTCATAGAATCACAAAGTCATTTGAGTTGAAAGGGACCCTTAGAGGCCATCTAGTCCAACTCCTGCAATGAATAGAAACACCTACAGCTAGATCAGGTGCTCAGAGCCCCATCCAGCCCGCCCTTCAATGTCTCCGAGAATGGGGCATCCACCACATCTCTGGGCAACCTGTTCCAGTGCCTTACCACCCTCACTGTAAAAAACTTCCTCCTTATATCCAGTCTTTTTCTTATTTGCAGATTTTGGAGCTGAAGCATTTTAAAATCACACCAGATTTTTAAAAAATCTCAACTTACCCTTAGCAAAACATGCGCTTTGTTCAACAGAGGGCACAGTTTTACCACTGATGTTTACTGTAACCAACTCAGAACTGAATCCTGTTTCTGAAATCTCACCTGATCTCAGAAATACTGTGTGACACCAATCTCTTACTGCCCCCTTTGTTTTTGGCAGCCAAAGAGCTTTAATGCTTAGCATAAAACTCTTTGGAGTTTTAATGCGTTGCATCTGTGGAAGTGGGCATCTCTTGTTAATGGTAGATTAGCCTTAGGAGTTAATGTTAAGTATTGCTGGGTACTTACTACAGGTCTACAAAACACCACTACACCTTAATGTTCTGTACAGCCTCTTTGCATGTAACTCATGATAAGGCTTCTGCAGGCTGCTACAGACAGGAGTAGCTGCCAGGTTCTGTGGTGTTTATATTTCCACCCAACTGTGCTGAGAGATGCAGCAGCATTTTGGATAAACAAAGCCTTCAGGAACTCAGCAGAAACTATCAACGGCCTTATTATAATCTACACAGATCTACTGCTCAGCTACAGGGTAATCAAAGGGCAAGCAGTGCTAGTTTGTTCCAGACAGCAACAACTTAGCAGACAAAAGGATACTGATGATTAGGAGAAAGCTTAAGTATATTACATAAACAATAGTTCAAGGAATACGTTGCCTAAATAACTTCCTGCAATGTACTAACTTGTTCTTAGATGGAAAAGTAGATGAAATACAGTATAATACGTCAGGAAGAGTTCTTCAGCCTAATAAGTAAAAAATGTACGGGTGAGGAAATCCACACTCACTGGGAAACTGTATGGCACCAGGCAGGCAGTGCTACGGTACGGAAACACCCGCAGTTGAAGCCCAGCCCACTAAGGGACAGGAACCCACGTGGCTTCCCTTTTCCTCTCCCTGCCCATGGCTGTGGTATCACAGTGCTTTTATTTTGTTGATATTGAAGAACCACAGACGGGAGAAGTGGGAACCTTCCCTTTTGAGAAGGGAATGTTTTTGATGCTTCTTAAGAAGTGGGCTGATGTACTTAGGTGGAACCAATGAAGAAAAGCTCACCTGGCACAATCCTGAAAACTCTTCTGTAGACGTTTATTTTTGCCTTAGAATAATGCCAACCAGGGTAAGAGATATCCCAGTCTAAATGTGGATTGCACACACACTGTATTTTCCTTGGAAAGCCAGCCATAATGTGTGAACAGAGACAGGATCTGAATCTTCAAAGTTGTCTGGGCAGTGGGAATTGTACTGCTGTGTACACCTCTCTGTATTTTGCCAAGAAACCTTAATTCTGACATTCATCTCACACTGTATGTACTGGTCATCAAATGCTATCAGACAAGGCAAACATCTACCTGTTCAGCAAAGAATAACATTATTCGGAGAACAGCCATGTTTGCAAAATACTCCACTATCATCGATGGACTCAGAGGATCCTGACTCCTCCAAAACCAGCCCGCACTGTTTCCTATGTCGGGAAGGCATCCTGAAGAAATACAAAGTATTTAGCTTTCAAATTATGAAGCGACTTCTTCATAATCGCTTATTCTCAAATGTGTAACTAGTGAGGTGGAGACAATCATGTTGTACAGACCTGGACACAGTGAGCTTTGTTTTAAAAAATATTTCGCGTTCAGAATATAGATACACGTAACTGCCCGTGGTGAAGAAGTCAAGAAACCAACCAGCTACGCTCCTTTAAATATTTCCTCATCTTTCCATTTCCATGTGGTTTCGCCTGCCACTGTTGCATAGACTCTGAATCAGAACCTTGCTGCTCTTTATTAGATGCACTTAAAGCTCTGCAAGTCTGAAAGCATGAGCATCATTGTGGGGTAAGCCACAACGAGTAAAGCAGAAGAGAAGGAAAATGACAGGAGAAAAAATAGAGTAATGTATCAGAATCAAAGGAGACTTTCAAAAAACAGACAAACTAAAACGGAGGAAAAAAGGCGTCTTCAATTGCATTATTTCAGTGTGCACTCAATGCTGCTATAAACTGGAGGTTTGGCTACTGTGCAGTAAACATTTCCTCTCCATTGGTAATTTCCCCCTGCAAAAAAATCCCCCAACTAAGCAGGCAAATCTACCTGTGATGAACTTGAAAAGAGATTTGAAAATTGATTTTGCAGACCTTCAAGAGAGTAAAAGGGTCACATATCATATCGTGCATGATATCGTGCATATCAAAAAGGTCATAAAATATCACGCTCTCCGCTGTCTGCGAACGCGTGAACGAGTCTCCCACGTCTGGGATGTGGACTGTGACACGGCGTTACAGAGTGAGACCATCCTGCGCGGAAGACAGGAGGAGCTGCAGTGAGAAGAGCTCGTGGACGCGCGGGGTGTCCCTCCGGGAGGAGCGCCCAGCGCAGCGGGTGCCGGCGCTCAGCGCAGCCGCTCTCTCCCTTGGCACCGCTGTAGCCGAGAAGCTGGCCTGCAGTTCCGCGTCCTCCCAGGGGCCGATGGCAGCTGTTCTGCACTCAGCGGTGTTCCCGCGTTAAGAGACGGCGGACGCCCTGGGGACAGTGCAGCTAATTGCCGCTGCCGGGGCTCGGGGGGGCGGGGCGGTACCGCAAGTAAACTTCTGGAGGTAAGGACCTCCCGAGGCTGCGCTCCTTACAAAACACGGGCCGGCAGCTGTAAGCCAAACGCAAGATTCGGCTGCGTACAGCCGGGAGCGAGGTGCAGCTGACCGCACAACAGCCCAAAACGAAAACGGCGGCAGTGCCCCCTCCAGCAGAGGAACAGTCAGTCCCTAGCCCTCCCGCGGGTCCCCATCCCGCTCTGGAGGCAGAGGTACCGCGAGCAGCGGGACGCACACCGCTCCCTCCGGCGCCTCCGCCGGCCCCGTCCCGCCCTCCCCCCGCGGCACTGAGCGGGAGGAGGCACCTGCCGCCGGCAGGCCATGGCCGGCTGCTGCCTGTCGGCCGACGAGAAGGAATCGCAGCGCATCAGCGCGGAGATCGAGCGGCAGCTGCGCCGCGACAAGCGGGACGCGCGGCGGGAGCTGAAGCTGCTGCTGCTGGGTGAGTGCGGCTCGGCGCCGGGCTGCGGGTACGGCCCGGGGCGCCCGCAGGCAGCGCCGCCCGGAGCGGGAGGTGCCGCTCCCGGGGCCGCGTGACGGCGCGGTGCGGCCGTGGGACGGGCGGTGCCGAAAGGAAATCCCAAACACGGCCGGACCGCAGTGCCACGTGCCCGGCTGGCCGTCGCCGGTTGCCGGCCTGGAGGTCTGCAGTTGGCTGGTGCAGCTGTCAGAGCAGAGCCCTGCTTGTTTTCCGCCAGGTCTTTGGGGCAGACTGATAAATATTTGGAACCTAGCAGCGAATCTTTATAAGGAATAGGATTCGACTGCCGAAAGGTTCCACCGCGGGAGTTAACTAACTCCTCATTCTTGGGGGTGTATACAAAGTTTGTGAGTGACTTCCTTTCCAGTTCGCACTCTGCCTGTGCGCGGTGCTCACCAGTTTCAGACTTTCTCCTCTTCTACCATCTGGAATATCACACACTGTGCAATGTTGCGTTGCCCAAACTCTGAGGGAGTTTTCCTATATGAATCTGTTATTTTAGCCAGAAACACTGGTGCGTGTGTTCAAGTTCGTTTTGAAAAACCTTAGAGTAACAAAAATACGCCCCCAACCAAGAACAGCAAAAATACATCAACTCTCCATTTGTGTTTTCTCCTGTTGAAATCACTTCAAGACACACATTGTGCAGCTACATGCAGCAGTGAACAGCTGTCAATGTTGTATGTTTCACCCACTAGCTGTCAGAAGTGTTAGTTGGCTTCTCCACTTGAAAGACATGCAGGAAACACAAGCGTAATTTGTTAGATCTTTGAACAAGATGTATCAGATTCTTGGTGTAATAAGAGTTATGGGAAAGACAGAACCAGGAGGCAAAACCAGGGGAGCTTCTTAAGATTATCTTATTGTCTGCCAAATATATCAGTACCTTATTTCTTTTACAGGAAAAGGAAAAAAACATGTTATTCTGGATTACTGTTAATCCTGCAGTGTTTTGTCTTCTGAAAGCAGTTCGTCAAGAGTGAGAATGACTTCCCTCCTTCCAGTAACCAGTACTCTTAGCATCCACCTCTTTCAGCTGCAGAAGCTTCCTGAGCCACATGAAGTTCCTGAGCTATTAGTAGCTCTCAGTGTATTCTTCTCCCATGAGCTTATCTAACATTTTTGGCCATCTACTGCATTTTCTGGCAGAAGATGTTCATTTTACCTGTGTTTTGTGTGAGAAAATTCTTCCATTTGTTTTCCTCTTATTCAGGGGAGGGTCAGGTGGGGGTTAGGGACAGGTTCTACACCAGAGGGTGGTGGTCATGGAACGGGCTGCACAGGGCAGTGAGCACAGCCCCGAGTTGCCGGAGTTCAAGGAGTGTTTGGACAACGCTCTCATAGGGACTGACTTTTGGCTGATCCTGTGAGGAGCCAGGAGTTGGACTCAATGATCCTTATGGATCCCTTCCAACTCAGGATCTTCTACAGTTCGAAGATGCTTATTCAAAAGCTCATAATATTAGTTTTGAAAGAGGTAGAGTACTGCCAGTGCCTATCCAATCTTCTCTTTGTCTCTCGGTTATGCAGACCTCTTACATCCCTCTTCAGTCATCTATTTGACAAGATGAAGCAAATAAATGACATTTATTTCCTTCACTGTGCCCAGGTGTGTGCACGACAGCAGTATGCTGATAAAGGGGGATGTAATATGCATTCAAAGCATAGTTCTTCTTGAGAAATGTACTGGGGAATGGCAATTTTTATTTTATTTTATTTTTTCAAACACTGGTACTTATTATAGCCTGCAAACATCATTTTCCTACCTTGTCTTGCTCTGCTCCCCTGCTCCAGGGTTCTCTTTTTGAGTGATAGAGCAGACTTTGGAAAGAACTCATACTGCTCCATAGGACTGAGACTGCTTACAGCATGGACCTGCTGGCAGGCAGCATTATAGGTTCCCAAGTATGTGTCTTAGTACCACAGTCAACATTACAAAGCTTTGCCCTCTATGTCAGATTGGGATATGGAAAATCTCACACTTATGTGATAGTAATGGGCCCACTTCTGATAATAAAGAGATCCCAGTAAAAATTTGTGATTGAAGGGCTTTGTTACTGGAGGAAGTATGCAAATTTCCCAAAAACCAACTTTATACCTACCAGGAGAGGTGTTGTATGCTTGTCCAGAAAGCTTACTAAAGTACACAGAAGTTTACAAAAGGAACACTTAAATTGTCATGGCAGATGAACCTTTGATGAAAAGTCTCTATGCATAAGGAAGATAGTGCTGCTTATGAACATATGTAAGCAGCAGACTGTGAATGGTGGGAGTTAGTGCAGGTGGTCCTTCGGAACACTCATTGTGGTCATCTCAAGTGGATTTTCTTACAGCCCTCATTGTTATAATGGGGCCCAGTGTGGAGAGGGCACTGCTGGACAGGCAGAGTCATTAGTTCTTGATGAGAAGAGTTGTGTTTGGGGGCTGTTTTGAAGATAGTTGACTGGCAGTATGTTGACTTCTGTTTGGAAGCATAAAGATCTCCCAACCAGCAATGCTGTGACAGATTTCACCGAAAGAGTGTTGCACCTTTGAGAGACCAGCTGTTGTAGATCTTAATTTTCTTTTAAGCATCTGGAAATGTTTACACTGGTTGTATCACATGGGTGAACCACTTCTTTTTTTTTCCTTTTTTTTTTTCCCCTACATTTATTTTAGACAATTCTTTGGCAAGGAAAAAGAGCAGAAAACAAAATAAAGCTCTAATGAAAGTTCTAAAGGTATCTGTCATTGCTGTTGTGCCTTGCTGTAGTTCCTTAGAAATCTTCCCATTTAAAACAAACATTAACTGAAGAAATCATGAAGCTAAAGACTGAATAATTCATTTTGGAGCTCCCAAGGTAGTGAAGGACCAGCACTGATCTGTGCATTTCTCAGAGAAGTGTACAAAAGACAAGTACAGAGAGAACAGATTTTGACTGGCTTCTAAATGTGGGAAGCCCTGCGAGAAATCCCACTCTAAGCATGTGACAGAATCTTTCTGTGAGATCTGGCTTCACTGTTACAATAAAATGGGTAAAAGAAGGAGTTTCTAAACATATTCAGATACAACCTGGTATGAACCAGTATAATTTTTTCTTGTAATTGGGTGTCTGGAAAGAAAGGCACTACACTAAACAGGAACTTCAGGTAGATAAAGCACTTGGTGATATTCATAGCAGCAGCAAGAAATCACCTTAGGCCTTCTGTTATCCTAAAAGAAATAATTGCATTTCTACAGAAAGCATGTATTTACCTTTCTCACTATGGGAAAGTTCTAGATTTGTCAACATGGTTAATTTTTTCCTTTCACAGCACTGGAGAACACTTGGCTGATATTTAAAAAAGCGTTAAAATGTGACTATTTTGGGATGATGGTGTAGGAATAAAGAACTTCTCTGTGACGAAATGATTTGAATTTACATGAGGTAGAAAGTCATATAGAAAGGAAATACTCAATCTAGTGGTGATGAAGTCCATCTTACCAAGTCCTTAGCAGAGCTGTCCTTGTACTTGTTAAACTGCCAGACTGCATAAACTACTCTGATGTCAACATCTTCTTGTCTGGATTTAACATAAGAGGCAAAATTGGGCATTTAGAATGAATCCTGGGCTGCATCAAAAGAAGCATGACCAGCAGGGCGAGGGAGGTGATCCTGCCCCCCTGCTCTGCGCTGGTCAGGCCTCACCTGGAGTACTGCGTCCAGATGTGGGGTCCTCAGTACAGAAGAGACATAGACCTGTTGGAGCGCGTCCAGAGAAGGGCCACAGAAATGATCCAAAGAATGGAGCACCTCTTTTATGGGGACAGGCTGAGATTGCTTGGGCTGTTCAGCCTGGAGAAGAGAAGGCTCTGAGGTGACTTGATAGCAGCCTTGCCGTATCTAAAGAGGGCTATAAGAAGGAAGGGGGCAGACTGTTTGACTGGGTCTGTTGTGACTGGACAAGGGGAAATGATTTCAAACTTGAAAAGGGGAAAATTATGTTGAATATAAGGAGGAAGTTTTTTACGGTGAGGGTGGTGAGGCACTGGAACAGGTTTCCCTGGGATGTGGTGGATGCCCCATCCCTGGATATGTTCAAGGACAGACTGGATAGGGCTCTGAGCAATCTGATCTACTTTTATGTCCTTGTTCAGTGCAGGAGTTGGACTAGATAGCCTCTTAGCGTCCCTTCCAACTCCAACTTTATGATTCAGTGATTTTGTTTCAGTCATTTGCTAACAGAGAAGTTGCAAATTTGACTCTAGAGAAAGGTAATGCACGAGCAAGTGCTTGTTATCCCTTGAAATTCTGATTGTGTACTACAGTTTCTGAGAATAAACAATATAATTCATTTCTTTAGAAGCTAATCTGAACAAATAGTTCATGGAATCACAGAATGGCTTAGATTGATCATCTAGTTCCAACACTCCTGCTGTGGCCTGGGCTGCCATCAACAACCACAGGTCACGCAGGACCCCATCCACAAGCCTAGTTATTGTGGGCAGTTTTAGAATATTTATCAGCTGTTCGAGTTGTGTGTGGCTGATTTGCATTGTGAAGAATAAAGTCCAGTGATCGTGTATGGATATCTAAGAATAGCTCTGTCAGTGTACAAGTGCATGTTCTCATATATTTCTGAACCACATTTCAGGTAGTTGAATTAAGGTGGCACCCCTCTTTAGACCAGAAAAACTCAATGATGTGCTTTAAAATTGAGAATGTGATGACTGTGTAGGGCTGAAGGTAACTGTTGCCTGGATAAATGTCCTGTGTGATAAAGACAGCTATCTAGTTTACAGTGACTATCTGAAACCTTTGCTCAGATCTTTGTCCATCATTATGTGTTGTCAAGACTAATTTTGGTCAAGTTGGATTTTATTTTTGAGAAAGTTCTGTTGAAGATACCAAACAGTAATTCATGAATTCTCCCTACGTGTATGGAGATTAAAACAGCTTTTCTGCTCTTTGAATAAAACAGCACATTTCATTATGTGATCATGAATGTTTGAAATAATATCTGAAAATACCACTCCTTTGCTTGATAGTGCAGCAAAAGGATTACTAAACACTGATGCTTTGCATGAAGAACATTTTCTGCATTCACTGGGCATTGAAAATGCCAGTTATTTTCCTACTCTGGTATGCTCTGTGCTTCATTCTGGGGAAATGTATCTTATGTTTCTAGCCTGATGCCATCACTATCAAAACATGAAAGAATATTTAAAAAAAAAATGTTCAAATGCAAAGCAGTTCCTAGACAACTAGGAAATGTTGTTTTAAAATTAGAACAAGAACAGTATTTTGGAGAGGAAAAAAGATCACAGGGCTTTGTTTCCTTTGATTCTGTATTACCTGATTTTAAAAAACCCTTGTGTTGGTTTGGAGAGGGAGAGATGAGGAATGAGGAGAGGAAGACGTGATCTGGTGAGAGTGTTTCTTACTTGCATGGTCCCAAAAAGGTAATCAACACTGAAAGGAGTAAAGTATTTCTATAAAATTATGTTTTACTATAAGCAATTTTTGGTTTTTTGATGCTCCATTATTTTCTGAGATATCTAATATTTGTTCTACCTGTTCCTTGAAGAAAGTATCAAAACAGAGTAAGAGAGAAAATGCAGGCTTTTTTTTTTCCTTTCTTTCTTTTGTTGTTTTTCCCCTATGAGCTGCTGTCATACAGGAAGATAATTTATTTTTTTTACTCATTTTGTCCCACCTGGTTGTCTTGTTTCTAAAGAAAATAGTAGCACAATGTGCAAGGCAACATTAGAATTGCTGAAACTGGTTTTACTTACGAGGGAGTTTACTAAATAGCATAATGTGATTTTCCTCCACTAAAGAAAGCAAGTTGGTGCATTCTTTATAAGTAGTAATGTACTAATTGTTGGCTCAAAATTGCTTGTTTAAGATGAACCTTCAAAGTAGACTTAAGATTGCATTTGTCATTTCCTGGTTTTGTAAATGTACTGCTTGTACTTAGTCTCTTCAATTTGGATAGTCATCCAGTCATGGAGCTTCATTTGCAAACATCAAAAAGGGATCAAAACTCATTTGGATATACATTTTTTTTCCAAGGGACATAGATGAAATTTTTCTGATGGTAAGATACCTTATGAGTCCTTAAAACTCTTTCTAGTACAATTGCTTATAAATGTCAACATTGGAAAAGGGTACATGGAACAGGCTTCTAGGACGTTCTTCTGGATGGTTAACTTTTAGCTGATGGGATATAATGTTATGTGGGTTGCTAATTTCAATATGCTAAAACAAAAGTTTAAATTTGATTCAAGCAAGTAAAGTACAACTCTACAGTTAAAGTCTAATTGCAATAAAATGCATAGAAATCAGAGAAAATGAACTACTGGTAATTAACAGGGATCTACCACTTTGCCCAAGTACTTCCCTATTTGCAGTTAGTAAAGAGATCTAGCTTGTGATTCACAGGGAAGATTCCTTCAATAAGCACATAGAAAAATGAAAAGAAATGAAATAAAATAAAATTAGGTCTTATCAACTTTTATCATTGAAATTTCCATTCTCTGTAATACTTAAGTCCTGAAACTTAACAGTAACTTACAAAATTTTTATGTTATTTCTTTTGAACTTTGTGTCAAGCGGCCTGTGAGCTGTCTTGTACCCTAATGCTTTTCTCGGTTCCTGGCCTCAACTCTATTTTATGTATAAAATGGTGTGTGAATATAGGTGAAGACTTTGCAGGTACAACTTTATTTGCAGTATTTCAGTATACCTAGCAGGGTGTCAGCTTTTGCCCTTGCCCTCTTCTGTTTCTCAGATGCAGTCATTGCTTGTTGTTCGGCTGTTGACTGGATCTCATTGTCTTTCTTCAAAAAATAGGGTTAATAATCAGTATTTTTTGTCTGACATGTTATATCTTCTGAAGTCTTCCAGTGGTGTCTGTGGAAAGTGGTTTAAAATGCCAGAGCTAAAGTACTGTAGGATATAGTTGAAAAAGAAAGTGATGGCTTATAGCAGCCTGTTATGAAAAATCTGTTAAATTTGAGTGCAGAGTAGAATGAAAGAACGATATTAGAATTTCTTCAAAATTCAAATTTCCATTGCGTAGTTAACCCAGAATGAAAATTACAGCATGAGAAACTTTGAAATGATTTTTCTGTCACTTCTATTTGCACTTTTCTTACTGAATTAGAAAATGAAAGCGCAGCACAGGGTCGGAGCCTTTCCACTGAAAACTTTCAAACTTAAAGCAGGTATTATGGAAAGCAAATTGAAAAGAAGTTAAGTGGTAAAAAGATGATTTATTCAGTTTGTTCTGTTCTGTGTTTCTCACAGTGATGTTCATGTTTCGGTTATGTTTGTTACTTTTTGTGTGTGCATGTGCCTGAAAAGCAGGAAAAAAGGAACAAAATTTGATCCTGTGTTTAGAATCTAGTTTCTCTTAAGCATACTTTTAGAAAAGTTAAATTTGAGACCTTTTAAGCTCCAGCACAAATTAGGCATGCATGCTTCTAAACAAAAATCAAAACACAAAGGACAACTTCTTTAGCTCTGACTTTGCTGCTGTTTTTTCCAATGTGCTCTTAAAAAGGTGATCTTTTCCAGTTGATTGAATAGTCAGAATTTGTATGTCATCTAATATTTATGCTCTTCTAATAGAGTTATCATATGAAGTAACACTGGAAAGATTAATGTTCTCTAGATGGTTGTGGATCTTTTTTTTTTTTTTTTTACCATAAAGAGGAAAATAATCTACCTAGAAATAATTTGCTACTTTCATTTTCTTGGTGGCTGGAGAGAGTAGGCTTTACTGTCTTGTAGCAGTGGTGATTGAAATATATGTATATTTAAAATTAAACTAAAATTAAACTGTTTAAGATCTATTTACACTTCTTCAGTTTACCAGATTTTGTACTGGCCCAAGCCTATACTTATGAAAAAACTGTAATAGGTGTAGATGAGTTACTGCTATTTGGAAACACTTTCTGTGATTTCCATTTAACTAGAAGGAAAAACATTGTGATTAATCATGTAGGAGATGATGCTGCCTATCATATTGCATATTTGCTTCCTTTCATGCTCTTCAGCACTGATGTTCTTTCTGCAGACACAGCTCTCAGCACATAGTGCTGAGTTCTCTCTTGAAATATATCTTTTCCATATAAGTAGTTTTGTAAGGTGTTTTCTGCAAGAGTAGCATAGATAAGGAGATCTTTCCAAAATCTTTATGCATAGCAGCACTGTTGTTCTTTATGGGAGTCTTCTCTCATCACTGTGGAACTGTAAAGTCATTAGGTCAGGAAGTTGCGGTGACCTTGGAGTCGCCTTTTTTTGACAGTTTTCCAACTTTTGAAGAAAAATTGAGTCTGCATGTGGTATCTGTTGACTTAATTAAACTTCAGTAATAGATTGAGTTATTCAGTCACTGAAGTTCTGGTGTATTCCCCAGTAATAGTGTTCCTCAGTACTGAGATAATCATCTCTGCAATCGAAGTATTGGATTCACAGTGAGACCTTTTTTAATTTCTGTATTGACCTAGAGCTGAACTAGCTTATTGGAGGTAAAGATTGCCTTCATTTGTCATGTTACACTGAAGGTAGTCCATGGAGGAAGCAATTCTTGGAAAACAGTATTTAAATGAAAAAGAAAATGGGTTTTTGGATGTATTATGTAACTGTAATGTGTTGTTTGTTTCACTTTAAGTCAAATAGAATTGTTTTCCATTATGCTTGTACTTGTGCCCATCTTTTGCTGAAAAGCACTAGAGCTTCATAAGGGCAGTGAGGTACTGGCACAGGCTGCCCAGAGAAGCTGTGGGTGCCCCATCCCTGGAGGTGCTCAGGGCCAGGTTGAATGGGGTCCTGGGCAGCCTGGGCTTGTGGGTGGCATCCCACAAAGTTCGAACGGCATGATCTTTAAGATCCTTTCAAACCTAAGCTATTCTATGATTCATGCAGGGTATCTTGGAAATATCTGTCATTAGCCACTGTATGAAAAATTAAATGAGAAACAAAATACTTCAAGTAAATTAAAATATGTGTGCAAAATGTGAAAGTAAATTACAATTAAATACTTTCTTTGACTCAAATATTTCTGAGGTAATTGTGCCAAGTGTTCATCCATAATAATAAATGTATTTTAAAAGCAAGTAAGTTCCCAGCCTCTTGTATTTTCTTTCATAGGTAGGGCTAAACAATTCATTTTAGCCCTTAGGAAATATCTGTTTCACAATTTCTAGCTTTGTGTTTGAAATGAAAACGTTTTTCATACAAAAACTTGGCATTCCTTCTCCAAGCAGGAAGCTTCTGTGCTTAACTGTTTCTTTTATTGTTACTTTGCAGTCTTAAAGGTGTGTGTCAGCCTGTGTTTTTTCTTAGGAAGCTCCTTTTGTGACACGGAGGCCTCAGCAGAAGGCCCTTACTGGTCAGGCACGTAGAGGATCCTAATTTCTAATTGAAATTGGTAAATGCCAACATTATGGACCTGAAAATAGAAAACTTGTAGACCTGTTTTGGTGAAGAGTTCCTGCCAGCCCTGTACAGTGTAGCTGCCAGACCTCAACTATGCATGTGTGTACTGCAGTTTTGCCTTTTTTCACTCAAAACTCAATATGAAAACTGTGAATATGAACCCAAAGTTTATTTTACTGAATGTTTTCGCTTATAATTATAAACTCAGAAGAGCTGTGGCCCTGTAAAATCTTGAGATGGCATTTGTAGAGAGTGATACTCTCTTGTTACAATAAGTCAGTGAGATTTCAAACCTCTGCACATGTTTTTTAAATTATGTACACACTGGAAGTCCAAAGAGAGGAGGTAAGCAGTTCTAATAGATATAGAAATCTGTTGTCTAAATAACACCAGTAGGCCTAGAGCCTAGAGAAACTTAGGGGAATTTGAATATTCCTATGACATGAGAGCTTTCTGAAAATGGCACGTAAGTTCTTCAGGTCACCTCAAGAGAACAGCTTTACTTAAATGTGTGCTTAAAAACAGAAACAAAATTCTGCCAAGTTACGAATTACATGGTTATGTTTTTAAAGGGCAGCAATTCCTTACAGAATTGTATTTCATTTTAACACAGAATAGTCTGTTACTGTCATTGGTGGAAAGAACGCTATTTAGCTTTCTTTAATTCCATGCAGTAGAAATTGGTTCCTGTGAGATATACTTATCTTTGAAAAAATACAAATGTTTAGTTTTAAATCTGGTGGTGTTTTTTTTGCACTGTTGTTTCTTTTTGCTTTACTTTTTTATCATTACAGTCTTCACCAATGTTTAATTTAGTTCTCTCTCCTACTTTAAGTCCATCTGACCTCATAAGCTTATTGTTTTTAATACCTAGGTGTTCAAAAATAAGAGTTGAAGCACAAGGGATATAAACAAAGGAACTTTTGAGAATTACATGTTACACAAATTTTTTATTTGTCTGTGTGAAAAAATAGCTGGTACTCTGTAGATTGAACAAAAGAATGTGTTTAGTATTTGTAGTCTTTATATTGCAAACCCTGTATGTAAAGTGTTTCTTACTTCTCAGTTTTCATTGTAGGTAGATTTACAGACGTTAACTGCAAAACAATATTTCTGGTATATTTAGAATTGATAGAGGTATGAAGAAAATGATGAGGGAATGGTGGCACAGTATTCCAGCGTCATGTTTCAATTCTTAATTGAAATGTTACTGAATTATAAGCTATGAAACTGGATGAGGTAGGGAGATTGTGTAGCGATAATGTTTGCATTTAACATAAAGAATGTATAGTAGTCTAATTGCAGAAGCCTCAACTTTATTGCTATGCAGGAGATTAGAACATAGTTTGACTATTCTGAAATTTTGCAGAAAATATTGTGTTTGTGAACAAGGATACTGCTGTGTGGGTCCAATTTAAGTTACTGTTTTCTAGAAGAGCTACTGAATGTTTTGGAGATTAACACTTTTCTGCTGGTAATATTTGCTGTAGTTACATTCTGATTGGTGCTGCATGGAGCCAGGTGTTGAACTTGATGACTCTTGTGGGTCCCCACCAACTGGATATTTTATGATTCTATGAAATTAGTAAATTAATTTTATCCTAACAGTTTAATGGCTTCCACTGTACTGAGTATACTTATGACTTAGAGTACAACGCCCAACTTGTACCTGTTTTACTACTGCTAGGACTAATGGCATATGTGGCTGTATTTTGTAGAAAAGTACATATTTTCTCAATGTTTTTCTCTGTAAAATCATTCCAAGAAACAGCTTCACCTGTGTTTGTCTGTAATTCAGGGATATTCGTGGAGATATTTTTTCATGATCCTATATTACAAGTATAGTTAATTCGAGAATTGTTCATTATTGTCAAAATGACCTTTGGCAGCAGTAGAAATATTCTGAAACTCCAATCAAGGCTGCTTTGATTAAATAAAATAATCATCATTCAAACTCCCTAGAAGCAAAAGAAACCTCCTGCCTTTTAGTACCAGTGTGACATTTTGCTGAACAATTTTTCTTGACCTGAATGTTCTTCTGTTGCTGCTCTTTTTTGAATGGCCACCCATTAAACTGCATCTACTTCCTTGGCAAATTATTTCTGGAGTAATCTTTACCAAATGTATTTTGTCTCTTAAATTGCTATTCAACTCTCTAGCTTTAACTTCTGGTTCTGGATTAGGACATTGTAACTGGATTGTAAGTACTTTAGATGATGTATTTTGAAAATAGTGGTTATTGGCTCGTTGTGTGTCTGTATGGGTTTGGAGGCTGTATTTTTATTCAGTGCAAACTGCAATCTCTAAATGTGAGTTATAGCCCTCTCCTTATGGGGTTTAAATTGCTGCATTTTATGACTATTCACTTATTTTCCTCTTTGTCTTCTTGATAAGTTCCATCCATCTGTGCTAAGTTTAATATAACAGCCACAGGAAAGCAAAGTATAAACAGGTTGATATATGGTTGTATTTTATCTGGGAGCCTGGTCATTAAAGAAAGTTCTTACAGTTAGTTCTTCTCATCTTTTGATGGAACAAAGTGTTGGAATACCTAATTCAACAAACCATTTCCAGGTACATGAAGGATAAGAAAATCATCAGGAATAGTCCATGTGGATTCACTAAGGAGAAGTCATTGCTTCACCAAACTGGTAAGTTTCTACAATGAAATGACCGGTTTGATAGATGAGGGAGGGCAGTGAGTATTGTCTTTCTGAACTTCAGTAAGGTCTTAGATACTGTTCCCCTTAAAATCCTCATAGAAAAGCTTTTGAAATATGGGCTGAATGAGCAAGCAGTGAGGTACATCAACAATGGGCTGAATGATTGATCCAGAGGTTACTGATCAGTGGTGGTCAGTAATAAGTAGAGTATTCCACAGGTCAGTGCTGAGTCTAGCCCTGTTTAACATCTTCGTCAATGATTTGGAAAATGGGGCAGAATGTGACCTCAGCAAGTTTGCAGGTGACACAAAACTGGATGGAAGTGGCTGATTCACCAGAGAGTCACTGAGAGGGACATCAGCAGGCTGGAGAAATGTGCTGACAAGAACATCATGCAGAAGAAATGTTTTAAACCTGGGTATGAAGAACTCTCTGTCACTGACAGCAGATTGTCTGGAAAGCATCTTTGCAGAAAAAGCACTGGAGATCCTGTTTGGACATGACTCAGCAATGTGCCCTTGGAGCTAAGAAGGCTAACAATGTTCTTGCCTGCACTAGGAAAAGTGTTGCCAGCAGATCAAGGGAAGTGATTCTTCCCAGAAGACTCAGCCCTGATGAGGTCACACCTGGAGTGCTGTGTCAAGTTTTGGGTTCCCCTAACCCCACAGTATGAGAGATGTGGACATACATGGGCATACTAGAAAGAGTCAAATGCAGGGCCAGCAAGATGCTCAAGGGTCTGGAGCACTTCTCCTGTGAGGACAGGCTGAGAGAGCTGAGACTGTTTAGCCTGGGGAAGGAAAGGCTTAGTGTCTATTTTTCAGTGTTGATAAATACCTGAAGGGAGGATGCAGAAAGGATGGAGCTGGGCTCTTTTCACTGGTGTTTAGTAGCAGGACAAAAAACAGTGGGCACAGACCAGAGCACAGAATGCTCTACCTGATCATCTGCATGCACTTCTTTACCATGTAGTTGACAGAACACTGTCAAAGGTTGCCCAGAGAGACTGAAAGTTTTTCCTCCTTGGAGATCTTTAAAATTCATCTGTGCGTGGTCCTGCCTGCTCTGGGTGGCCCTGTTTGATTAGGAGGTGTTAGAATGGATGACATCCAGACATTAGTACTGTTAGCTTTTGTTTAATCATTAAGTAAGTAATAAAGCTAATAAAAAAGTCTGAATGGCAGTAATAGAAAATTTGTAATCTTTGGTTCAAAACTCCACACTTAATTTAGGTGGTGTGCAGAAATGGATGTGGAGGAGCTGTGCTTGATCCTGCTCAGCTTCTTGGGTTCCCCTTCTGCTCAGTCACTGCTCGTTCTCTGTGTAGGATGCTATTATGTCTAACTCCTAATTCCTAGAGCTGTGCAGGATTGATGACATTCAGGTTTTTTTGTCGTCTTTGAGACCCAAAGAGCTTTTTAAAACTCAGTTTTATTATTTCTCTCAACAGAGGTTTTCTACAAGGTGTCCCTGCTTCTGGAGAATGTATTTCAATCAAGTTATAGATTCTCCTTATCTAACTAGTATATTATTTTGGGCTGTGTTTTCATCCAGCTGGTTACAGAGTCGTAGAATCCCTGAGGTCGGATGGGACTGTTGTCAAAATCCCCGGTCAAATCAGAATTACTTAGAGCTCAGGATCATGTCCAGCTGGATTTTGAGTATACTTCAGAGATAAAGACAACCACTCTGGCAGCTTGTTTGCATGTTCAATCACCTTCACAGTAAATTTTTTTCTATGTTTAAACATAATTTTTTATGTTACAATCTATGTCATTTGCTTGTTGGGCACAAAAAGAAAAGTCTTAATTCCACTTTTTTTTTTACTCTCACCATAGGTATTTTTACACATAGATAAGATCTCCCTTAACCTTCTCTTCTCCAGGATGAAAGGTCCCAGCTCTCTCAGCCTTTCCTTATATGAGAAATGCTCCTGTCCATTAATCATCGTCATGGCCATTTGTTGGCTTCTCTCTAGTATCTCTGTGTACTGGGCAGTCTCTACCCAGCACTTCAGATGTGGCCTCGCCAGTGCTGAATAGAGGGATAGAATCAGCTCCCTTGACCCGCTGTTACTCTTCCTAACTGAGTTCAGCATGCTATTCTCTCATGTTCAACTTGATATACACCAGGACACCCAGGGTCTTCTCTGCCAATCTGCTTTCCATCCAGGCAGATCCCAGCATACATACTCTGTCCAAGTGAAGGATTTTTGCATCTCCCATTGTTGAACTGCATCAGATGCCTGACAGCCTGATTCTCCAGCCTATTGAGATACCACTAAATGGCAGCACAACTGTCTTGTGTAGCAGTTTTCCCACAATTTCTTTAGATCGTTAGTAATCATGTTTAATAAGCTGGTCATGTTTAGCAGGCAGATGTTATTTCAGGTGAATTTCAACAGAAATGAGGTCTGTGTCATCCCATTCTATATTAGTGAATGTAACAGTCTGGAGATGCTTTTCTCTTTTCTTGTAGTTCTTCCCTTACTTGCTGTGACCAGTGCCAAACATACTTGTGCCAGTACACGACGATGTACAGTTACTGAAAGATTAAAAATGCCTTCAGGAAGAATTGTAGCAAGGAATCTTACCAACTGTTTAGTTTTAAAATAAAGTAAAAGCCAAAGAAGCTGTATCCTACATAGTACAAACATGTCTTTTCCATTCTAGAAAGTTTTATTTCACTGGTAAAAACACATCCACAGTTGTTATACTCACTCAAGCCAGAATTAGCAACTACCTCTCAAATTCAATGGCCTATGATTTTTAAGCTTTTAAAATTTTAGCTAGGGATGCTGGACCAAAATTTTAAGATAAGAAGTGAAGTGAATCCGTCCGTCTTACTTGGGTGAAAACTCTGAGGGCTCGGCTATCTAGGCTGCAGTTTGTGCCATATACCCAAACATCATGGTGTAGGGAACATCACTATACTGCAGTGTAAAACCAGTGAAGGAGGGAGAGACACACACAAGCTCTACTAAGGAAACTAAAAAAAAATCAAGTCAGCTGAATGCTTGTGTAAATTGTTGTGCTATCAGCACAAAGAATGAGTGATAGCTTTCTGAATACTGGCTCTTCTTCCTTGAACTAGAGGGGAAAGCAACAGAGGCTGAAAATCCCCTTGAGCTAATTATGTGGAAATACCAGCCAGCCTCCAAGTGGTTACCGGCAGGGCAGTGTAGAGTTGACATGATGTTTCTTCGTTATTGATACATGCCTTTCATTTTTAAAAAAAGAAATGTGTTGAAAATTTCTTTCACTAATGGAAAATTTTCCATGAACAGTAAAATGAAGGCTTACAATGGAGACATGAAAAAAAGCCATGCTCTTTGGTGGGTTTTAGTCCAAAAGACGGCAGATTGTTTCTAATTAGATCGCTCTGAGGAACTTTCAGAGGAAATCTTTGTTTTTATGGTTTCAATTTAAATAAAGAACAGAAGTGTTTCTGTTTTGTCATTTACTGTTAAAGTTAGGATATTAGTCAATACCATTTTCAATGTTTGGACTATGTTTTGTTAATCTGATTTCCTGTTCTGCTTTGAAGTCAGAATTCAAAACTTTGCAAGAGCAAAAAAAACAGAAAACATGTCACAGTTGCCCTTTTCATATCAAGCCGCTACTTTGAACATAAAATGTTACTGTATTGCTTTATGTAGTTCTTGTGTCCTGAAACATGAAAGCTGGTCAGCATGTTTAACTTTTGATCGTATGAGTGGCATCATTGTATTTCTTACAGGATATTGTGATATCTTGGATTCTGGTGGAGCATAGAATTTGGAAAACAATAAACAATAAAAATAACAAGATACAGACTCACAAAATTAAAATTTCCTCACAAAGTGGATTTCTTAGTTCAAAATACATTATTCATTTATTCAGAGAGGATAGAATCAGGAGGGGAAGAATCAAAAATGTGTTCAGTTTCAGTTGGATTTCAGCTGATTGAATTCTACCACAGTGTAGGAAAAAATACATATCATTTTACAAAAGTTTTCTAATAAAATGTTCTATCAAAAACTCCAGAGCCTCTTTAAACATCCTATTAGATAACCATCATCACATATGAATAGTAATAATTTACTTAGCATGTCTGGTTATTGCAGATGAAATATGAGTTTAGTTACCTTTCTGCAAACTTTTCTTGTCCTTTTGCAAACTTACAATGTAATGAATTTTCTACTCTTGCTGGTTTTCTGCAGTCAGTGTCTTTTACTGATAGTTACCAAGTTTTTCTATATTTGGTGCCTTTTGACTTCCATTTGTTTGGGCTGATCAAAGATGGACTGCGTGGGCAACATTTTCTGAGCAATTATGCCATCATAGGAGCTGCTAAACAGTGAGTCACCTCCACTGGTGCTGATTTTTATGTGTGCAGTGTGCAGGCCCTTTTTCATCACTAGTGAAAATGCATACCTAATGGTAGTGACTACGTTAAGAAAGTGTTTAGTAGCTGAGAATTTCCTCTATCAAATAGTGTCATTCTGCTCTTTGTATTTGTTGTAGATTCATGGAAGTAAATATGAGGAATTACATTCAAAGCAACCTACACATTTGTACTCATAATTTGTATTTTATTTGAGTACAGAACATATATTTTCAGTAAAATAAACTCAGAAAAATAAAACTGGATATTCTAGCATTGTGTGGAAGACTCAAATGATCATTTCTTTAAGTACTGTAGTTTGAAATAACATCCTCTATACTGAAACCATACTTCAATTATGTTTTCATTAATAATTTAGAAGTCAGCGCAGAGAATACTTTCATAAATTGTCCTAGGATGTTTGAACTTTGGCAGCACACATTTAAGCATTCACTACTTATTTCTGAAAGTGCTTATTCATCTGCTATTTACCCATGTCATTGCTGTTATCTGTATAAAGCATCATCTGAAGCTTAGAAAGTAAAAGGAAATGGAAATGGATTTCCACTATCTTATCTGTATGGCAAAGATAGTGGTAATTTCTTTGAGATTTATAATAAATTACCTGAAAATATTTTTATTCTGCTTATAATTTTTGTGTGCTTGCTGATTTCCAGTGGACAAATGGACAGCCACAGTGATGTTCTTGAGGTCTTCTGTTGCTGAGTACCACACAGGAATGCCTATTTCAAGGTGTTTGATGATTCTGATAAGCATACTTATAGAATCGTAGAATCATAGAATAAGATCTTAGAGTTGGGAGGGACCTTTAAAAGTCGTCTAGTCCAACTCCCCTGCAATGAATAGAGACATGCACAGCTTACTCAGAGTGCTCAGGGCCTGATCCAGCCTCACCTTGAAAGTCTCCAGGGACGGGGCATCAACCACATCTCTGGGCAACCTGTTCTAGTACCTCACCACTCTCACTGTAGACCCAAATAAGTTGTTGCATTCTTTCTACTTTCTACAGCGGCACAAAGACCCCAAACAATTTGGAGATAATTTGAGTTTAGGATGTGAAGTTAGAGTACGGTTTTACTGCTGGTGGTGCACAGATAATAGAATTGGAACTTAAAACAGTAAGTCTGAAATTTAAGTGTAGTGTCGGTATCTTAGAGGTAGCTTAGTTTCAGATTAACATTTCTGATGACAAATCTTTGCTTTATCAGCAATTGGGTAAGGAATCTTAGAAAATTCTTTGGCTTTTATAAATACTTAGGTACTCTCTTTTTGAAATGAGAATGTAAAATCATAGAATTGTTTAGGTTGGAAAAAACTTCTAAAATCATTTCCAACCATTAGACTAGCACTGCCAAGACTACCTCTAAATTATGTCCATAAACACCACATTTACACATCTTTTAAATACATCCAGGGATGGTTAGTCGGCTTCTTCCCAACAAAGCCTTTTCCACAACCCTCTTTGCTGGCTCAGTATTCAGCCAGCTGTCAATCAATATGAACAAGTCATGTCTATCTCAATATTCTATATAACTAATAGAGTCCTATGTTTTCCACATGGGTTCGTGATGGGAAGTGAAATTGCTTTCTTCTCTTTGGAAGAAAAGAGAAAAAGGAACTGTGGCAACAGCAAATTAGGCTCCTTGTGCCCTGCAACAAAAAGTGCTAATATGACATCTGACTAATTAAACATTACATAAGGAAATATTTTTTAAAAGTCCCACCATTTGCTGTTTGTGCTTGAGCAGTATATTATTGGATCATACTGTGTGGGAGACTAGTTGTGAATTGGAGGTAAGTCATGAGTAGTTAGTTCTTGGTAGATTTTATTTGAAAGTGTCTTTGGCAAAGTGTTGTATACAGTCAAGAGTACTTAGGGTACTAAAATGCTTCGATTCTTTAGAAGAATTTAGTCTTCATCTTCCACTGAAAGAAAATTGAAGTGATCCTGGTAGTTATATTTTAGTGGTAAACTTCTTTCAATCAAGTGCTCACTCTGTCAGCATGTATATAAGATGACCTGGCAAAGCTTTTGTATAATTCTGAGTGAGTGTTTACAGAGATTTGGTCTCAAACTGATCTTCCCCATCTGCTTTCCCTTCATGCTTAACTTGTGTTGTGTTTTTGCTTTTGTCCCATACATCACAGGACTTACCCAGATACTACAACACCTACCCTAGTTATTTTTGCCAAGCACACGCACAGAAGGTGCTCTCATATTCAGCTCTGTGGGTAGTTTGTATTTCACTGGTAGTGTGCATTCCAGCACTGATATCCCCTGATTAAATACTTCTAAAAGTCAGAGAGGGTCTAACTGTTGTTCTAGGAGAATAAATGTTCCCACTGTTCCTGAACCCTCATTTTCCTTACGTAGCAAGTGCATTACAGTTTCTGATTTCAGATTTAGTTTCCAAGTTCTTTTCTTCATAGTTGATTTAACGAATGCAGACAATCTGAGCAGTGAACATGATGTATGAATGTCTTGGTTGCATTTCACCTTGTCTTTCGGAAGATCAGTAATGTTGGAAGGACACAGAGAAACACTTTTGACAGATCTATTCTTCTTATGGGTACAAAGTGTTTAGCTGTTGCCTACAGAATATTTCAGATTCTAGTTAGGCCTCTTGATGTTTTTGTTGATTTGTTTTGTGGTAATTTTTATTTTTTTATTATTATTATTACTATTACTATTTTTATTGTTAATTTCTGGAATGGTTTTGCTTTTAAAATTCAGCATGTATTTCTTAGTTGATTTCAGGGACTATGCTAACAATATTTTTTTTCTGCTGATACTGAAAGTGAGGATATGCAGAATTTTAGGGATTTTCTGATTAACTTACAATCAGCTCCAGTGTGATGGTATGTGTATGTGTGAAGAAAAGATTTGCTCTGTCACTGAATGTTTGTAACATAACAGTTATCAAGGTTAATTTGGTATAAAATTCAAATTGAAGAAATTCAAAGGATGACTCCTGTTGGCATTTTCTTGTTTATGGTAAAGGAAGGACTTAACTAGTTTGTTTTGACAGTCACACGTGCACTGGACCACTTCCTTCTGCCAACAACAAACAGGCAATAATCCAGTGAAATAAAAGTACTTATTTGGTGTTCTTGTTGTTTGACACATTTAGTCAGTTTTAAGCAGGCTTTTTCTTGTATTTAATTTTTGTTACTTCTTGTTACAGTACTTCCTTTTACATATTAAACACCATAAATTGTTACTGACATCATCTAGAATATCCTGCAGCAGCAAAAGATTTTCCATTAGGAAGTTGCTTCATTGTTTTATTCTATTTAATGCCAAGGAAAAGAGGAATTTTTAATAAATTAAAAAACAAGACAAGTTTAAATGTAAAGAACTCATTTCTACTTCTGGTTACCTAATGTGAGGTTTGAAATAACCAAGGGTATAGGGAAATTCAGTTCAAGGGAAAGGTTTGTTCATCTTCCAGAAACACAATTTTGTTGTGTCAGATACCTAGTCTGAATTTAGCATAATGAAATGTGAACCCTGGTTTATTTCTGAAACTCTTCTAACACACGGAGGTATTACTACCAGTACTAGTTTTTTCTTTATTGCCAGCTAAGGGCCATGGAGTGTACTGGATCTATGAAAAAAAAACATAGGTTGTGGGCATGCTTAATTTTGTTTTTATTATTTTTTTGCTTTTTCTCTCCTTGCTTGCTTCCCTGAGTAAAGGGAGGAAAGAAAATGGTGTTTGAGAGGAAGATTGGGCAGGACTAGGAAAGTGGTTTGCAATGTAGGACTCCTGTGCAAGTTCTTGTAGACTATGCTCATGTTTTGACAATTAAAAGACATTGACTTCAGTTTGCTGAATTAAAAAGGACAGAATTTTCTGACCTTTCAAGGAAGATTACATTTAGTATGAATGTTTTGGGTAAAAATTACTAGCAAACATCTCTTTCAGGAGTACTAGTCTAAGTCTATTTGGAAGATAATATACATCTTCAAACAAGAAACAAAATGATTTTCATCTTGTAGTGGTTGAAGAGCAGAAGTTAGCAGTCGTTGGAAGAGCATGTGAGAAGAAAGAGTGGTGGAAGAAGACTTGGAAAACTTCAGTATTTACAGTTCAAACCAAGCTACCTCATTGCTATTTTTTCTCTTATTTCTAATTATTCAGTAATTTTTTTAAGTCGTGAAGGAATTTCAGAATAATCAAGACTCTTGAAAAGTGGTGAACATTGCTGTGTTATGCTATACACTTTGCCACTGCCTGCACATTCTTTGCATGTACATATCAGTCCTCCTGTGCAAATCTTTTAACTATTGCAGATTTGTCTTAACTTGCACTTTCATTAATCTATTAAAGAACATCTTAGAAGCTGTTTAGATTCTCTCATTCTCCTGTGAGTTTTCCTTTCTTTAAAAACTGCGGAGAACCTTTAAATTTAAACAGATTAGCATTCTTAATCTCCTTACATTACTACTGTTTTAATCATGGCTGTTATTTCACTTTTTTACTAGCTTTTATGTACTGCAAAGGAAATGATTCTATTGCAGTGTAACTGCCAGCATTACGGGCCATGTAGAGTGTTGTGTTTCTTTTCCCTGTGACTAAAGCCAGCTGTAGACCATACAAAAAAGACTGAGAGAATTTCTGCAATTCTGTTCTGAGGCTAGGCACAGACTGTTTGTTTCTCTGCTCTCACCATAATTTTTATCTCAGAAATTTTTTTTTGGCTGGGTTAATTATTTTATCTTTGTTTTCTCATTTAGAGTGCAGATGGTGAGAATCACAAACATATAGAAAAGAGGAAATAAATGCCCATTTGTTTTCCTAGTCTACACCTCTGCTGAACCACTGTGCACCAGTGCCTGAGGCTTTTCAGCAGAGATCACTTGGTGCCAAAAAATATACATATAAACTTGTTGCTCTGAGCTAGGTGACTGTGCTTTTCTTTCAGTCACCCATTATAGGTAAGGAAACTTCAGGAGTGAGAGCAGACCTCCCAAGAGCAAGCTTTGAAGGTCTGAGTATCTCCTGTCACAGCAGAGTTCTCTTTCTGCCTCAGTGATTAGTCTTAGAGGAATAAGCTGAATGGAATCAAGGCCAATATGCTTCTCAACACCAGCATACTGTATAAATATTTAATGTACTTCAAAATCATTTCACATCAATTCTCTTGTAATGTGTCTTTGTGCATTGGCAATTCCCACAAATTCCTTTCTTACACAAGAGACGTTGTTGCAGTGTCCTTCCTTGTGGAGAGTGTCTGGACTTTGCAAGAAGTGCTCAGAATCCTAAGTGTACAGGAAAGCATCAAAGAAAGCAGCACAAGAATGAATGCCGGGCCTTAACAGATGGTGTCTAAGCATCGGTTATGTGCCAGGAATTTTAGTTTACAATTTTTAACCGCCCACAGGAATATTAGAACCCAGGTACTTTTGTTTGCTCGGTAGCCCCAAAAACGCATTACACTGTAGGGAGCTATATTATGATTTCTTTGAAAATTATAGGAAAGGAAGCTGTCCCGTCATGCTCATTCCATTTAACACTGTTGAAACAGGTTTTTTGGAACTGTATAAAAGTATACCATGATGTTGATTATTAGTGTTTTTTCCCCAGGAATGACCTGGTAAAAATAGAATTCTGCATGGTGCTGCCATACACAGTGCAATGTTAGAATTGATTGAGGAAAGGGATCAACTGTGACATTGATGTAGAAGAAAGTCAGAACAGAGCTGAAAGTTTTCAATTATGTTCTTGTTGTACAAGAAGCTTGACGCATTTTCCACTGGGAGGTTTCAGGTGTTACTCAGCTTTGCATTTGTTGTATATATAACTCTCTTTGTAAAAGTTTCAGAAAGTTTCCAGTGCTTTGCTTAATTTCTCTGTCACTGATTGAGGGTTTTGTATGCTTTTGTCTTTCATTTTGTGTAAATGAGTTATGTACTTTGAGCAGCACCTCTTCATGTAAATCAACATATAAATCTTCAAGTGTAAACAAAACGCTTTGTTTGATTTGTTATAGGAACTATGTAAAATGAACAATCTTATTATGAGAACATTAAACTAGGAAGGTGTGACTAAAGGACGGCTAGAAGAAACTTCATGTCCTGATTCAGTGGGGGCTTCAGCCACACTGGCATCTGCTAGAGGGATGACAGAGCAGGGTATAAGCAATCCAGGAGGTTCTGAGAGAGAATCAGTGACAACTTTCTGACTTGAGTGAATGAACTTTTCCTGTATTTTTTTTACACAAACAGCCCTTTTTAACTTACTTGTAATAGCAGCATTCGTACATCTTGGAGGTATACAGTCACATTTTAAAATCTCCCTTTATCTAGTACTTCTGTAATGGATGGGATTAAAAAGTGATTTTATACCTCCAAAGTATGTAAACACATTGATTTTTATTGTTCCATTGCCTATACTTTCCAGACTACGTGCTTTTTATTAACCTATTACCGCTTTTGTTATTCCTAATGTAAACAGTGTACTCCATTTTCTTAATTCCCACTACCCTAAGTCTTAAAAAACAAGGTGCAATTTGTGAGTATCCATTTGTTTTTCAGCTATCTTAATTAAAATTTTATTCAATCAAAATCTTCTTGTTTATGCAATTCCATCCTTAAATGAAGTTCTGTTTAGCTTAATTTCTCCAAGAATGCATATTGGCATGCCTGCTTCACATTCAAACTCTTTTTGAAAGCCCTGCCATTTTCTCACATGCTCTAAAATGATCCTCTGTCAAGACATGCTTCAGGAGACTTGTTTCATGTTAAGCTAATGACCCCTGAAGATTTTTTTAGATAGCTTATGAGAATGGAGAAACAAAGAGCATTTGTGTTGTTGGATTTGCACAGAGATCCTGTATTCTGTGCTTACAACAAGAGGCACAGTTCAAAAGGAGCTGCTGGAAGGGCGAATACAGAAGGAAGACTGTGCACTCTACCTGCTGTTAGAGTAGGGAGCAAAAAGCTTTTAAATTAATTCGTGTTCTGCATTATGAAAGGTCGAAGCATAAAATAGGATGGTTCTGTTTACTGCTCATGTGCCACTTTGGTAGACCTTTGATGCAGATTAATCCAGATTAGATCAAATAGGGCAACGATAAAAGACTAACTTTCAATTTCTGAAAAAATTAAATCATATACATGTAGGAAAGAACTTAGATTGTAGATGATCACTTCAAACCAGACTTTTGTTGGTTTTGGTGCTCGTAAAAAAGGATCTTTGCTTAGCAGTTGAAATTAGCACATAGTGCTATGATTTTCCTGTTTAAACTTAATTTGCATAGTGCATAGTTACCTATGCCTGATGTTGTATGTAATAGTTTCACAATGTTTTTACTCTAAACTTTCTTTAAAAACATTAGGAGAAGGCACTGCTTTAATGTAACAAGACTGTTTATTCTGACCTGTGTAAAAATTTGGGTGAGCAGTTCAACCTGGATTTATCACGGCATTTTTCCCATCAAAAATAAGAGTTTTGCTGTCAGTGGAAATGGCTCTGTGTTTTGGTGTTGTCGGTGTTGTTTTTTCTTGTTGTTGTTGTTCCTTTTTTCCAGATGAGTTGTATTTGCATTGTATTTACTTTGACTTCCTAAAATTGGCATGCCATGACCACTTTACTGATGGCTGTGGAATGTAACGAAACGTCAGCATTTTACTAAAACAAATTCATTTGAGAATTTGTGTTTCACATTTATTCCAACATATCTCTATGTTCTATCTCTCTCAAGTAAACCAATACAATGCCAAAATTAAAACAATCCCAAGCAATTTTTGAAAGAATGGATATGTTAATCTTCTCATAGACAAAAGTATTGATTGATTGAAAAGAGTAGAACTATGCTTCAGCCTTCTTCTGATGAGCACTGTAGATCTTGCTGCGTCTAGAACAGAGCTGTGCTAACAATGTCATAGAGAAAGATTGCTGAATGTTAACTTGTGTACGGGAAAGCTATAGCTTTGAAGGAATCTCCACAATGGATGATGAAAAATGGGAAATAAGGTCCTAGAGTAAGAACTGATTACAGTGGTAAATGTTTTAGAAAAAATGGCTATGACATACAAGTAATAATTGATAATGTATTCCACTCTCTCAGATTATCTGGGTTTTACTTACTATTACTGTTAATGGCTGAAGCCCTGTAGTCACATGCTATTTCACTGTGGAAACACTATGTTACTGATATATAACGTGATGAAACGGGGACTTGGAATATTTTTCTGTTTTGTTATATCTGAAGATGTAATGTTCACAGAGGATCCTATTCCACTTTGTTCTGATGATGTATTTTCGACACCTAGTGGTACTGCATGTAAATTGCTGTAAGCTTTTTACTGGGTGTGTTATCTTACTGGCAGAAGTGATGCCAATCCTTTGGCTCAGATGGAATGTATTTTATTCTTAAACTTCTGAAAATCTACAGTAAAGGTTTTTAGAAGCTTCAGCTTTGTGCCTAAGGAGATCATGGAGCAGATAGATCCTTCTGGAAGCTATTTTAAGGCACATGCAAGACAGGGAAGTGTTCTGAAACAGCCAGCACAGCTTCACAAGGGGCAAGTTGTACCTGGCCAGTCTGGTGACCTTCTACAATGGAAAGATTGCATCACTTGACCTGTTATCTACCTGACATCCTTATCTCCACATTAGAGAGAGGCATTTGAAGCATGGACTATATGGTGGGTAAGAAATTAGAGAATCACAGGATTGTAGGGGTTGGAAGAGACCTCTGGAGACCATTTAGTTGTTGAGTAACCCTCCTGCTAAAGCAGAAAAGTGTCCAGGTGGGTTTGGAATATCTCCAGAGAAGGAGATTCCACAACCTCTTTGGGCAGCCTGTACCAGTACTCTGTCACCCTCACAGTAAAAAAGTTTTTCCTCATGTTTAGATGGAACTTTGCTGTGTTTATACTTGTTGCTCCTTGTCCTGTTGTTGGACAAAAAGAGCCTGGCCCCATCCTCTTGACAGCCGCTCTTTAGATATGATGAAATCCTCCATCAGGCTTCTCCAGGCTAAACAGTACCAAGTCTGTCAATCTTTCCTCCTGAAAGAGATGCTCCTCCAGGCCCTTCAACATCTTTGCAGCCCTCTGCTGGACTGTCTCCAGGAGTTCCATGTCTTTTTTGAACTGAGGAGTCCAGAACTGGGTGCAGGACTCCAGATGTGGCCTCACCAGGGCAGAGTGGAGAGGGAAGATAACTTCCCCATGTGTAAGACTCTATACTTGCCCTTGTTGAACTACATAAGATTCCTCTCTGCACGGTTTGCAACCTGTCCAGGTCTTACTGAATGGCAGCACAGCATTCTGGTGTGTCAGCCATTCCACCCAGCTTTCTCGCATGAGCAAACTTGCTGATGGTGCATTCCATCTCTTCATCCAAGTCAATGATGAAGATGTTGAACTGGACTGGACACAGCGTCTGGGATTCCCAAGGGGCAGTCTTAACAGTAAAGACTGGAGCAAAGGCGTTCAGTAACTCCACCTTCTCAGTGTTCTCTTACCAGAACGCCCAGCTTCTTCAGCAGGGCATCCACATTTTCTCTAGTCTTACTTCAGCTATTGGCATACTTAAAGAAGCCTTTCTTGTTATCCTTGACCTCCTTCAGCAGATTTAATTCCATTAGGGCCGGTAGCCTTCCTTGTTGCATGCCAGCATGCCCTGACAATGTTCCTATATTGCTCCCAAATGACCAGCCCCTTTTTCTAACATTCTGTACATATTATTCTTCCATTTGAGTATTTTCATGAGCTCCTTGCTCATCCATGCAGTTCTTCTGCCACATTTGCCTGATTTCTTACTCTAAGGGATGCACTGCAGGAACATCCTGGACCACGTGTGTCTGGCAGTGTTGCTTTTCCAGCAAACATCACGGTGGTTGCCCATGAGAACCAGTGGCTGTTATTGTAAGGCTACTTTCAGCTGTCTGTAGAAGGCCTCATCACTTTCCTCCTCCTGATAAGGCAGTCCATAGTAAGCACCCAGAATGGTGCCACTCGCATTAGCCTCCCCCTTAATTCTCACCCAGAAACTCTCTATCCATTTGTCTTTTGTCCCTAGACAGATCTTGTAACATTCTAGTTGTTCTCTCTCAGACAGAGTGCCTTGCCTTGCTGGTCTGTCTTTCCTAAAAAGGAAATAGCCATCCATGATATCATTCTAGTCCTGTGAGCTGTTCGTCCATGTCTCTGTGATCACAATGAGATTATGTCCCTGCAACAACACACAGATCTCTAGTTCCTCCTACTTTTTCTCATGCTGTATGCATTAGTATACAGACACTTCAGAGGGGAAAAGGGAGCAGAGGATGCAGGTTTCCCTCGGAGGATGCAGAAGAATCACCCACATCTGTACACATGCTTGAGGTGGCTGGTCTCCTGGCTCATGTCATGGGAGGCAGCTAAGGAACATTCATCACTGTTCTGGTTGGCCTGATTCATTACCCAGTCAGTTACAATGATGAGTATTGCCATTTTTGACTTTGTTCCACAAGTCCTTCAGTTTAAAGCTCTCCTCACAAGGTTGGGCAGCCTCCTGCCAAAGATTGCCCTGTCTCTTCTAGACAGTTGGATCCCATCCCACCCTAGTAGGTTATAATCTTCATAGAAAGTCCCATTGTTGAAAAAGCCAAAATTCTCATGTTGGCACCAGCTACATAGCCAGGAATTGATATGCATTATTTGTCTATTTCTGTCTTCCCTCTTTCCTCCAACTGGCAAATTGTAAGGAAGATAGCTTGCGCTCCAGTGTTCTTCACTTGTGCTTCCAGAGCTTTACAGTATTCTTTGATTCTGCCCATGTTGAGACTTCCAGTGTCGTTTCATGCCTTCATGGAAGAGCAATAGTGGATAGCAGTCTGTTCTCTTGACAAGCTGTGGCACTCTCTTGGCAATGTCCCTGATCTTGGCTCCCAGGTGGCAGCAAATCTCTTGAGACTCACTGTCAGGCTGCCAGAGGGGAGCCTCAATGCCTTTTAATGGGGAGTCACCCACTAAAAGCATGGGGCATTTATTTTTACAATATCCACTGCAGGCTGTCCTAATGGTTTCTTCTGAGGTTGCAGCCAGAGGGTTGTGGTCAGTGGCTTCATGTTCAGGTGGAGGCTGGTGATGAGTGGTGCCCCACAGGGGTCCATCTTGGGATCAGTGCAGTTTAATATATTTTTCAGTTACCTAGACAGTGTAATCAAATGCACCCTTGGCAAGTTTGCAGATGACACAAAGGGACCTGTGGGCTTATGTGAACTTGATGAGGTTCAGTAAAGCCAAGCACAAGGAGCTGCACCTGTGCAAAGACAATGCCATACATCAGTACAGACTGGGAGAAGAACTCTTTGAGAGCAGCCCTGCAGAGGACTTGGGGACTCTGATGGACAAAAAGCTAGACATGAGGCAGCAGTGTGTACTAGCAGCCCGGAAGGCCAATGGTATTCTGGGCTGCGTCAAAAGAGGGGTTGCTCACAGGGAGAGGGAGGGGATTGACCCCCTCTACTCTGTCTTTGTGAGGGCTCATCTGGAGTACTGCATATCTAGATCTGCTGCTTCCAGCAAAAGTGTGGCTTGGAGATGTGTTAGAGTGGGCCCAGAGAAGGCCCACTTCTGAAGAAAGATGATCAGAGGGCAGAGAAAGCTCAAGGGAGACCTCCTGGTAGCCTTTCAGTACTTAAATGGAGCTTAAAAACAAGATGGAAATTGACTTTGTACATGGTTTGGTAGTGATAGGACAAGGGGAATGGTTTTAAAGTAAAAGAAGGGAGATTTAGGTTAGATGTTAGGAAGAAATTCTCTGCTCAGAGGTTGATGAGTCACAGGTACAGGCTGCCCAGAGAAGGCCAGGGTGGATGGGTCCCTGGGCAACCTATTCAAGTGATGAGCTTCAAGGTCCATACCACTTCATAAACCCAAGTTGTGGCAGTATACTCCTGTTTGAAGTTTTGGTGCTCTCAGTATTTGTATAGGTGTAGAACTGGGAAAGCTTCAACAAGAGTCAAAGGGAAGATCAAACTAGGGAGCATCATCCATATAAGAACTGAAATGAGGTGGCTATGACACTTCAGTCTAGAAAAGGTGCAGCTGAAGGTGAATATGATATGAGATTTATAAAATCAGCAGTGTGTAGAGAAGGTAGATAGGGAGATTTATTAAATACAAGAAGCATATATGAAGGTGGGACGATCCAGGCTCCAAACAAATGATAAAGTTTTAGAGCTCTGAAAGCCCTTGCAAAAATATTTTGAGGATGAAAAATGTTTCCATGACTTTAAAAACCTGCCAAGTACTTGAGAGATACAGTAAGGTTGGTTAGCATATAGGTAACATTACCAAGCTAAGTTCAAAGTTTTAAGATGTAGGGAGGGTTTTGTGGGGGAAATATTGTATATTCTTTCCATGTTTTTACTGTAGGAGTAAAACATGGCCACCACTTACAGACTGTGGAATACAAGGCACTGCCTGAATGACCGTAGACATAAGTCTATACAGACATTTTTCTGTTGTAAGACTAAGAGGAAAGAGCAGAGGAGCAAGGCTTTCACTGGTACTAACGTTAGGAAATATATAGCTACAACGTGTAAATGAAGCAAAAAACTACATGAACGACGTAAGTTCCTCAATGACTGTATAAGAATCATTATTTCATATAGTTGCTGAAAGTAACAAGTGCACCTTATGTAATTTGAACTAGCAAGTTTTCAGTCAGTATTTATATAGTCAGTAGAAACATTAAACTAAGTAAAATGACCTACAGATAAAATTCTTCTACAAGTTCAGAATTATTGCAGACTTTATTATTAAGATGTAAACAGTACATAAACTTAGTACAATCTTTCATTGATGAGGAATTTCATCTATAAACGTTTCTTTCTCTTGTACTCACTTGTCTTGCTTGTTTTGTAATATGGCTTCAACCTATTGGATGCTTAGGTTAAACTCTGTAAAATGTATTATAAAAAGACACTTCCATGTGTCTTTAAGTAAAAAAAACAACCTTCCAAACAAAAGCTACAAATAGTTTGATTAAAACATATGGATCATAGAAAACTGAAAAATGTTACGACAGTTAATGGTGACCATTATGCAGTGGGATAAGATGCACATCCTTGCATGTGTATTTACAAATATTTTCCATTTCTAGAATCTGCAAACCCTACAGTATTGGTTTTTTTCTTTTCCTCTCTCTCCTCTTCTTCCCTCTTCTCTTCCTCCCACCCCACTTCACAGGCACAGGAGAAAGTGGAAAGAGTACTTTCATTAAACAAATGAGAATTATTCATGGTTCAGGTTACACAGAAGAAGACAGGAAAGGCTTCACAAAACTGGTTTACCAAAATATATTTACTGCCATGCAAGCTATGATCAGAGCCATGGACACTCTGAAAATACAGTACACATCTGAAGAAAATGAGGTAAGACAGTACAAAGAAAATTCAAGTTTCAGCGCATGAAATTACAGTCTGTACATGAATGATCTGACTCATAACTAACCACAAATAGAACATTAAATTCCTTATGTCATGCTGTGAGTTTGATGTCCCACAGTCTGACTGTACAGAAATATGGTATGTCTGTAGTGAAAACAGGCAGGGAAAGGTGGGTAAGGGATCGAGAGTGAGTAGGAGGAGAGAATATTGTTGCATGTTGTTAATAAGTAATGAGCACCAGTAATTTTCTTTTGGAATCTAATTTGTGAGTTAGACACTAATACACGCTGGCTTGCCAGTAGCACTCCAGAATGAGAAGCTTTGGTTATATTTTGTAGGGAAGAATCAGATCTAATAATCAGTGGTGTGCTTTGAAACATACTACATTTTGGATTTGATAGTAATCTTTATGAACTTAAATAACTTGAATACGAGAATGTCTTCTCCAAACTTTTTTTTTCAGCTTATGTTATAGAATTTTTTTTTGTTTCAGTGCTTAGTATTGTAGAATTATGCAAAAAATATTTCTGCTTCACTTAAATCAATTGCTTGTTTTATTTTGTCCATTAAATCAGTTGCTTATTTTATTTTATTTTTATTATGAAATAGAGGCAGGTTTTTAAGACAAGATTGGTTTGAGAATGTGGAGATCTTGCTCAATAACATGAAGAATGTGTAAGCAAATTATTAGATGTTATTTCTTTAAATTAAGAGGGATTTCCAGGTAGCTTATTTTTGGTGTTAAGATCGAGAAGACTATCTGGAGAGAATGTCAAGAAGAAAAGTTGTAGAATCTATGGGTTGATATTTCTAATTGAAGTATCACGAAGAAAATGTAAGTAAGCAGCTTTTCATTCAAAAATATGATCACATGTAGAAAATAAAGAACAAAATTATTGTCTTTTTTTTTTTGCTATGTAGTTGTTTTGTATTGTGTATTCTTCTTTGGGTAATAAAAAGGATAGAAGATGTTATTTAAAATAGGGTTCTAGGTAAATACATTTTTTTAATCACAATAAGAACAGATGATACCAACAAGAGCAAATTTTGGAGTTGAAAGAACAGAGGGTAGTTATTTCCTACAGAATAAAAAATTCTGAGGGTTAATGACTTGCTTGTAGAACACGTTTAGAAAAAGTATTTGTGAATGTAATTCATTTTAATTCTATATTTTCATGAAAAGTGATGATAATCAGAATCTATTTGTGTAACTACATTTGAAGTATATCCTACCAAGTTTTGGGATCGGTGTTTCTTTTCTCTCCATTAACAAATATATTTATGTTTAGTAAACAGCAAAGTTTTTCTCATTCTGTGCTCTGAGCACTGAGCTGGATACATTCCCATAATACAGTATTCTGGGTAAATTGCGTTCTTCCTGGTTGTTGTGCCACCATTGTCTTCAGATTCAGAAGGTTATAATGCTATCACATAGGTTTTGAGGAGAGGCAGATGGAGATCTGGTGCTTCCTTATTAATAACGCTTATTGAAAGACCTGCTAAGAACACAGTTTGATATGCTCAGTTTTGTTGGCTTTTACAAAGAAAATCATTTTTGCTTATACCTAGAGAAACTCTTGAGTGATGATTTGAAAATAACCATGCTTGAGTTACTGCCACTTGCAGGAGACAGCTGCAAATGTGTCTTTCATTTAGATGGTGAATGTAAGTACTGTAAATCTTATAATTGATTTCATTAAACGATCTTAGGCCTGTAATGGACAACTATTGCCAACACAGTGATTAAACAGAGGAGATATACAGCTCTGGTGTCAGAATTCTATTGCAACATTGTGCCCAGTGTCCATACCAAAATTGTCCTGAGGTCTCCGCGTTTCAGTACATTCATCTTCTCCACATCATATCTTCTTTTCCCTGAAATAAAAAATTCCCTCTGGCTCTTTTATTTATTTGTTTGATTGACTTTTTTGATTGATGCTTTTCTTACATCCATGTTGTTCTTTGACCAGGTCAGATTTCCTGGTCCTCTGTGGGCCCTGGAGTTCCCTGGTTGCTGAATATCTCTTTATTTGATGTTTTTGTAGTGGAGAACAGATTGTTCTGTGCTGAGTATCTCAGCCTTCTAAATGTGATGTGCAAATCTATAACTTATGGATAAATAGAATGCCCAAATAAGCCTCTTAACATTTGCAAACAAAAGCAAGTTTTATAGAAGGGTTTTAAAGGTGTTTACTGCTGTGGTCAGCTACAAGTTTTAACTAAGTTGTTTCCTTTCTGCAGGTGCTAAACAAGATGCTAACTGAAACTATTTGTGCTGCATTTAGACAGGAAGAGGGGTTTGGTTTGTATTGCTTTTTAAGTAGCTTGAAACTTTAATTTTAATTAAGCAAACAGTTTTTATCCTAATTTCAGCAGTTATGTTCTTTGAGATATTTTGACTCATCTTTGGTTTTCACATTTTGTCTATAAAGGATTAATCTTGCAAATGCTTAGGAACCTAATATTTTAAGGCATAATTATAGTACTAACTGAACCCTACAGAACATACTTGATACTATTTTAGTGGAAGTATTCAGGATTTGAAAGGTTTTCAGGGATTGATTAACATTTTTTTTAATTTATTTGAATTATTGACTAACTTTTTGGTCCTGATGATTTTCCTGGGTCTTCTATCTATTACCAGTAATTAATTTTATTTGACATTTACTTTCACCTACATTGCAGAGTAGAATGCAACTTCTGTGAAGTCATGAAAACTGAAGTTGGTAGATTCCTCACATCTGTTGATAAATTAAATATATTAAATTACCCTTCTAAGAAATTATTTTGCAACAGATAGAAGTCAAAAAGGAATTTTATTGAGTTTGCACTTAGGTTCTCTCATGTTACTTTGCCAGGTAAAAAAACTAATTAAAAAAAAAAAGAAAAGCTGGAATATTGTTTATGTAACATTAATGCTGCTAGGATTTAAGGTTATTCAAGTATCTCTTTTTGTCATCCTTCTCTTTAAGAAATGTTTAGTTTGCTGTTTGCTATACAACACTGAAAACGTTGTAGTTACTCCTTCAAACCACACCCAGCCACGCTGCCAGTCTAATGTCTGATTGTTTGTCTGTGTTTTTGGAATATATTATTTTTATTTTTAATTGTTCCTGTTTTAACTGCTCTATAAAACTTCCTACTAGAGTTGATCTAGCTTGGTGTAGGGGAGTGAGACTTATTATTTATGTTTCAGTTTTCAATGTCATACTGTGGAAATTGATAAATTGAGTGCTGATTAGTTACAGTATAAAATGATTTACAGTCTCTGAGGGTAAACTTTTTGTGTGAAGGCTTAACTAATTTACAAACATTTCTTCTCTCCATAGAGACTGTCAAAAAGCAAGACTAAAGTCATTGGAAATGCTATTAGTTGCCTTATTTGAGAAGTATACATGATAGTTAAGTTTAAGTAAATGAAAGAAGGAATGCACATGTGAGTGAGAGGGAAAAAAAAAATCAGAAGTAGCAAATATTCCTTTTTGTCATGCGATGTTTTTAAAATAAACATAAGGTGAAAGAATAGGGAAAAAAAAAAACCCTTCAAACAAAAAGAGGAAGAAATCAGGTGGTGCTGGAAGAAGAGAAGACACAGGATTTCATTTGTGAGTATACATCAATCTTAAGATTGATAGTGGGATAGTTGTAGGATAGTTATGTAATTCCTTCTTTAGAAGGAGTGTACTTTCTGTTAAAATACTAAAAGTACACATGTGCTTTGTATTCCACTGGTAAAGCTGGTGTATATTGGCCTCACAATGAATTTAGAATTTAGATTAGTCCAGTTGGAAGCGTCCTACAAAGATTGTCTAGTCCAGCTGCCTGATCTGTTCAGGGTAAACCAAAAGTTAAAGCATATTATTGAGGATATTGTCCAAAAGCCACTTGAATACTGAGAGGCTGGGACATCAACCACCTCATTAGTGTTTTCCAGTGTTTGACTGCCTGCACATTTAAGAAATTTTTCCTAATGTCCAATATGAACCTTCCTTGGTGCAGTGAGAAATACATCGTGAGAAATTTAGGAAGTTTTCTGAACCATGACTGGGCTTAGGTTTTCATAAATAGGAAAGTTTGTTCAGAAATGTAACAGTAGTAGAGCTGATGAACATTGCAAAAGGTCCATGAATTCTTAGAAAATATTGCTCCACCATATAAAGCTTAGCTGAGTCTGAATGGTGGGCCTTTTACCAAAATTTGATACTTCTCATTGTTGATAATTTGTTACACTTTCAACAAAAATTACTGTATCTATACCTCTTGAAATTTGTTGAGACTTCTCTTGATATCGCCTTTCACCTTAAATACCATGATTTAAAAGGTATTATTTCTCTGCAGCATTTAACATAACATACAGAAGTAAACAAGAACATAACAGATAAATGATCAGGCAGAATTTTACTGCATTTACAGACAGTGTTAATTCATTGCATCAAGTTCTCCTCTCATTTTTAAATGCTACAAACTTTACTAGCGAAACAATGCATATAAATAAAAGGTAATCTGATAATGAAAAGGGAAGACAGTTGTGATGGAAAAAATAATTAGTGATGTGTAGTTAATAAGTAGTGACACTGGACTTCTGTTTAGTTTTGTACTCTGAAGTGAAGATTTCTGCACTAGAAGAATATATATAAGAGATTAACATCTTTTTGGCTGTTTAGAGCAGACTTTAATGTTCTGCAGGCCTAACATCTTTCCTGCTCCTTCCTTCTTTTGCAATAACTGAATAATTCCATTGCTTTCTCTGTGGCTGTGAAGGTGTTATTTTTTGGCAACTGAAACAAAGAGAATCTTGGTAAATGATTCTCCTAATAGTACAGAAGCTTGAACAAGCCCAGTTTACTTATTCTGTGGGCTGTGGCGTAGAGAGTTAAAAAGCAATACAACTTTGTCATAAAGGCTGACACAAGGTCACTGAACAAAGGCTGCTGTGGCTCAATGTGTTATCTCACCCAGCTCCTTTGCCACAAGTTGCTGCTTCGGTGTCAGTCAGCATGGGAAACTTGTGTCTGGCTTTGTTGCCTGAGTTCAATCTGGCAAATTCACATCTGTAATTGTCTCAATTAAATTAGCCAGAGTTCATCTCTGACAGCCTTTGGTCAGAAGAGTGAGGAAAAAATGTCTCTGGGTCAGAAAGGAACTACAAATTACCATTCTTAGAACTAATTTGTCAAAGGTTCTGAGAAATTATTGCTTAAAATAACATACAATTTTGCTTTTTCTGATTTGGAACTAGGACCCAGAAGTTGAATCAGTTCTAAAAAAACAGTGCTTTTATATATGTATCACAGCTGGAGGCCTTTGATATCTGCACACAACTGGCTGTAGAACAGACAGTTTCTCTGTGTACAAGTCTGTTTTTGCTGACAACTTTTTCCGGTTTATGACATTTTCTGGTGTGGCCTTTTTTGCCTATTATTAAGAAAGAAATGAGTGTGCTTGTGCAGCTGAGAAATTCTAATTCCTAGAATAAAGACAGAAATATTTACTGCAATATGGAACTAACTCCTTGCAGTGGAAAATTTAAAGATTTTTTTTAATGGAAAGTTTAAAGGGTATTATTCTAAAGGAAAACTGGCAATCTCCTGTGCTGCTGCAGTTAAATTTTTTAGTGAATGAGAAAACAAATAAATTAATGACAGATGAAAAGACCAATTAGCAGCAGCTCAGCCAAAATCACTTAAGTCAGCATCTGCTGTCATGTTAGAAATGTAAAAGCCACTTCAGAAAGAGAAGCAGCTAGAAAATGCCTCTAGGCTTGCTCTTTTCTTAGTGCTAAAGCCTGTGACACATTTTGTGAATTTATTATCTGCCAACAAAATTACTCTTTGGGATAAATTTGCCACAATGAAGAAGTGCTTTTAGTGTTAACTTACTTCTTAGCAAACACCACAGTGCCATTTTTTACTCTCTTTTATTTTTGTTTATGTGCACTGAAATACAATACAGAGTGTTCTCACAAATTACAGTTATATATTCTTACTTGGTATAAAGTGTTTCTAAAGACAATTATTTTGATGCTGATCAGCCAGCCCAATTATCTCACTTTCCTTCTTGTAGGAGTAGAGAGTATTTCTTTGAACAGAATATACTACTCTTCAACCAAATGCCTCCTTGTGTGCAATCAGTTGTTTTTTCTTGTATGCCTCTTACACAATATCTGTGTTTGTCTGGGGCGTGAATTTAGAGCCATGAAGAAGAGCTTGCTGCAGGAGGAGGCCACACTGCTGATGTACAGCATGAAGGTTTTCCCTACTCTAATGGGGCTGAGACCACTTGGTGCTTTTTCTGGATGAGTGGACACTGAGAGTCTTAACTATTTGTGAGATCTGGATGACTCTGAAAAGGTATTATGCTTGCTAGCTGTTATTTAGAGTTTACAAAGATCTTCTGTAAAATAGAAATTTCAATGACTTTCATGCTCAAAAGAGTATTTATTTTTTCATCCATAAAGCAACAAGAGTACAGTAAATTAAGTCCAGATGGATTTTTAAATCCTTGTTTACTCTGCTTCATAAAATTGTGATGGTAACGCTTATTGTGAGGTTAGCGTTTTGTAAAGAGGGATGGATATGGTAAAGAGAGCAAAGAAAGCTGGACTGTTTCTGTATGGATTTTTCAACTTTCTGTATCGCTACGTTGTAGAGCCCTCTCCCTCAACTCTGTTACCACTGCGACGATTCCTTCTCGGGCACCCAGGGTTTTACATTTGCTATCTTGGAGGGCACAGCTCATGTGCTGCTTGGAGCAATCACACAGAGGCTTGTCCTTTGAGAAAATCGATCCCTAGGATGTTTACTGGTATAGCCCATAATATCATAATGGCCCATAATATATTTTTCTCCATACTCCTGGTATATAGGGTGAGGGATGATTTCCTCACTGTTCCCTTCTCCTAACAGCAGGCTTAGATTTAACATTCATCTTCATTACTACCATCGTCCTGCCATAGTTCATTAATTCCGCTGCTACTTCTGTCAAGGTCATGTTAGCTCTGCTGTCTCTTCACCTGCACTGTCATCCATCCCATACATGATCTTGTAGCTAAAATGCATATATCTTCAAAGAATCTAGCAGCCCCTGGATCAAGGTGGTCATTCTGTCAGGATCAGCTACTTAAAACAAAGGAGAGACTGTTCACATTTTAAATACCTTAATGTATCAATTGGAGACAGCCAGATTTTTGCACGTTTTCTCGCAAATGATTTACAGATGGGGTCTCAATACACACAGGGTCTCCATTTACCAGGGAGTCCATGCCTCAGGCCAAAAAAGCAGATCATTGGGTTAAGGATGGGGATTCTGCTTGATTATCAGTATTTAAGAAAACTCCAGGTCCCCAGTATCCCTATGCCTCATCTACTGAGCAATAGCTCAGTACAGCACTGTTCAGGTAGCCCCCTGTGGGACCCCTCCACTTTGTCCACCATCAGTGTTCTCTTTTTTGATTAATGGTCTCATCACTGCTTCCTCATTCTCAGAATAGAATTTCTTGTGACTCCCTTCCAACTCCTTAATCAGGTATAAGGATTCTGGACCCAGCCCCTGGTTGTCAGTTGACATAGCCAGACTTGAAAATCCTGGCTCACTTTCTCAGACTAAGTCAGAATCTCTCTCTTGTTCCTGTGCTAATTCAGGTTGCAGAATTTTTTCCTTATCTAGTGCATCTGATAGAGATACATGGAGATGCTGAAAGCCATTACATTCAGCAGTCAACTGGTTCTGCAAGGTTTTCACTCCTTCCTGCAGGATTTACACCTGCTTCTGCAAGGAGTTAACCATTTCCTCACTAGTTTGCTTAATTAGGTATCTCTTCTTGGTCACAATGTATGCCACTCACATGGTTTGCCACTGCTGGGAACTCACTTCTTAATGCCCCCCACCCATGCTTATCAGGTGGAGTATTGGTATTACCCTTCCCTGGTATAATGATGAGAGGAGCAGCCTCTGGACCTTCTAACAGTGAGGGTATCCTGCCAACTGTCATATCCTGCCCATAAGGGGAGGGAAGGGGTGACCAGATTCACAGAATTGCAGAATATCCCAAGTTGGAAGGGACCCCCAAGTGTCATCAAGTCCAACCCCTGGCTCCGCAGAGGACCACCCAAACTCAAACCCTGTGTCTGAGAGCAGTGTCCCAACGCTTCCTGAGCTGCAGCAGCTTGGGGCCATGTCCACTGCCCTGGGCAGCCCATTCCATGCCACTGACCTCTGGTGCAGACCCTTTCCTAGCCCCCCCCTGCTCCTCCCCTGGCACAGCTCCATGCCATTCCCTCAAGTCCCACCACTGTCACCAGAGAGCAGAGCTCAGCGCTGCCCCTCCTCTCCCTGTGAGGAGCTGCAGTCACCATGAGGCCTCCACTCAGCCTGCCCTGCTCTGGGATGAGCAAACTCAGGGACCTCAGCCGCTCCTCACACACCATGCCCTCAGACCGTTCCCCATCCCTGTAGCCTCTAATAGCTTTATGTCCTTCTTATGTAGTGGCACCCAGTGGTGCACCCAGTGCTGGAAATGAGGTCGCACAGCGCAGAGTAGAGTGGGATACTGCTTCCCTCACCCGGCAGTGCTGGGCCTGACACACCCCAGGGTAAGGTTGGCCCTTCTGGCTGTCAGGGCGCACTGCCGGCTCACATTCAAGTTGCCACCAACCAGAACGCCGTGATCCCTTTTTGCTCCAGCCTCCTGCCCCTCAGTCTCTCCGTAGAGCCAGGGCTGCCCCCTCCCAGGTGCAGAACCCAGCACTTGCTCTTCTTCATGCAGATGGTGACCACCCTCAAATTTGTCAAGATTGTGATGCAAGGTCTCTCTACCCTCAAGGAAGTCAACACTCCTCCCAGCTTAGCATCATCCACAAATTTACTTAATGCACCTTCCAGATCTTTATTGGAATCAACAGTGTAAACTTATTAAAGAGACGTGGCCATAAAATGGAGCCCCACAGAATCCCACTGATGACAAGTAGGACACCTCTAAGGTCATAGCCTCCCCTTGCCCAACACAGCCATGTTTTAGTTGTCATGGAACATTGTTAGGGTCACCATGGCCTTATGATATCACAAGCCACCTCCCTGCCAATTGCTATAAATACAGGGACCCTGACAACACCAGTTGTGATACCAGCCAGCCAAGGCAGGCACGCACGGGCCGCAGCAGCAGCCAGCCAACCATGGCCATCAAGAAGGGACCACGATGCCAGCCAGCCAGCCAACACAGGCAAGCAGGGTCCACAATGCCAGCCAGCCACCCAATGCCAGCAGGTAGGCAGGGGCCATGACATCAGCCAGCTAGCCAAAGTAGGCAGGCAGGCAGGGGCTGCAATGCCAGCCAGCCAGCCAGCCAGGGCCCACAGGCTAGAATCGTGATGCCAGTCAGCCAACCAAGGCAGACAGGCAGGGGCCGTGATGCCAGCCAGCCAACCAAGGCAGGCAGGAAGGCAGGGGCTGCAACAGCAGCCAGGCAGGCAGGCCTGTTTTGACAGGCCAAAATTTTAAAAATACATGATGCTTTCCTCTACTACGTATAGTTTTGTGTATTATTTGCAGTGCCAAGGAGCTAGTTCTGCAACACAGGTATACACTGCCCAGAGCAGAACATGGTTACATGGAAATGCCTATTTTTATTTAGTTTCATTTTTAAGCATGCTTCCAGCAAAGAAAAAGCTTCCTGTAGGATACAGATTTTGGAGGGCCTCATCTGGGCTCTTGACAGAGCACTCTGGGGTGCTAAAGTGTCTCTTTCAGAAAGCAAAGCAGCCAGTCACACCCACATGAGATAAAGGTCCCTTTGGAGATCAGAGAGCTTCAGCACTTCAGTCGTGAGATAAGAACTCCATCTGCAAGTTAAAACCATGGCTTGATACAGAATTTTTCTGAGGAAAGGGGCTGAACTTGTGTTAACGGAGGTGAAGCCTGAGCCAGCAGTTTTCCTTACTGTCTAGAGGCACATATCTTCCTGAAAAATAGATAACCTCATTGCATCTACTACAAAAAGTCATTTAGACACAAACTTCCTTACACTTTCACATGTTTGTAAGGATCTTATGAAGGAAAGAATGGTTTCTTCTACAGTTAGCCAAAATATGGGCTTCTTTGAAAGAGCAACAGCATGCAGACACTTTTTGTCTGCAAGCCCCTTGGCATCCTTCTGTTGTGCTTATGTAGCACCTGGAGCAAGCAGGCACTGACTGTATAGTTTGTGAAGGCTAACACTGCTCAGATAACAACCACAGGGGTGAGAAAATGTGTCAGTAGGAGCAGTACATTCATAGTGCAGCAACAAAGACCAGAGCACTGCTGAGACAGGTAGCAGAGCACTTTCATTGCCAGTAAGAATGTTAACCCCATCCAGTCAAGGCTGGACAAACTGGGACAAAGGATAGACTCCGCAAACTAAAGATAATATTTTCTGCTGGCTCTGCTATAATCTTTTTTTTTTTTTTTTTTTGGTTGGTTTGTTGGTTTTCGTGAGATGCTACTAATTTATGCAAACTCCCTCATACACTACCAATCTCTATCAGATGATGAGGTAAAGGCTGAGATATGCCCTTCTAGCTATACAATTTTAAAAAATGAAAATAAATCTGTTAGAGATTTTGTGATGCAGATTGATATGAACAACAAAAGCAGAGGTAGAGAAAAGAAGAGCTGGCTTGCATGGCAGCAGGTAAACAGTGGACCCAGAAAAAACACTTGTCTGTAATGTTCACACTCATATCTCATCCCACATTAGACCCAGAACACCACAGCTTTAAAGTAAAACTCTTGCTGACCTGTACTGTATTGAGCCTCTAAGCTGTCTTTGCTTCTGTGCTTCTGTAATTTATTTTGTCCTTCTACTTAACAGGCAAACCTCACCATAAGATGAAGACAATATGCAAGCTATGGGTGGAGTATGTATGTAGCCAAATTGGTACAAATTCTTTCAATATGAGACAACAAACATATGTGAGACCATATTGTCTGTATTGGCACACAGTTATCCCTGAAATATTGGTACTCTTAATGCTTAAAATCTATCTTAAATGGCTGAACTATACAGCCTTAAGGAACAGAAATAAGCCTCGCAAATACTTAACAACTTTATGACTTAACAACTTGACCGATACTGGCCATTCAGTATCTAAAGGGGAGGTACAGAAAAGAAGGGAACAGACTCTTTAGCAGAGTCTGTGGTGATGGAACAAGGCAAAATGGTTTCAAGCTTAAAGAGGGTAGATTCGGGTTAGATATAAAGAAAAGTCTTTTACAGTGAGGGTGGTGAGGCACTGGAACAGGTTGCCCAGAGATGTGGTTGATGCACTGTCCCTGGAGACTTTCAAGGTGAGGCTGGATAAGGGCCTGGACAATGTGATCTGTCTGTAGATATCCCTGGTCATTGCAGGGGAGTTGGAGTAGATGAATTTTTAAGGTCCCTTCCAACACTGAGGATTCTGTGATTCTTCAAAGTTTATGAGAGATACGGCTCTTAAGAAACCAAAATAGGTCTTGCAATTACTTAATAATTTATGAGAAGAAAACAATAAAAAGAGAAAACTGAGGAAAAGGGAGAAAGAATTAGTCAATGATGGCCACCAGAAAGATGACCACAAGAGGTCCCTCTCGGGCATTCTTCTGTACCTACTAGGTTTGGAGGTGCAACATCCGAAGGTCATATATGAGTGAGTTCGCAATAACAAGTTAGTCAAAGCCAAGTTTGTAGCCAAAACTTTCTCGCAGGAAGGACAGGCCAGTTTGTCAGTGAAGCAGGAGTTATCATGTGAGAGGACAGGATACCACAGTCACTGATATCAGCCTTCAACTAGATGCCATGGCAAAAACCTTGTACTGCAAGTGTTTGAGACTTACCAAGCACATTCCAAAAAGTCAGAAAGCGTTTTTTGTTGGTCCTTTACAGGAACATAAAAAATAAAAGTCACTAATAGTAAGTTCAATTCAATTCTTAGTAAACAATTCCAGTAGTAGGTTGCTCTCTTAAGGATGGATGGAGAAAAATTGTTCTGTGTCAAGTTTACACTTTTGGCATTAGGCAAAATATTTCATATTTGCTGGGTTTCTTGACAAATCATCTCTTACCTTCTGTTCTACTGTTAGAGTGACTGAATTACTTCTGCTTATTCTCTTTTATCCTTTAATAGTTCAAATTTTCTCATGAAAGTACATAGAAGGTATGGCTCCAGTCTCTTAATCAGGATCAGTTTCAAGCTCCTGAATTGAATTGGCCAATTCAAGAGACAGCATGGCTAAACTAGCAGACTAGTTCTAAACTAGTTCCTACCTACTAGGACTGGAAACTCATGCTCACTTGTCTGTATGACATGATTTCCAAGTCTGTTTGAACTGATTTTTTCTGGAATATAATTCTGTTTTCTTTCTTTCTCCTAGATTGTTGTGTTTTCTGGTTGTCTTTTGTTGTTTGTTTGTTTGTTTGTTTGTTTCTGCCCCTGGATTGTTGAATTTTCAATTGTTTGTATTTGAAGTAGACAATGTTTTCTTGCATGCTCTAAACTAAATTGCTGTTGATGAAATATCATCTTTTAGATTTGATGTTTTGTTAGATTTTGTATCTTGTGAGAACTTGATTAAAGATCCAAGAAGAATGGAACTATGAAAAGAAATTTCGTAGAAGCAAAAGAGCAAAAGAGCAGCCCTGCAGATAAGGACTTGGGGGTCCTGGTGAACAAAAACCTGGACATGAGCAAGAAGTGTGTGCTTGCAGCCCAGAAGTCCAACAGTGTCCTGGGCTGCATCAAAAGAGGGGTGGCAGCAGGGTGAGGGATGTGATTATACCGCTCTGCTTGGCCCTTGTATGGCCCTGTCTGGAGTACTGCGTCCAGGTCTGGGGTTTCTAACACAAGAAAGACATGAAACTGTTGGAATGGGTCCAGAGAAGGCCACAAAGATGGTCAGAGGGCTGGAGCACCTCTCCTATGAAAAAAGACTGAGGGAGTTGGGCTTGTTAAGCATGGAAAAGAAAAGTCTTCATTGCATCCTTCCAGTACTTGGAGTTTATAAGCAGAGTTTATCACCTCCATCCCCCTGCTGGCCACCACTTTTTTGATGCAGCCTGGTATACTGTTGGTCTTCTGGGCTGCAAGTTATCACTGCTCGCTCATGTCCAGCTTTTCATTCATCAGGACATCCATGTCCTTCTCTACAGTGCTGCTCTCAGTGAGTTCATCTCAGTCTGTATATATATATCTGTGATATCGACCTAAGTGAAATATCTTGCACTTAACACTTGCTGAACCTCATTGATTTCTCAAGTGCCCACTTTTTGAGCATGTCCAGGTCCCACTGGATGACATCCCTCCATTCTATATTGTCAACTGCGTCACTCCTCTTTATGTCATCAGCAAAGTTGCTGAGGATACACTTGATCCCACTGTCTATGTGGTTAATAAAGACGATGAAAAGCACCAGTCCCAAGACAGACCCCTGGGGGAAGCCTCTCATGACTGGCCTCCATCTGATCATAGAGCTGTTGACAACAACCTAGCTGTGACCATTCAACCTGTTCGTCCACTGAATAGTCCAGCCTTCAAATCCATATCTCCCCAATTTAGAGATTAAGATGTAGTGCATGACTATATCAAAGGCCTTGCACATGTCCAGGTAGGTGACATCACTTGTCTTTCCTTTGTCCACCAATGCCATCACTCTACCACAGAAGGCCATCAGATTGATCAGGAACGATATGCCCTTGGTGAAGCCATGCTCACTGTCTTGCATCACTTCCACATCTAACATATGCCTTAACATCTCTTCCAGGAGAATCAGTTCCAAGGACATCCATGAAAATCATAAATATTTCTCATCTCTTACATCTGTTCCGTAAGCTATTAAATATTCACAGATGAGTAAAAAAAGATTCATTACATCAACAATAAAAACTGTTTTACAGCTCTGTTTGATACTATTGTATGCAATAGTAACTGCATGAACCTAATGAGGTTCAACAAGGCCAAGTGTAAGGTGTTGCTCATGGGTTGGGGCAATCTCTGGTACGTATACAGCCTGGGAGATTAATTCCTTGAGAGCAGTCCTGCAATGAGGGTGTTGGTGGTTCTGGCAGACCAAAAACTGGACATGAGCCAGCACTGTCCTTGCTGCCCAGAAGGCCAACATTATCCTGGGCTGCATCAAAAGAAGAGTGGCCAGTAGGGCAATGTAGGTGACTGTCCCCTTCCCTGCCCTTGTGAGGCCCCATCTAGAATATTGTGTCCAGATCTGGGGCCCCCTGCACAAGGAGGATGTGGAGCTGTTGGAGCAGGTTCAGAGGAGTGACACAAAGGTGATCAGAGTTCTGGAGCACCGCTCTCATGAAGAAAGATTGAGGGAGTTGAGGTTGTTTAGTTTGGAGAAGAGAAGGCTCTGGGGAGGCTCATTGCAGCCTTCCAGTTCTTGAAGGGAGCTTATAAGCAGGAGGGGGACCGACTTTTTTACGTGGGCAGATAGTGACAGGAAAAAGGGAATGGCTTTAAACTAGAAGAGAGGAAATTTACTTCAGATGTAAGGAAGAAATTTTTTACTCATATGATTGTAAGGCACTGGCACAGGCTGTCCAGAGAAGCTGTGGATGTCCTATCCCTGGAGATGTTCAAGGCCAGGTTGGATGGGGCCCTGGGCAGCATGAGCTGGTGGGTGGCAGTTCTGCTCATGGCAGGGCGTTTGAACTTTGGTTCTGGTTGATCTTTAAGGTCTGTTCCAACTCAAGCCATTCTATGGTTTAGTGATTCCATGCTGAATATTATTCTACATCCACAATTGTTTAGAAATGTGGAGGGGATTAGCATAGAAGCAGATGACATACAAAGAAATTAAGAAGTTGGTAATGTTTTATATCATTTTTCAGGTGATCATCAATAAAATACCTAAAGTTTTTTGCATATATGTAGAACTGGGAAGTCAGTCCTAAAGTAATAAGACCAAGCTGCATCCTGTTTGTCTTGTTTTGCATTAGTGTCCATGTATAGTTATATTCCACTCTCTGTAGAGTTGTAATCGTTTTTCATTTCATTACAGTGTTCCTGTGGTGAAGTTAGGATGAAAATTACAGTCTTGTCATGGTTTCCATTAAAGACATGACAAGGTGAATGTCAAAGTTATTTGATTTATTACTGACCGTCCAGATACTGAAGTGGATATTTTTAACTGGTTTTCATGGCCAAGGTCAGCTTTTCTTGAGAGTGGGATATATTACAGGACTAGAAAGACATGGCTTTGAGGCACAGTAAAAAAATATATATAATAATTTATAAAGTTTCTGTTCTGTAATGCTCAGTATTGTTGTTTGAAGTAGTTCATCTAATAACTGTATTATTCCTTTCTTTCACACCTAGCCACACCACCACCAACAAAAACATGAGGAAGATTTTAATTGCAAACAAACATAAATGTCAGGATTGGAAATCCTGTCAAGCCTGAGTGGTAAAGACAATTATCATTTGCATTCTTAACATCTCCTGCAGCATGCCTATTTTAAATAATAGAAGGAAATTAACAAAGAAATAACAAACAGGAGATCCTGTGCATATGTATATGTCTTGTGCTTCAGATATTAATTATTTTCAAAACTAAGTAATTCTAAAGAAGTTTCTTAGGGATGGAGAATCACTCCTTGTTCGTTGGTCACTGAGAATCTTGCATCTGTAATTTGTGTGTGTTGTGACAATGTCTGGTATTTTCACAGACACTTTTGAATTCTTTGGTCTGCTGTTAATTTACAGTCTCCATTAGCAGTATTCACTCCATCCATGCATTTCGAAATAGCAATGACACTATATAAAGAGTAGAAGAAATACTTTGCTCCTTATATTAATAATAGGAAGAGAGTATTAGCTGTAGGAAACAAAAACATCTGTATATATAGTGCCGCTTGCTGTATATGCATAACGTCATATAGTGGTTTGGGTTGGAAAGGACCTTAAAGATCATCTAGTTTCTCCTGCTGTGGCAGGACATTGCAAGGGCCTTTGTAGTTACCCAAGAACTTGGAGAGGTTTTTGCATGGAGGCAGGGCCTGGAGAGAGCCAGATCTCATGGCCTGTTTCTCCCAGGGCTGTACCCCCACTGGATCTGCCTATCCACTGGGGCCCAGGCCAGAGCCCTGGGGACTGCATTCCAAAATGCTCAGCAAGGAGGATCTGTGCCAGTGCAGGGATATTGCCTCAGTGCCCTGTGACCTATGCTTGCCCTCAGTGCTGTGTCCACGGGCAGTAGGGCAGAATGGTATTGCCAGCAACGGCAGCACCCTTTAATATGTAGGTTTCTTTGTGGTGAAAATGTGCTGGATGATTTCATGCTACTTTGAAGCACTACTGAATTTTTTGTTCCTTTGGACTATAATTCACTATTGCAGACAGCACAATGTATGGGTAGTTTTCAGCACAACTATTATCCTTAGTGCTTCCCAGCATCAGAGCTCTACCCCAAACCCAGTGATACGCTGGCTCAAGGAAACTGAAAGCTAACTTCCCTCAGTAAAAACATCCCTGATACTGTTATCCTCTCCATGACCACAAGAATGCACTAAAGTTATTTGTCTGGTCAGCAGAAATTTTTTTTTTTAACTAATACAACAATAATAAAAACAGGCAGTAAAATCAGGAACATTAAAAGGAAACCCATCAAGAAACACAATGGCACAAATGGGATGCACCAGGAAAAAAAAAACAAAAAACTGAAGAACAAAGGTATTAATTTACAGATAGAGAGCTAATAGAGCTGGGATGTTAAAGAAAGCCTTCAGATTATGCCCTCAGTTGATTTAAGTGATTTCCCATGTAAAATGCACTGTCTTCAGTGAGATTACCTATGATGTGGAACTGTATTCAAAATATGTATAACTTCTGAGATTTTATTGATGCTTACTACTTTTCTTGAAGTGTTACAGTTTTGATATCAATTTTTTGATTTCTTTTGAAGTGCATCTGTTGCAGCAGTATAGAAAACTTGAAATTTGATATTATGTCTCAAACTCAGATAAAGACCGAATTTTAAATCTGATTTTTAAAATGCAAAAATGCAGCACAAGTTAAGGTCCAGTTTCTTATTGGTGGGAGACCAGGCTTTGCAGCAGAAGAAACAGCATATTTCCCTTTGCAGAGGAGATGTACGCTTTGAACCTGGAGTACTGCGTCCAGTTTTAAGTTCCCCAGCACAAGCTAGAGATTGAGAAACTGCAACACATTCAATGAATCGTAGAGTCATCTGAGTTGAAAAGGACCTTCAAGATTATCAAGTGTAACTGTCAACCTGACCTACCAAATCCCTTCACTAAACCAGGTCTCTTAGTGCTGCTTCCACACATCACTTGAATACCTCCAGGGATGAGGACTCCTTCACTTCCCTGGGCAGCCTGTTCCAATTCTTTACCATCCTTTCCATAAAGAGAGAAAACCTGAGGACATTCCTGGTAAGACACCAAGAAACTTCCTCTAAACTTAGTCCTGTTTTGAGCACGGATCAGAGCTGATGATCCCCAGCGATCCCTTCCATACTGGCTTACTCGATAAGGTATGCAACGGCTTCCATTTTCTCTCCATTTTACTTTGTGATAAGGTTTTTTATTCAGGTGTGAAAAATAATTTAAAAAAACACGGAGTGCCAAAGTGCCTTGAACATACTTCCTTTTTTCTTTTTTTTTTGGGGGGGGGGGGGGGGGAGGGGGATGGGGAGTGGTTTTATTTTTGCAGCCTATTTTTGCAAGCCAGAATTCTTAGCTGAAGAAGATCCTGCAATAATTTACAGTAATGCTATACCACTGTTCTATTACACTTGTCAATTGCAATGCAAACAAGAGAAATGTGATTTAAAACTTGCAAAACGGTTATAATTTAAAAGTAATTTATTTGGAACTGCATGTATCTGAAAGTTGTCTAAACTTATTAATTTTCAAGGATTTATTCTGAAAGGTTTCTGGCATTATTCCTTGTAGACAAACTTCTGGGTGGTCTTGGAATGCAGATCAGAACCTTACAATGTATTTTTCATTGGAAAAGTCATGCTTGTGTTAGGAAAGTCTACTTGAACAATCACAAATAAGTGATTGGGCATTAGAAAATAAAGATAATTGCTTATATGAATACATAAAAATAACTTTGTTTCAGAGACCAGGAGATTCAAAGAACACTGCAAGTAACCTAGTAGTTTCCATTATGGCTTTGAAGGAAATGATTTAAAATTTGTTTTTCCACAGAAACTAAATGGTCAGTCAAACAGCCAGCTGAATTCCACTTAAGTTCATAAATCCTGTTCTGCCAAATAAAACTGGAAGTCCAGCCAATTCTACCATTGAGCCTTAGGGTCTATTAGTGAGCTTATAGGGAAGGACTTTGAGGATATGATTGTAATGACCTGTTATGATGATCTTTCCAGTGTCTGGATGTTGTATGAAATAGGACAGAGTCCTCAGTCCTCTTGATTTTTCTTTTGATTTGTCAGTTGATTTTTCAGTCACCTAGCACTGTGTGAAATCCTTCCACACTAACTCAGTGTCATTGTTTGCTTTGCCTGTTGTAATTACTTTCAGACGCTGTAACTTCAGTAACAGTATAATACATTCGGGATTATTTGTGGAATGGAGTAGCAGGTATCTGTCTAAATATGCTGCTGACCGTTCCTCAATGAGGACTGATTATCTAACTCATCTTTTAATTTTTGTCTTTAAGCTGCTTCATAATCCACAAAATTTCCCTCCTGTTCTTCCTCTGTTAAATCTTACTCTCTAACAGCATTCACTTAAGGGCTTTTCTGGAAGTATATCCAAGTGTATTACACAAGGTGTGTCAGTCTTAATGTACTCGACGATTTTTTTAAAGAGATCTGGTAGATCTCTGAGCTAGGACTTCACTTACAGAAACTTACTCTGTGCTTTACAGGACTGCAATATATAATAGGTAAAAACACCTGCTGGAAACTATCATGAAAGCGGGTGTCAGTGAAGAAAAAACATAAAGGAATGAATTCTTCCATTCTACACAATAGGGCCTTTACATGTGATGGTGTGTGTCTTTTTCTGTAAAGTGAAGAACTGTTATTAGGGCTGAAATCAACAACACAGACTTAGATATTGCTGTATCAAACATTTTGGCACTCGTCTTTTTTTGTTTGTCTGCCTCTGGTACATGGACAATCAAACACAGCATATCAAGCAAGATACCCTAAACAATCAAGCTTTGTTGGAAGTGTGACACTTTGCATTGAGTAGCATAGAAGAGCAACATTCAAAAGTGGTTAGTACACAGCAGAGAAGAAACTAAACTTCAGGTTTCTGTTTTTCAAGTGCTGTAACCTCCAAATTAGGAGGTGTATGGAATGTCTCTTTCCTTTTTTTGTTTCTGCTACAATGAATTTGAGCATAAAAGACTGTTCCTGTGCTGTTTAAGCTGTCATCCAGAAAAGGCAGATGCAGTTTTCTAAGCTTCACTAAGTGTTCAGTGTTTGATAGTGGCATTTGGAAGTGCTGGTCCTTAAGAAGTTTTATGACCAGCAAACTGTGTGGAAAGCGTCCATCTCTCAAATGTCTCATCACCTGACTATCAGTGTTTCTGCTCTGCTGGAGAGGTGGGAGGTAATTTCACGTCACGGAAAGGGGAGATTCAGTCAAAGATTATTGTTGGATGGAACAGCCTGAAGTCTATTCTGTGGGAGCTTATTGACAGCCTTCTAGATACCAAGCGATAGGGCAAGGAGTAATGGCCTAAAACTTGAACATAGGAGGTTCCATACAAATATGCGGAAGAACTTCTTTTCAGTAAGGGTGACAGAACACTGGAACATCTTGCCCAGGGAGGTTGTGGAGTTTCCTTGTATGGAGATATTGAAGACCCATCTGGATGCCTGCCTGTGTGATGACCTACTGTAGGGTACCTGCTTTAGCAGGCACGTTGGACTCAATCTACTGAGATCTCTTCCTCCTCCTGCGATTCTGTGATTTGTGGACTTCTATACATCACCACTATCAATGCACCCAGCCAGAAAGTACTATAGTGACATTTTCCCATTCTTAAAGCAAAACTGAATTATAAGTAAATAATATGTGAGCTGCCATAAAACCCAGCTACTTGTCCAGCAGAATTATTTTTGAAAGTTTACTAGGCACTAATTTCTAACAGGTTTTTATGTCTGAGGCCATAGAGGTAAATAGGATGAGAAAGAAATGGATTATAGATGTCACATCTTTCAAGTACAGAGTATTCATACCTGAAATAAAATATATAGACACTGAAAATACTGATTAATATGGAAGTAGCGTGGAATTCTTCTTCAATTCTCATAAATATAAAATATTTCTTGACTTAAAACCCCATGGCACTTATTTTGAGAATTTATATAACAAGTCATTTAGGAAGAAAAAGAGATTTTTTCTGTCCTGTATCTGTAAATACAATTTTCTAATTAATAATTAGCAAATCATGACCTCTGCCTTTGTTACAGCAAAGTTTAATTCATGTTAATGTGTAAAGCTAAAGGGATTAAATGAGCTGTAAAGGGATTACATGAACTGTAAGGCTCAGAAGGGAATAAATAAATTATGAGAAGTGGTTAGGCATGCTCTTTGTGAAATACTTTCTCAGTGTTTTGCCCAGAAGCTCTGCAACACCGAAACAGTAGAACCTATGATTTAAATTTTTACAGCTTTTGTTCTTCCATTCATTTTGTATTTCTTTACAATAGTCCTTTTTCTTTACAATAATCTTTTTGAGGATAGGGGAGAATAAGTTTTTCATTTTTTCATCATAGTAAATTTTACTTGCTGTAGTTCATTAACAAAATGGGCAGGCATTTAAGATGCATCTTTTGTCCTATTGATCTATCTTTTGTCATACTGCCAGCCCAGATTTTTCAAGTAGTGCATCAACTTCGCTCAGTTTTTTGTAATATTCAGTATTTTTCTTGGGATATATAAAATCATCAAGGTGTTACTGAAGAAATTGAGTTACTGTTTGCTAGAGTCTATAAGGTCAGATTGTTTTTATAAAAAAAGGATTGTTATAGGAATTGATGTGTGAGAGCAGAACTCCGTTATACAGTGACGCTGTTGACAAAGTCAGCTGAGAGACTAATTGCTTGTGTAGCTGGGAGTTATGCTATTGTCCCAGTGTCTCTTCAGTTAGAGGGTCTCATTACTTAGCAGTGCAATGAAAACAAATCTAATTCTTTTGCTCTTCAAAAGTCAAAACCAAAATGTACAGTTCTCTGATTTCCTTTATTCAGGCACATGAGGAGAAAGAAGAGACTGGGCTTTCATAGCTATGGGTTTTTAAAAGTCCAGTGGAGGTTAACAAACAGGCTACATCTTTCATGAAAATGTTGAATTAATCACTTAAATAAAGCCTAATAGGTCTATTAATTACTTAAGCCATGTATTTAATAAATTAAATGGAAGCTAAGAATGTGCCATAATCAGAGCTTGGCTAGAGAAAGGCTAGTATATAATCTCATTGACAGAAGTCTAACAAGAGTTGTATACTCAAACAGACATAACAGTAATATTTGCAGCTTGCTTTTCTGCTGCGTACTGGAATGAACAGCACTGTCTGGTGCCCTACAAGAGCTAGAGGAGTTAAAGAGGAAGCATTTCACATTGTTATAAAGCACACCATGTTCATGTGGGCTGTGAAGTGTCTGAATCTCTTCAGGCAGGGATAATCTCTTTGGGCAGGGATATGTTATGTTTGGCAGCTTTCACCTGCTGTACAACATGATGTACCCATACAATACTACATAAGATAATATCCAAGGAATTCACTTTAGCAAGGAAATCAGAGAGCTGAGCAGCTTGGCTCACTGGGGAAACATGTTCTTCCGAGGACATTGTCCTTAAAAACAATCTGTAGTAATGGGTGAATATCAAAAGACTTTAAAAGTTCATTTTAGTTTAGACAGCAACAACATCCAAATAACTATGTCTACAAATATGGACTGGAAATTTGGTCAAGCAGATTGTTATATGTTGTTAGATATCTAGTGCTTCCTGTGTTTAATTTTTTTTAGATGTTATGCTTCTGCATTACTTCATAATGAAAGAGGCATTTGGAAGAACCAACACAGTGTATAGTGCAGTATAACTAAAATGCTAATTCTAAAAAGTGAGGTGGTAAGTAAGGTAGTCTCATAAAGTAAAATATCATTTTGCCAATAGTCTTAGTCTCTATCTCTCATTCATAGGCTCTTGACTTGCTTGTGGCTATTTTTCAGGGACAGCTCTTCACACTCTATTCCTTTTTTGATGTAGACAGCAAAGCTTTCTCCTTTCTATTCCTTTTGAACAGATTGTTGCCATTGATAGTCACATTCCAATAATGGGAATCATCCAGGTTTTGGTGACAGCAGCTACATCATGATGTTCTATTAGCACAGGGGCTTCCAGCTCCTCCCATTTATTTCCCAACCTGCGTGCATTGGTGTAGTTGGTCACTCAGCCTTGATGCCTTCTTGGAAGATAACTCCTTAGCTCCCTTGAAGCATTTTTCTAAGTTTCCCTGTTGCCTTCTCCTATTGCCTCAGTGGTTCCTGGCTTATCATCATAACATTTCACATGTGCAGTAGATTGAGGGCCCCTTCTAGAACCATGTCCCTCTAACCTAGCTATGCTGTCTCACACTGTGTCTTGGGTGGTCTCACTATCACCCCCCACCCTGCCTTTTAACCTAGTTTAAAGCTCTGCCAATGAGCCCTGCTAGCTTTTCCTCAAGGACTCCCTTCACCTTTGAGAAAGGCGAACCCCATCTGATGCATTCAAGTCCAGTGCCATGTAGGCTGCCCTGTTGTTAAAAATCCAAAGTTTTTGCAGCAGCACCAGGCATGATGCCAAGTGTTTATCGTAGGATCATTCCATTTCTTTCATTGTTCTTGCTCAGTACAGGAGGCAGATAAGAGAAGATGATCTGTGCGCTCAGTTCCTTCAACTAATGTCTCAAGGCCCTGAAGTCCCTTTTGATGGCCTTTTGAACTGTGTGTAGCTGCTTCATCACTCCTCATGATAAGAGAATCTGCCCTGCATACTGAACATTCATTCCCCCTGCAGGGAGGAGTCATCTACAACTAATATCCTTCTCTTCTTATCTGAGGCTATAGCCTTGATACTTCTACCAAACTGTAGAGGTTAGACATCTACACTATCTCTTTTTTTGGTCTTCAGCTGGTTGAAAAACTTCTTTCTGATTCCAGGAGCTGTTGTGTAAACATCAGTCAAATCTTTAAATATCTATTTGCATCCTCTTATACTTGCCACATTCAATGTGAGAATTCCAGTGTTTTAAGACTTTAAGCCTCAGAGGTTAGTAATTGTGTACAGTTTCTGGGTGAAAACTTGTTTTCTTGGACTAATAATTGAATTTGTTGCTTTGGCAGAAGATCATTCTCTTTCATCTTTATGTTTGGGTTTTGATTTGTTTTGTTTCCTGATTATGAGTTCACTAACTGAGACTCCTTCTTCAGCCTAGGAAATCCCAAAGCAGTCTGTATCTACAAGAGTTCCCCTTTTTAGACCAATTGAAAGGGTAGTGCTAAGCACAGGGCTGTGCAAAATAGAGATGCAGACATTTGGATCTGAGAATCTCATTACTTCCAAGGAAGGAAAAAAAGGCATGGATGAATTTCATATTCTTAGCCAGCTGCATTTTAATGTTTTGTTTTGATTTGAGATGAACATTATCTAATCACAACTTTCTGCCCTGAATTTGCTTCCTTCCTTTCAGGAATGTGCACATAATGTACCTCAAGAGAAATTTATTCATGCTTTTCCTGAGTCACTATAACTCTGAAAGAACTCTATTGCAGTCAGTGGTGGAATGTGTTTACAAATCATCTTAATATAAAAATCCCCTCCCCTAACAACGTTCTCCCTAATTTGAACACGCATAGAAGTAGATAGTGATTTAGGAATGTGTCTTTTCATTCTTGAAACAGTTTTATTAAAATGTATTATGGCTAATTCACGAGGCTTTTCTATTTTTTGTAAACATTGGAAGAATTTGTAAGTATTACATCTGGTTTCTAAGACAAGAAGTATTTTGTGATTGCACAATGTGCTTGGCTACCTTTCTTCATCCCTTGTGATTCTTAAACCCAATGAGAAATGTCAGCTAGATTTACAGATAGAGATCTCAAAGGTAATTAGGTTCTGACAGGTTTTGCAAAAAAGATGGCTGAATAAAGGAGAAAGTTGTTGCATATATCTTGGTGTATAAAAATAAGCTGGCACAAAAATACTGATCAGAATGTTTAAGGAATGTGTGCCAGTACTTCACTGCTGAAGAAACATTAGTTCTGTACCTCTGCAGAACCCAGGAATGGGTTTTGTTAGCTTTTGTGCACTTCCTTTGAGTCAAGAGAGATTCATTCACATCTTCACGCTAAACATGACTGTCTTTTCTCATAATATGCTGCAGTAAATCAGAAGCTATGAGCAGGATATGCTGGATTAAATTCTGTAGCCCAAATCAGTCTATACTCCAGATTTAAGTAGTCAGAATGATTTCTTCAGGAAAATAAACAGTCTTTGTTATAGATTTGCTTGTTTTTTAAAGAGGATGAAAATTCGTTTTCATTAATTTTGCTAACCACTGCTAGAAAATGAGATAAAATTATTTTAAAATAACTAAAATAGGATGCAGATATGTGAAATGGATTTCTGATCTTCATCTATTAATGTATATGAATTAAAGTATAAATTTTGGTATAGCAGAAATGTAGACATATTCCTCTAAGCACAACGAATGCTTCAAATAGTTGTTGTCTTCTTGACATAATGTCTGATATTATACGCAAAATTAGAAGAAAGGGACTAATTGGAAAACAGCAAACAGGCTGTTGGAATGGTCTGACAGGGTTAAAGATGCCTGAGTAAACATCTTAAGTGTTGATTTATTTACATAAATTTTACAGTTTTTGCTCTTTCTGTTTTTGTGAAGGCCGCAGTGTTCTTGGAAAAGAAGATGGCATGAAAGGAGGAGTGGCCAGCAGGGCAATGGAGGTGATTGTCCCCCACTTCTCTGCCCTCGTGAGTCCTTATCTGGAGTACTCCAACCAGGTTTGGGGCCCACAGCACAATACAGATGGGGAGCCATTGGGGCAGGTCCAGAGGAGGACCACAAAGATGATCAGCGGGCTAGTGCTCCTCTCATGAAGAAAGATTGAGGGAGTTGGGGTTGTTTAGTTTGGAGAAGAGAAGGCTCTGGGGAGACTCATTGCGACCCTATAAGAGGACTTATAAGCAGGAGGGGGACCAACTTTTTACATGGACAGACAGTGACAGGAAAAAAGGGAGTAGCTTTAAACTAGAAGAGTGGAAATTTACTTTAGATGTAAGGAAGAAATTTTTACTCATATGGTTGTGAGGCACTTGCACAGGCTGTCCAGAGAAGCTGTGGATCCCCCATCCCTGGAGGTGTTCAAGGTCAGGTTGGATGGGGCCCTGGACAGCCTGAGCTGGTGAGTGGCAACCCTGCCTGCAGTAGAGGGTTGGAACAGGATGATCTTTACGGTCTCTTCAAACTAAGCCATTCTATGACTCTGTGATTATCAATTAAGTTAATTTTGTCTATTGACAATTTATCTTACTGATAACCTGGTAACTTCTCTACTTGTAATCATTTTTTCCAGCCAGGGAATACCTATATGAAAAATGAAATAATTTCAAAAGTTGTTAGCATTCCTCTCAATTCCGACTTACTTAAGTGGTGAGTAGTCAGACTTCTAATTGAATTTCCACATTTCCGCTGTTGTAACAACACATTACCAGAAGGGTAAAACTAGCATCTCAAAGAGAATCTCTTGTGAGAATGACAGTATTTGCCATTTGCAGATGAAAGGAAGCAACTTTTCTATACAGTTTCAATCCTATTGCTTGTAGGACCAACTAGACGAGAAAGTGATGAAAAACGTACAGAACTGAATTTCATTGAGGTAAGCTCAGGAATTGCAAAACCAACTGTTATTTCAGAATCCTTGTATAAAAGACAATAATTCACCATAAAGGAGTATGATATGGAACTCCTTAGGGTCAATTTAATAGATTAGAAGGACTAATTGATGAAAGGGAAGGAGAAATGGGGTGACTGCAAATGTAGTGCCTCAAACTGAGTGACTTGTTGGAAGCTCCAGAAATCTGTTTCTTATCTGAATGCTCTGGATTCTGAAGTTATAGATAATGAGGTAGTACTGAATAACATGAAATTATTTATAAATGAAATAAATAAAAATTAATAATAAAAAAAATTTGATTTTACTTGGACAAAAATTGTAGGCTGTATTTAGGAACAAAGGATGTTGATTTGACTTATTTCAAAAAAGAATTGGGAATGAGACAACTGGTTGAACACGATTTTCTTATATATTGCTATAACAGAGAGAGAGAGAGAGAGACTCCTCATCTCTCATATAATTTGAGAAAGCCGGAAGAGCAGAGAGATGGACCAGTCATCTGAAAGGTCAGAGTGCTACTGAAAACTTGCTTTTAGTTCTGCTATTCACACAGATGTTCAAAAAAGATCTGAATGATTTATCTGATTATATAAAACATACCTTATTAGTGTTCTCTTGTCTCGATCCAATTATTGGAGGAGATGGTTCCCATATATATACCCAGAGGAAGATTAAGGCAGCAAGCAAGCCCAGATGTTGTCCAGTGATTTATTACAAATTCTAAGCTACTAAGGAATGCAGGGAAGATAGAGAAGTTAGCAATAGTAAAGAGAGAAATCCAAGCAAATGGTTTACAAAGCAGGGATAGTCACCACCAGAGATCCAGCAACATCTCATTGGTCCATAGGGAGGCAGCAAGTCAGTCAGCAACATCTCGTTGACCTGCACAGCGGCAGTTCAGTGGAGGAGGTACCCATTCTTCCTTGAAATTCTTAGGGTTTTCATCCACTCCATAGTGTTCTTCTGGTTGCCAGGGGCACTTCTGCTTTGTTTGTCAGGGGCAATGGCCATGATAATTGCAACAGCATGTCCATGGTACATGCCTTTCTCACTGAGTAACCGGCAGCTGATCGCATGATTGTTGCATGGTGGGCTGCTGTGTATGCGTGTTGACTGCATGGTGGTCCTCTCCTCCAAGACAATCCCCTTAAGTCAACTTGAATGCCCCAAAGAAGCAACAGCCAAAAATGTTCTGCCCGGTTGCCCAGCCACATGTCTTTCTCTTACTGCTGTGCTCATGGTAACCATTAACCTCAAAAGCTTGTCGAGCAGATTATGTCTCGGATGGGTGCCCCTGAACAAGCTTTGAGACAAAAATTGTTCCAGCTTCTTACAACTCTGTATTGGTACCATGACTGAGGAAATGCAATCTGTTTATCCTCCTAGCATACAGGGGAGAAATTTAACTGCTTTGACCTCACTGATGATCTCTGTGTCACCTTAATTCAGCATTCCCCTAAAGACAGAATTACTTTCACAATGGAGCTACCTATCTAGCTGAACTTACAAGCATGAGCAGTAAAACGATTAATGTTCTTATCTGTGATATGAGGTCAGGCGTAAGTAAATAAGCATGCTTTCAGAGGAAGAAGGCTGAAATATGAGCAAAATGTGCTTTCAAGAAAAAAGCTAACCAGAACAACCTCCATCTCTATTTTAAATTTTTGTTATTTTTTGGTGAGTTGCTGATTTGTAGATTTGTTACCATATGCTGACCTGTTAGTAGTGCAAACATAGCCTTTGAGTATTATTTAGTATTTCTGAGAAATTCTCCCCCTCCATAGCCACATCCCTGAAGAAATCAGGGATGGTTATTGACAAATGCATTTCTCACCCGATACTGTGTCACCCAAACACTGTGTAGGAGTCTCCTAGCAGTGTGCTTCCAATGATATGTTTCAGTACCATGTGGTCTAATCAGTTACTTGGAGTTATTTTGATACACACAGCTTAATATTACTAAGATTTCTTTTTATAGGAGATAGTTCGGGGATGTCGCAGCTGAGAACTGATCCCAGTTTTTTTGGAAAATGTTTCTTCCAAGTGGTGGTGCTTGTTAGTACAAAGACCAATTCTAAGAAAAGCTTCTTTCATACCAACTTTGCACTTGTCCCAGTGTGTAAGCAGGGTATCATCCCAACGAAAAATTACACGTATGTTTAGCTTTGAACTTGATAGCATTACTTTCATGTTGAAAGTGAAGGTTTTGCTTACTTTTACAAACAAGATTTCAATGATTGCTTACATTAGCAGGAAGCAATGTTTCAAGTCTGCAATCTTGTTCTGTCTCTAGCAAGACCAAAAGTTTTAATGCTGTATATATTTTCTATGAGGATGAAATAAAAAAGTGAACACATGTAAACCTCTACTTACATGCTAGAAAAATGATGTTTTATGAGAGATATTTTAGTTCTTCAATAGAGGGGATCTCTGTCTCTCTAGTTTTTTCTATTTTTGTTCTATTTACATATGGCTAGCTACCAGATGCTTTGATAAAAATGTGAACATGCACACCCACACTGATCCACCTCTTTATTTTCTAAACATACTGTAGGTTAGTAAGTGTGGGAAAGAATACAAATTTACCTCACTCTTGCACACATTTTCCCATTTTCCTAAAACTATTATTGATGGCAATGGGGAGTCAGGAAAAAAAAGAGAACAAAGCAAGAAACCATAAAAGATTAAAACCACCATTTCAAATGGAGGTCATTAACTCGAGCTGTAACCCAAATATTTTTGCAGTGTGCTGAATAATAGTCTCTGTCCAGAGAAGAAAAATGAACCAACTTAAAAACTTGATTGTATTTGGGATGGTATAGTAATAGATTTTGCTTTGTCCTTTGCCCCAAATATTAAAAGTGTTGGAAATCTGAGGTTGGGAAGCTGCAAATTACATATGTATACTTGTATATTTGTAGATGTACATGCTGACTTTTAGTCCACATATATGTACTTCTGCAGAAACCAACCCTTTTGTGCTTGCAGAAGTTGTCTAATATTTACATATATATGGATGCACTCTCAACTATAATTTATTTAACAAAAGGCTAATATATAAAGATTAACTGCAAACTATTTCATTTTGTGAAGAGCAAAACAAAGATCTTATGATCCTCATTTTTATTTTTATTTTTACGGGTACTCCATGAAGTTTTAAGAAGGGCCTGACTATGTGGTCTTGTTTTTGAATCAGGTCTTTGCCAAGAAACTGTGTTGCCAACTACAACCTGGGTGGTGGTTTGTCCCGGTATTTTTGCAGTTATGTTATTTAGCCTTTCTTTGCTTCCTGCTTGCCAGCGTACTGTTTATCATCTCCATGATTATTGCAGATGGGGCATGGACTAATAATGATGAAACACTGAGAGAAAAAGAATTGCTGCAGGCTGTGGGTGCAGATGGAATAGGCTCAGGAAGAACACAATTAAAGCTTATAGTAAGTGGTTGGCATACAACCAGGATGGTATCTATTCAGCACTGTAATTTGAAAATTTTTAATCTTCAACTTAATTTACTGTTCCTATCCAGTTATCAAGACTATGATCACATATTTTTCAAACACATCGAAAAGAGACTATTAAAGCTGAATAACAAGAGACTGCAGAATAAGCAACTTTGATCTTTTACCTATAATATTCTAAGTATTTCAGCCATTAACTTCCCCTACTTTTCTAATATTTCTTAATTTTCTTCTTTCACAGTATTCTGTCACTTGGAAATTGAAGCCAATCCGAACACACTGAACTGTTGTCTCTTGGGTCATTGTTAAGAGATAGCGGCAGCGTGTACATTCTGTGTTCAGCTCATCCAGTAGCTAGCTTCCTCTTCCTTAGTTTTAAGTGTGGATTGTTCATGTTCAGTTTCTTCTTTATTCAAAATACACAAACAGAACTGTCATAGGTGATTTTGTAGCTAATTTTATGAATATCTCTGATATACATTGATATGTATAACACTGATAATAGAGACTTAGATATGAAAAATACCATGCCTCTGACCGAGGGAGCTGCATTTTGCACTACTTGTAGTTCAGCATAATTTAATAAACAGTGGACTTGCTAGTACCGAGTAGTTAGCTGCTTTAAACAGCTCCGCTTCCTATGGTTCCATTTTAAATAATGTTCAGCAACAATCCAACAGAATTTGAAGTTGACATATCTTCTCAGTAAAACTTAAAGTGTTTTTTTAAAGTCAGTTACTTCCACTAAAACAATATATGGTCTGGGAACAGCAGTTTACCAGCTTCTTGTCCTCATTGTAGTGAACTATAAAATCCCAGGGCTTTTTCTTTTCAATTTTAAGATTTCTCATTCTATTACTTTAGAAACAAACACGTCCTATTCATTATATCAAACTGTAGAAAAATATAAAATGAGAACAAATGCAAATATGGCTCTAGTAAACTCCAGTGACTTCCAAAACACATTACATTTTATTCTGAAACATTATATTTATGGGCTTAACAACAGCATGAGAATAAGGCAAGTGTATATTCCTATGTATTCTGTATTGAGGAATGATGTATATTTGAGCAGCACTGAAGAAGTAAAGATGGATAAAGACAAAAACTGTGCAGTTTTTAGTGATGCCATCTTCCTGTTCACATAGTATGTCAACAAACTCCTGAAGTGCCTAAATACATCATGATAAATATCTTAATGAAGCAGCATACACTTCCAACTGTAGGTCCTTGTTAACTTCTGATACTGAACAGCCACTTTGTGTCCATTCCTGTGAATAAATTATTACACCTTCCACCTATTACAATGGCTGCCCTGAAAGTAATGTCCCCCATTTTATTATGTTGGCCCATAATGTGGTGGTGGTATGGTAGTAGAGACTGAACCTTCCCACCAATATTCCACTACATGTTGTTGCTGGGTGACAGATGGCAGCGGAGGTGCGGTCTGACAAAACGTTATCTGAAATGGAAGTGCGTATGAAGAAAAGGTGTGTCCTTGAATTCCTCTGTTTGTTTGTGGTGTTTTGCATTTCCCCTCTTTGTTCCTTGCTTTGGTCTGTAATTACTGTAGATTTGTTTTTTCCTTTGCTTGTCATGTTTGTATACCTTTTCTATTCTTTCTGTGAAACACCCATTGCTCATACATTGCAATGCAGTTTATTTTCACAGCGTTTCTTGGGGATAACTTCTTACTGGTAACATCCACTCCAGCTTTGAGAGAAATGAAAACTGAACTTCAAAAGGCATTTATTTGCATTAATCTACAAAAATCCTATAGTGGGTTAGAAACAAGTTTTTGTGCTTGTTTGTTGTTGTTTTTAAAGCCTTGACTAGCAGAAATATTTTTATTATGAACTGGAGGGGCTGTCTGTGGAGACTGAGGGTTAACTTAGTTTTGCCAGGCAATGCAAATTTTTAGTTCAGTTGCAATAAGTGTTTCTGATGACTGTGAATAAAATACAGAATATCTGAAAATACGGAGAATATTACAGCTAATATCAGTGTTTGACAATTAATATTACTTGAAAGTTGTAGAGTGAACAATGCATTTCCAATTATAATTTTATTTTGTGCTGGTATCTTTTATTATGTCGACAAAATGCTGTAGAAAGATCTTTTACTTCAGTCATTGCAGTAGTCAGAGACTGATGTAGCAGTCTGACTACTTTGGTTGATTTTTGTGATGAATGTTTGCTGTTAAACTAAAAAATGCAGGATCCTCACTGCCCAGTTTGAAGGACTTTATGTAGCCTCTAAAGACATGTCAGGGTACACTTCAAGTTTAATCCCCTTGTCAGTTCCTGGTTGGATTATCGTACACTATCTCCTAAGATTAGATACTCATTTATCTTCAAGATATAATTTTAAGGGGAATCAAACTCTTTGTATCTTGCTTTTGTGTCCTATCCTCCACCCACGTTTCTTACCAAAGGCATTTTTGATTAGTAACACAACTGTTTACTGAGGATGAGGAAGACATACCTGTGGAATTATAATAAAATCACATGGTGCTTTAAGCAATTTTTCAGTTTTGTGGAGGATTTTTAATTTGAATTACAAGAGAGCTTAAAGTTGAATAATTAGCTGTCAGCATGGAACTTTGTTTGGTATAGACTATTAAGGGAAAGATTAATCTGAATTATTTTCCTCTCAAAGGATGTTTTTATATCATGTGGAACTTGAATACATAGGGTGACTGAGGTTTCCACATGTACAATGTTACGAAATATTTCTTTTCACAGGGACCTGATAACAAAGTTATACTTTTTTCAAGAGCATTTAGGTGAAACTCTCAAAGAAACCTGCAATGTTTTAGCATGAATTGAAGCTCAACTCAACCCTAGTCAAAATGCTGTGATGGATGCTTGCATGTTGGTTCCCTGTCTGACAGAGTGCTAGAAAAGACTATCCCTTCAAATTGCTAAAGTCATGAAAGTGCTATTCATAACCTAAACTATTCTGCACTTTGGTCTGGTGACAGATTAAAAGCAGGGGCATGAGTTATTACCAAGACACAGGGTCTCTAATCCCATCTCATATATAGTTCTCAAATAAAATATAAATCATCTAAATAAAATATAAACCAGAGGTATAGCTCTGCTCACATTGTTGCAGTTCAGCACGAACAATTATGTAATAGTTAAGAAACAGAAAAAGGTATTCAATAAACAATATCACCTGTCTTGCTAGCATAACTGTGGTGTTTTAAAAATCATTACACATTACAGTATATGTGAAGATACCCTACAAGAAAAAGTAACAAGAGTTTTAACACCTTGGTTCATTTGAAAATATTTTAAGTTAGTTAACAGTGTAACAGTAATTACTATATTAAAAGCTATTAGCTACTATTTTAAAAATGCACAGTTTTAAAAAATGTCAGAATTCTTGTCATTCATTTTTGTGAAATAGAATAGCTGAGAAATCCAAGGTCATTCCAATCATGAAGAATTTGCCCAGACATTATGACTGTATTAAAAGTTGCTAAATGAAAAAGGAGAAGACAACAGTGCTCACAATTTTTTGTTAATTTGGACAAGCATGGAGAAATTGCTTTTCAGGCATTAGAATCTAAGTTACATAGTTTTACAGTTGTTCATAATAAATTTAAGATGCCATGACTTCCTATGTCCCATCTTCTTTCTGATGCTTTTCTCATTTTGAGTGAGTAGGTTAACACACCTACTACCATTCAGATTTTCCTGTTCAGACCCAATATGCTACTGCCACAGATCCACTATAGATCTGTATGCAGTGTTACACAGTTTTGTGAATGTGTTAGGAGAGCTCAACTGTGTTAGCAAATGTTGGCATATAGCCAGCTGAGTGGTTATAGAGAGCAGTAGATACTGTGGTGTCCTTTAAAAGCAAGACATACATTTATCTTCATCTTATCTTTATTTATAGGGAGGAATAACCGCATGCATCGTTACAGTTAAGGGATGACCTGCTGGAGATGAGCTCTGCGGAGAAGAACCTGTCCTGGTGGACAACAAATTGGCCATGAGCCAACAGTGTGCCCTGGTGGCCAAGAAGGCCAATGGTATCCTGAGGTGCATTAAAAAGAGCATGGCCAGCAGGTTGAGAGAGTTGATACTCCCTCTCTACTCTGCCCTGGTCAGGCCACATTTAGACAACTGTGTCCAGTTCTGGACTCCCCAGTTCAAAAAAGACAGGGATCTCCTAGAAGGAGTCCAATTGAGGGCCGCAAAGATGTTAAAGGGCCTGGAGCATCTCCTGTATGAGGAAAGGCTGAGTAACCTGGGTCTGTTCAGCCTGGCAAAAAGAAGACTGAGAAGGGATCTGATCAATGTTTATAAATGTCTAAAGGGAGGTGGAAGGCAAATGCATGAGACCAGACTCTTCTTTGTGATATGTAGCAATAGGACAAGGAGTAATGACCTAAAACTTGCACATAGGAAGTTCTGTACTAACTTGAAGAAGAACTTCTTTATGGTAAGGGTGATGGAGCACTGAAACAGGCTGCCCAGAGAGGTTGCGGAGTCTCCTTCTATGGAGATGTTCAAAACCTGCCTGGACAACTACCTGTGACCAATTGTAGGGTACCTGCTCTAGCAGGGGAGTTGGAGTCGATGATCTCTTGAGGTCTTTTCCAACCCTTGTGATTCTTTGATCTTTGTGGTACCTCTAACATTTAACAACAGAGGGCAAATAAAAATTATTTGTTTCCACAAAGTTATACCTTGTCTTTATCTCAATGGACAGGTATGGAAAAGAAGATGTAGGAAATGACATTTAGAAAAGTGATCATTGCTTTAAATTGGTATTAAAAAATAGTGAATTTATAAATGGTAAATTTAGAGTTTCTCTTGGCCTCAGTAAAAGTCCCTTTTCAAAAAAAATAAATCACAAGCAGGTGACAATAAGCAAGATTAACTTGGTCAGAGCATTCAGTAGCAATCATTTGACTTCAAAAGTTAAATGCTTTCAAGAGTAAAACTGTTTCTTTTCTCCTAGGACCCCTTTTGATATTTAGTCTCATTGATGGAGATGATTGTAACAGGAAAAAGGGAGTGTGCATTATACATGCTGAGAGTTAGCAATCCTTTTTCACAATAGTGTAATCATTTAATTGATTAGGATAGTGCCCAGATGATCAGAACAGTAGAAGTGGATAAAGTGACAGCACTGGAAAGAAAACAAGTTGAAGCAATCAAGAATCTTTGAGAAGACCCAGGAATTCAAGAGTGCTATGACAGACGGAGGGAGTACCAACTCTCAGATTCTGCTAAGTAGTGAGTACTCTGCATAATGACAAGAAGAACCCAGGGATAGGTTCTTTCTGATTTTATTATCTATCCCTGTGTCTCTGTTGGCCTGCAGTAGACAAAAGATTTTCAGCTGGAGTAATGAAACAATTTAATCTGAGATTTTATGAATGTTCTGGAAACATCATCCCTCCCAGTTCTGAGGTCAGCACAGATGGTACATAACTGAGTTTCCCGAAGGGGAAATCATGGAAAACAGCTGTAAAAAAAACATTAACAACAAACAGGCATTTCAGAAAGCTCATAATTATACTAAAATGTTAGGATGTAAGTAAAAATGAAGATGTTTCACTAGTTCTTCTGAACTTAATTGAAATGAAAAACGATAGCTTGAAGAGAACAGAAAAATTACATTTTTGTTTATGACAAAGTTGAGAAGTTGGATTCCAGTAAGGAACATTTAGATTGGGCATTTATGGTAAACTTTTATTCAAAATGGTTATACTTGGCAAGCATTCCACCTGACAGTCTATTCTATCCTCCTTTTCTATGAAGTCAACTAAAATTGAAAGTTAGTTTTATTTTAAATTTAATTAAATATTTATTTTACTGTTAATTACAGTTGAGATCTCTAACAATTTATGACATTGCTGGAGAGGAGGAATTTTCTCATCCATATTAGAAAACTTGGAAAAGTGCTGTAGTGTGAGCATTTTTTATCTTGGTGCCCAAGTGATGGAATACTGTGCAGCAATGGAAGAATACGTTGATGAGAAGGAGGGAATGATTGCTTAAATTTGGTTTCTGCTACAATCACCTTGAATGATTTGGAATAGAGTTTACACTTTCTGTAGGCTGTGGTAGCATTTTTGGATGATCAAGTGTTGCCGTCTAGTGTTGTGAAGATAGATTGCACATGAGTATACCTGGCATCAGTTCCTTGTGTGTGACTTCCTCACACACTGCTCATTTATTTTGGTACAGCAATGTCATCCTAGAAGTTAATCCTGGCTATATATGAAAAGCAAATGACCCTCATGAAACTAAGGAGGGCTAAGTTAAGAATGACAGCATGGACAGAAGAGAAACTAAATGCACCATCTTTTACATAAAAATATATAAGTTTGATGCATTCATGCATGCAGTGTTTTCCATTAACTATTCTTCTGAATTCTGTCCAGCAACCTTTCACACTTGTGTGCAATATTAGCATCACAGATGAATTGCCAGGGGGCAGAAAGAATGTTGATAAACATTAGAGCAAGAATTGATATGTGTTTTCAAATCTTAATTATCATGATTACTTTGAAGTAATAGTGAAGATTGTACTAATAAAGTTCATCCGGGGCTTACGATGATTATCTATGGAACATTTGAACATTATGTTTTTCGATTTGTACTATTCTGTCTGAATTGTACATGTAGGTGTCAAGTAAGTTTAAGTTTTTATAGTTTTATGCCAGCAACAATTGTTCTTATGCCACACACAACTGAATTTCTGTTCATTTGCTTTTGTGGGAAAATTTCTGCACAGCTCTTCAGTACTCTTGTTTTGAATCTGTATGATTAAATTTTGAGAGTACATTCATCTTGTTTCTGTTGTGTATTTAACTTTTCAGTTATCTTACCGACATTGATCATATTGCTATGCCCTCATTTGTGCCAACTCAGCAAGATATTCTTCGAGTCAGAGTGCCAACTACAGGAATTATTGAGTACCCTTTTGATTTAGAAAATATTATATTCAGGTAAGATTGCCTGTTGAGTGGTTCAGTATTCAATAATGAAAGCTGCTGAAACTTCACTTCTATGGTCTTTATGCTTTTGCTTTCAGTTGGTATGGTGCATATTTTCAGCACTTCGCTGACTGGATTTAGTCTTCAAATTTCTCACAATAGAAAGTGTTTCAAAACATAACTTTTTAAATTTACATGAAAAAAACTGTTTGATTCAAACAGCCCAATTACTGTGTAGTTTGATCTATTTGTTTAATTAGAAAGTCAGGAATGGGGGGGATGCAGAGTAAAAGCATGTTAATAAGATGTTAATACTTGTATTAGAATATATTTTAATTCTCTTTTGAGCTAACAGTTGCTACCTCCAAGCACTGAGTATTCTAGGAAACATTTTAGTTAAATAAGTCCCTCAGATTTTATCTAGGCTGTCTACAAAACCATAGGAGTTTGATGTGGAAGTAAGATATTTGTGAGAGTTTTGATTGTTGATTTAGGAGAAGTGAAGTTCTCTGGGGAGAAACAGAAGGGATATTGTAGCTGGGGGAGGAGCAAAACAGTCCATGTTTAGATCTACCTTTGTTAAAACATCTACCAACAGAGAATAAAATGGCACAATATTTTGTATTTTGTCACAAGTAGCAGAGGAGCTTTATACGCATAGACTGAAGTGCAGTGAATATTGTTGCACTTTGGCAAATCAATCAAGTTTATATATTAAACAGAATAACGCTAACATACACTCTCCATGGTTCAAGCATATTTCAGGTAGGCAAGGTATTATAAAGTCTTGGAGTATATTTATGAAAATGATTAATATGTTGACTGCATTTCTTGTTAATAGGATGGTGGATGTAGGTGGCCAAAGGTTGGAAAGAAGGAAATGGATTCATTGTTTTGAAGGTGTTACTTCCATCATATTCTTAGTGGCATTAAGTGAATATGATCAAGTATTGGCAGAATGTAACAATGAGGTAAGGAGTGGGTGTATCTCAGTTATGTACAGTAAAAGGGGTGAGCTTTATTAAGAAAGACAGCATTTATACATCTTTCATAAAATTATTTGCACACACTGGAACTACATTGGGAAGTTCATCAAGCAGTCATGAAATTATATTAAATTAGCAGCCTGCCTGAAAAAAGTGGAATCTACCTTAAAATAAAACACTATCTTAAAATGTTTTCAACATGTCTCAGGATGTATGAAAATGAGCATCAGTAGTATCTTTATCAAGTAGAATTCCTTTAATCATCATTCTTTATGAAAATTCCTCACAATTCAGAACAAGTCTGTGCATGAATTAAGGAGAATGAAGACAAAGTAAACTGAAATTCACTTCCTTCTCAAGGTTAGAAAACATGAGATGAGTTATCCCATCTGTTCTAGAATGCCATCAACAGCAGAGGCCAGATGTTGCAGGGAACAATGCAAAGAAGAAAATAGTATGCAATTAGGGAAAGGCTAATGGATGGAACAGCATTACTTTTGGTAATAGTTGCTTTCCCTCTTGAAAATCAGCAAATTCCTTCTAATGTCCTACACTCTTAATACCTTTTGAACTCTGAAGTCCCCAAACCCTTTGCAGATTATTTTCCTCAAGATCTGTTTGAACTGTGAAAAGCAAACCCAGTTTCACTTGCTGAAGTGTTATCTATTGTATTTTAAAATTAATCTTCAAAGATTCATGGTATCTTTTGACATATGGGGATGGGTGGCTAAATACTGTTATTTTTAATTCCACCATCACCAACATTTTATTATGTTTGTTTTGGACATTAGGAAATAATGTAAATAACAAAGTGGCTACCATCACAGATTTGTGTCCAGGAACTTCAACCAGCAATTTCCAAATGCGTTGTTCCTTTAATCTCTCTTGAAATGGACAGCATGATTGTTAGTACAGATGAGTACCTATGCTCTTGTCCTTTAGCTGTGTTACATTATGGAATCATAGGATGGGTTTGGTTGGAGGGCAGCTTAAAGATGATCTAGTTCCAACCCCTCTGCCATGGGCAAGGTTGCCAGCCTTTAGATCAGGCTGCCCAGGATTCCATCCAACCTGATCTTGAATGCCTCCAGAGACGGGGCTTCCACAGCCTCTCTGGGCAACTCATTCCAGTGCCTCACCACCTTCTAAATAAAACATTTCTTTTTAGCATCTAACCTAAATCTCCCCTCTTTTAGTTAGAACCCCCAATTCCCTCTCCACAGTACTGCTTTCAAGTCATTCTCCCAGTCTGTACACATATCTGGGATTGCCTCAGCCCAAGTGCAACACCTTGTACTTGGCCTTGTTAAACCTCATCAGGTCTTCATTTAACCACTTATTGAGCACGTCCAGTCCCCTCTGGCTGGTGTCCCTCCCTTCTATTTTTATAACTGCACCACTCATCTTGGTGCCATCAACAAACTTGCAGAGGATTCACTCAATCCCACTATCTATGTCATTGATAAAGATACTGAAGAGCTCCAGTCCCAAGAGAGATCCTTGGGGGACAGCACTCTTGACTGACCTCCACCTGCGCACAGAACCGTTGACAGCAGCCCTCTGGCTATGACCATCTAAACAGTTTTTTATCCACTGAATAGTCTAGCCTTCAAATCCATCTCTCTCCAATTTAGAGACACGGATATAGTGCAAGACCATGTCAAAGGCCTTGCACAGCTCCAGGTAGATGACATCTGTTGCCCATCCTTTGTCCACTGTGTAGTCACTCGGACATAGAAGGCCACCATATTGGTCAGGCATGGTCTGCCCTTGATGAAGTCGTGCTGGCTGTCTCAGATTACCTCCACGTCTCACATGTGCCTTAACATTTCTTCCAGGAGAATCTGCTCCACAGTCTTCCCAAGCACGGAAGCGAGGCTCACTGACCTGTAGTTCTGCAGATCTTCTGTTCTCCCTTTCTTGAATATGGGAGTGAATCATAGAATACCCCAAGCTGGAGGGATCTACAAGGATCACTGAGTCCAACTCTTGGCTCTATACAGATCCACCCCAAATTCAAACCCTATCTCTGGGAGCACTGTCCAAACACCCCTCGAACGCTGGCAGCTTGGGACCATGACAACTGCTCTGGGGAGCCTGTTCCATGCCCACCACCTCCACCCTAACACTGAACTTGACCCTGCCCTGGTGCTGTTCCATGCCTTTTACTCAAGTCTTGCTGCTGTCACCAGAAAAGAGATCAGTAAGATGGGAGATCAGATATGTCGTTGTTCTTCCTGGTGTTGTCGGCTGTTTTTTTCATTGAGTTGACACTTTTGTTTTGTTTTTGCTGTTTAATTCAGTTTTGCGTTCTGTATATTTTTGTGGTCTTGCTTTACGTTGATTTTTTGTCCTGTGGTGGTTTTGGCTGTGGTGGTCCTGGCGCTAGTTGGTTTCCGGCTTTAGATTCGGCCTCGTCTTAATGCAGTAGTTCGTTGGGATTTTTGTTATTGTTTGTTATTTTTTTGTTTACCCCTTTTTTGTCACTAATTGTTTTTTATGATATTTTTATGCTCTCCTTTTACTTTTTTTTATTTTGTGCATTTTAGAGCTTTGTAGGTTTCTGTTGCTTTTTTTTTGTCGTGTCGTATGGAATGATTCACTGTTTTTTTTCCCAGTATTCTTGCTTATCGGTGTTTTCTTATTTCTTCCTTGATTTTGTTTTTCACTCTATCTTATTTTGTTTCCGCGTATGTTTTTTATTTCGGTTTCTTTAGTTTTTTTTCAGAGTTTTTTGGTTCGCTTTTCTCTTCGATTGTGCTGTCTATGATGGGTCCTTTGTCCCCTTCCTCTGGATTTTTCTTGGTGTATTGTGATGGCTTTGTGGGATTTGACGGTTTATTTTATATTTGCACTTTTTTTTTGTCTTCTTGTGTGCTTTCCTTTTCATTTTTTTTTTCTTTGTGCCCTTGTGTTCCGCTTTGTCTTTGTGTCTTTCTTTTGCTATTGGTATTGCTTTTACAATTTTAACTCACGCTGTCTTTCCTGCTAAGTTTTACAGCGGGATGGAGTCTGTGGTGGGTGATTTATTCGATGTTTTCCTTGAGTCTGGTGTCGTTTTGTTGTTACTGTGTATCGCACGCTCTGCTTCCGTGTTTCTTCTGTTTCTTTTTTGTTTGTTTTTGTTCTTTCAAGGTTCTGTTGTTGTTTTTGGGTTAGTTTAGGGGTTTTGTGGTTCCTGCTGTTTATGTTGGTGGTATCTTTTTTGTTTGGATGTGTTTTGCATTTGTTTTCTTTTTATTATTTTGTTTTCCTTGTATCTTTTTTTATGTTTTTTGTGTTGTCGTTCGTTTTTTTGCCTTGATTTTTGTGTTTGTATTTTTAATATGATTAGTGCTATTGTTTTCTATTGTGGTTATTTCTTGTTTAGATGTTTAATTATGTTTTTCATTACTAGCATGGGTTTCTTTCCTGTCTTTTTTGGCTGTTTTCTGATGCCGTTTATGTTTTTGGTGTGGCTGTTAGGATTTTTTCCTCGTTGCTGGCGCCTTGATTTTGTGGTTGTCTCGGGTTGAGACTGCTTGCACGTCTAGGGTGCTGTACTGTTACTTCGCGTGTTCCTCCTTCAGAGATCCTCTTCGTTTTGTTTTTGGTTCTGTCCAGGCTTCGTTCTTGTGTGTTCCCGTGTCGGGGTTCAATTTGGTTTCTTTTACTTGCTTGTTTGCATGGCTGTGGTGTGTTTTTTTGGCTGTGTTGTTTTTGTTTTTTTGATCATATGTGTTTTTTTCATTCCCGAGTTGATTGGTTGGTTTTTCATTTTTTGTCTTTTGGTTCGGGTGATCTTTTTATTGTTGGTTTGTTGGTTTCTTTTTTTGCATGTCTTTTTCCTTTGCTATTTTCTATCCTTGTTTTGGGTGTGAGTTGGTTTTTGATTGTTGTTGTACTTGTGATTGTTTCTAGGATTTTGTATAGTTGTTTGCTTTGTGGTGCTGCGTTAAAAGTTGTGCTTGTTTTTTCTTTTAAGGAGGATTCTGTTTTCATTTTTTTTTTGTTACCAATTTGGTTGGGGGTCTATGGTAAGGGTTGTTTTGTTTTACTTTCTTGAAGTGTGTCGTGGTGGTTTTTTTGGGCCCAGCTTGCTTGGCTGTTCTTGGCAGCTTTTCGTTAGTTTTTTTCTTCTGATTTTTGCTTTGCTTTTGTTTTCTGTTTATATGTGTAATGTTGTTTTTGTAGTGTTTTCTGTTATGTTTCTGGCTGTTCTTCGTCTTGTGTGTGCGTAGTGTTGTTTTTTCTTTTCTTTCGCGTATATGGGTTTTTCTCGGGGCACGGTTTGTTTTCGTTTTTGTTTGTTCGCTGTTGTATCGCTTGGTGGTTTATCCCTGTGAGTATCTATGGTTTATCCGGTGGTTTTTTGCTACAATAAAATTGGACGCATCTCATATTGAGTTGATCGTGCGTTCCCCACGCGAGTACCGGTAGGGCAACCCTTTTGGGGAAACTTGGGGCGTTCCCCAACACTTATGTTCCTCCAAATCAATAAAGTAACTTACACTAACTGCTTTTCACACACTGCATTTTCCCATCACTGATTTGCACAGGTAGTTTTGCATGGACTAGAGAGAAATAAAACCTCTCCTCTAGAGATTTCCAGCCATGACCTGAACTTCTCCAGTTGTTCAACTACAAACTTCTCCATTAACGATGGCGTCACCACTAATAGCTCAATTTTCATTCATCCGGTCAAAAATTCTCAAACAATGTCAGAAGATATTAGGCAGGCCAACTCCATCCATTTTGAAAACCACTTTTACCCATTGTAAAACCTGTGGTAGTCACTGGCACTTAATGAACTAACCCAGGAACACTCAAAGGGCTTGTTTTAGTGAAACCTCCTGTTATTAGCTTTCATTCTGTTCCGAAGATGTGCTGAGATTCTCTTGTATATAAATGAATGAAACTACCATTTTTCAAAGAACTATTACTGCAGTGGTTTTTAAGATCAGCATGAAATAGCTATTTCTATACAGCAGAGAAAAACTGAAGTTTTTCAGCATAATGTTTCTGTGTATTCAGCCATTTTAATAGCTCTCAGAGTGTACTCCTCCTGTGAAAAGCACACCTTGACCTTTCACTGTCCATAAAATACATTAAAAAATTAAACAGCACAGGTCCCTTTTGTCTAGTTGTACAGATAAAGTTTTTCCAGAGCTCTTCTTGTCTCTTAAGGAGAAAACTGCCTGTAACATCTAATTAATTTGTCCTTCCCTTAGCATTGCAGCAAGCAGTAGGAAGATGTTCTTAAAATACTTTAAAGTTTTGCTCATACTGCTAAATGGCAGTAATTAGCATTGAATGAAAAATGCAGTATACCTTGGAGTGGGGAGGTACAGGGAACAGCACTCCTTGACAAACTAGAAAAGACCAAGAGGAAGCAAAAGACATTACAGATGGAACATCAAGTGTATGAGTGCATCTTCTGCATGCCCAGTATGTTATCTGTACCCTACCTCAGAAATAGTAACATTATGCAAGTCCTCTTAATGTGCTGTCCTACTCTTTGTTCTTCAAAAAAGTGAAAATAAAAAAAGGCAAAAGCATTTCTTATCTTGAAATCCATAGAGAGTGAACTTTTACATTACTTCAAAACTTCCAGTTCTGAGTATACGAAAGGACAAAAATGCTAACTTCTTCTAGGGCAGCAGATGTAATGGAGGAAAGCACATAAAATGTCCAAGCGATTGAACTATTTGATCTCTGCGAAGTTCTGGGAAAAAAGTCAGCTTAGAGTCTCATCAGCTTCATACCTGAGTCAAAGTTTGCTATCTATCTGAAGAGTACCTTCATGCCAGGAATCCAGGATTTGGGTTTTGCTGGAGTACAACCACAGCAGTGAGTTCACATTTTACAGGACCCATCAGTATGAGCTCTTCTTTAACACTTTGAAAGCAACGCTTTAAAGCATTTTTAAGGGCACTAACAAAGGCATACATCTGCACATAATACTCAATCTGCATGATAACAAGAAATGAAAACCCATAAAGATTAAAAAACTTGGGAGAGATCCAGCAAAACAAAAATTCAGATTTAATTCTTTTTGGCTGTCAGTATCCTATCTCATCATGCCTGTTCCAGCAGCCACATTTGTTTCAGCCTTTGATGCATTACTCAGGAGATGAATTAGCAAAAAGAAATGGTGTGGATATTACTTCTTGTCGGAGGAAACTTATAAGTGAATTTACTCCTTCTTTGACATATTAAAACAAAACTTTGAATTCTTTTATCAGATTTGCCCTGGAAATAAAACTTCTATTTTAAAATCCTGTATCTGCTGTGAGAGGAATTTTAGATACTTAGATCTCACTTAAAGTCACAAAAGCAAAAACTGTGACAAAGATTGTGACTGTACTTTTTGTGACAGATAATAAAACTTAAGCTTGTAGATGATGCTTATATGCACTTTCAGGAAAGTACATATAAGTTTACCAGGAAACTCCAAAGGAATCTGTTGGTAAAAATAACAACAGTCAAATCTTAAATGGGCAACAGATGGGCAAATCTAAAGTATGCAGAAGAAAAAGGAGTCAGTTATGTGCTAATTCATTCAGTTTTGGACAGGAAAGCATAAGGCTCTCAAGAATAATACCACAAATATAAAAATCTGCCTTTCAAGAGAAGATGATGATAAGGCAAAGATTTTCTGTATGAAAACTAAAATATGCTTTGTAAAAATTTTATCTGCCTCATGATACAAATATTATAATTAAACTCATCCTAGCAAAGGTAAAGACTATCATCTGTATTCTGCTTTCATTGAGACTGCTAGAACAGAACTTCATTCTGCTGAGTTGTCAGAGATGGGATTTGACTTGTCAACTTCTACTCACCAAGTTCTGAGTAATAGCATCACTTGGAAGAAAAAAAGAATCAAACAAACAAACAAAAAAACAACCACCCAAAAAAATACCGAACTATTAATGCAGTGTATAAGGAAAAAAAACAAAAACACAACAACAATAATCACATTCCATTCAAAATTCAGTTTGCTTTATTAAAGGTGGAGAATAGTCTGGGTTGGGACAGCAGGAAGGCAGGACGGAGGGTAGAAACAAAAAAGAAATCATGCTCTGGAAATGCATGCAGGTGCAAGCATTTATTAGACAGTTAGATTCTAGAACACTGCATAATCCAATCACCCGCAACTTGCAGCACTGTTTGCCACCACCTTTGATTCTATATTTGGTCACTCCTTCCAGAGAGGTAATGTAACCAGTAATAAAATACTACTGAAAATCTAAATGACATTTTGAAAGGAATTATGTTCGTGTAACATCTGTCTAGAATAGAAACAATTCTTCATTAAAGGCCATGGTATTCTTTTAGGCATGACAGTGGACAGACCTACATGCTTATACTTTTATTTCTGTTGAGATTCCCACGTATATTTGCACATAAATGTTCATGAAAAATTAATACATCTGTTCTACATTCTTGTTGAAAAAACAGATATTTTGAGATACGAATTAGGCACACCAGAGTGGACATCTCAAATAATTTGCAAAAAGCAATCCAGTAAACTACACAACAACATAACTGAATACATTTCTCCTTTTCCCAAACTGGTTTACAAAGAGAAATTGAAGTCTATCGAAAAATGGCAAAATTCACTCATGACTGTATGGAAAAAGCATAAGGAAAAAACAAAGGAAAGAGATAAAATTAATGGACTAGAAAAATGGAGCTATAGAAAACCACGTTATCATAACATGCTGAGGCAAAGAGGGAGGTGGGGAAGAGCACTGCATTGAATTTTATACATTCTGGATACTGATCGAACCAGCACACTTCGAGTTTTCTAATTCTCTTCTTAAAGCTTTGAGCGCAGGAGCTCAAGATAATTTATAAAAAAGTTGAAAATTTGGGGAAGTTGTTATCTTTTCCAAAGCATGAGCTTAATCACAGATATGCATATCTAGGATAACTCCTTCAATTTAATGATTAAATTATTCAAAAACTACTGTAGAACCAGTTGCAATTTCAGAAACAGGAGTTTGTGAGCAAAATAAAGACAACCATGCTAAGAACTGAAGATGAAACATTGAAACAGCCTCTGTGGAGAGAAAAATTTAGAATAAATTAAAGAAAGAAACAAATGGGAATGTACCATGTGCTTGCTTGCAAGAGATATCAGAAGTGAAAGTTCTGATTCAGAAGTGAAATTGCAGATACAAAGGAAATACCAGGGATACGAGAGAGGAAGAGACAGCTGAAAGAACCGAAGAATGAAGATCATGATGTGGCTGTCCAATGAACTATCCCACCTACGATTACCAGTGATAGATTAAAATGAAATAAAAAAAAAAAACAGATGTTTTGTCAACTAGTGACAATATTTATCTAAGGCAAAGTATTATTTTGGCATGACTATAACCTGAGTTAATGGTCTTGGTATGTGTTTGTTGTACAAACAAGTGGAGTAAAATAGTCATTCTCATAGTACAGAATTCACTTTACAATTTATGGGAAAAAGTACAATAAAATATGTGTATTGTAATCAAATAAATGGTTACTCAACATCTAAGTCAAGACTTAGACTAAACCAAAAAGCTGCAATTGCAGGTCAGCATGCTCATCATTTTAGATTTTACAATAATGCAACAACTTGGATCTCTTAAGCACCACCAGTGGTGTAGGAAGTATAAAATCTCACATATAAACATTCCAAACAATTGTTAGGAAAGAATATTTTGGAAGTACATACTGTATATGCCATTAATTCTGAAGACTTTGATATGGGAACTTACGGAAGCCTTCGTATAACACTGTATTGCTCCCAGTACTTTCTTGTCAACTGCAGTAATCAGCCATTCAACAATACTATGACTAATACATCTAAGAAGTAAGCAGCATCACACACCTTCAGGCTCTACCTATTAAAGTTCTGCTGTCTAGGTAAGAAACAAAACTTCAGTTGGACAAGAAGAGTTGAAAAAAGCAACTGTGAAATACTGTATTTGTTATTTAATATAAATCTGACTTTATTAGTCACTTGCTTAGCACACAATATCCACGGCAAATATTTTTGGTATGCAACAGTGCCCTTATAACCCCAAATCTTCCTTCTGCAGTTGCAAATCTGCTATAACCTTTACTTAGAATAACAAGTTTAAATTCATATTTCTAGTGCAGACATATATTAATTATCCCCATTATAAGTTTCTGTAAACTGTTATATTTTCTCTTAATAATGATAAAGGTGCAATGACATTTCCTTGAGTAGCATATAAAAAAGTTTACACTGAAAGTGATACTGCAATGAAAATTGATTGTGACCTGGTCTATGCATTTACAAAATTGGTAACTAAGTAGCCCCTCCTGTGATTAACAAAGAGTTTTCTGGTGAACAGATTCCATAGGATTTGAGCATTAAGACAGTGATAATTAAGTTAATGCTTCTTTCAAAAGAAGTTTAAATTTCAACACAGGCTCAAGTCATAAGAAAACACAGAAACAAACTTGATATTGATTTTCACAAGCAAGAGCAAATTATTTGTTTTGAATAGAATCATAATAACTAGTCCAGATTTTGGTTTTGGTGCCAGAAGTCAAGGTAAAACAAATTCATATAAACTGTATTTTGAAAAAAAATGAAATCTGGAATTTTTGAGTTAAAAAAAGCTGAAACTTGGCAAAAATTTTTCATCGCCAGAGGTTTGTGGGTTTTTCTAAACTTAATAATAGCTATTTTTTTTATGATATACCATAGACACCATAGACTGGTGTGACGATTAATTTCATCCATCCTCTCTCCCTCTTTTTTCATTTTCTTTATTTGTAAAATGTTGCTGATATGCAACTAGTTCTGCTTGTTCAGAAGGAGTTAGAAGGTAGGTGCTCAGTACTCTTTATCTCCTGGTGCTTCTCCATTCCTTATGATTTTGGCCGATTCTCTCTCACTTCTTCCAATTTAGAAAGGATCCACTGTGTAGAGGAAAAGAAAAGAAAAGAATGAAAATGAATCCTTGGTAAAAGCCGTACAGAACAGCTGAAAATTTGGTTAGGATGACAGACACTTCACTACCTGCTCTCTTCCTGAGTTTTAATATTTTTCTACTGAAGATGATAAATTCCTGATTTTATCACATGAAAAAGAAGACACTGTCTGACATGGTGACATTGAATATCACAGGCTAATTAATCTGCTTATGTTCATGGTTCAGGTTTTTTTTTTTTTTTTTTTATAAAAATAAGTGACATCATCATTACATGTACACTATTTTTAATTCTCTGCATTAGTCTACAACACTAGATGAATCCCATATGAGAGGCTAACAGCAAGGATAAGACAATGGACACGAACAGGTTGCAGACACGTGATAGTACAGGTATTCTGAAAGAAGCTTTCCTCAACAATATTCAGTTTCTTTTCATGAATATTCAAATATATGCTGAATATGGAAGAGAAATTAGTTCCAGAGACACTAAAACAAAATAAAGGACAATGAATGGGAAGCTAGGGTATGAGATGAAATTTTACACAGTGAGATTGATTGGCCTTAAAAAAGTAGCTATATGCTTTCAAAGAAGGCAAGCCAATTTAAGGTTCTGTAACAGGAGCTCTATGTCACAGATCTTGAGGGTGCCCTCCTCTCCACCACAGCCCCACCCTGGTTTAGTGGCATGCTGAAGGGGTCAGAGACCTGGCTGTTCCAAGTACCTCCTCTATACTAGAGTATAGCACTTCTCACAGATGCAGAACAGACTTGCAGTGTCCACTAGACTGACAAACGGAGGAACTTAATGAAGCACTGTCACTGAAATGATCACATACCCTTTACTAAGAAAGGCACCAGTTTCAGTTTTACCATTACTACAAGGCTTGCCTTAATGTCTTCTCAATATATCAAGCGTAAGTGTAACATTTGTAGAAGTGACCATAGGCTCAACAGCACAGCAGCAACTCTCGGAGACCTTTCTTTCTTTCTGTAGGTTAGCCCCCAGGACTCTGACAGTAATTGTTGATGAATCTGTTAAGTATTCCTTCACTAAGATAGAATCACCATCCATACCAAGTCTATCTGACAGTGACCTTTTCTCCCTTCATACTTGCATTCCTGTTGCTTTTGTGAAGTACATGGGCCTTCCTAAAACAGGCAAACCATTTTATTTATTTATTTATTTACTTTTTAAGTACACACAGCTGTTTCAGCTTCATTCTCCTTGCTTAAGACTTAAAATACACATAATGCGATGCACTAATTTGATTTTTGGTATTCTTTCTGGCTTGGCTGAGGCACAGCTGGGATTCCCTTCCCACACAGATTTCTGGGTCTCAGTTCAGCACGTGGCCCTCCAGGACCTCGACAGTATTATTGTGAAAACAGAAGTGACTTAAACTCTTGAGTAGATGGAACTTTCACAGACTACTTCATATCCATACCCCACTGGTGTGTATATATGCAAAAATAATTTATTGCTCATGAAAATAGCAATTCATGCTGATAGAAATAAGACAGAACTTGAGCAAACCTGCTACCATGTAGTTCTGGTAGCAGACCTGAACCACTCTGTTGCAGTGAAAACTAATGATGTCAAAATGAAGAGATCATGTAGAACGTGTCCAGTAATGATAATGTATCAAATAAACTATTTTCTACTAGGATTCTTGCTCATTCTTAAACTCTGGGGACAATTCATGAATAATATTCTACCAAAGCTTATTGTTTTAGTTCATATTCTTGATTGTTTACTTTTGTTAGCAATACTGTTGAATCAGCTGTCTGACAGACAGCTGTAATTCCCAAGATTTAAGTATGGAAAAGTTTGGTGTTTGGATTGAGTATTTCTGAAATCCAGTACTGAATGGATCACTGCCATTTTCATCTGTGTAAAGGCTGCATGGAAACACAGAGCAGTTGCATATAGTTTGTGTTGAATATACTACAGAATCCCCTACACACTCTGGAGCACTCATTTGCACTGAAACAATTCAATTTACTCACAAGTAAAAAGAAACAATCACATACCTCTTACCTACATTCCCAGAAACTTTGTTTCTGCATCTACCAAACAAACAATCAAGTAATTAAACTAATGTTCGTCAGAGACAATAGGGAGATGATCTCTATTATATGAATGATGAGAATTTTGGAAGTATAATAAGAAGTGTTCTTTTCAACACTCAAGGTTAAGAATAGTTTTTTCACTTTTTAAGCCAAATGTAACAAGGGATAATATTTTGATTTTACCTTAGCATCCTCTGGACTTTTGAAGTTAATAATTTTTCCAAATTCTTTGGCGTGGAACACAGACTTTACTCGTTCCTTAAAAAAAAAAAAAATAATAATAATCAGTTTCTTCAAAATTGATAGGACAAGAAGGAATGGTTTTAAATGAAAAGAGAGGAAATTTAGATTAGATATCGGGGAAGTTTTTCACATAGAGGATGGTGAGGTGCCAGAACAGGATGACCAGAGAATTTGTGGATGCCTTGTCTCTGGAGGTGTTCAAGGCCAGGTTGGATGGGGCCCTGGACAATCTGATCTAGTTGGGAGGTTGGATGATTTTTGAGGTCCCTTCCAAATCAAGCCATCTTGTGATTCTATGAAAATATGTGAGTAATAACTATTCACCAATTATTTAATCTTATGGCAGATATGGTTCAGAGAGCACCATGTGCCCATTATACTAATCTGAGTATGTGACGTGTCATGCACACACCCTGGGAAACTTCATTTTCTGCATAAAAACATAGTGGAGTAGAACTGTCCAGTGGTAACAAGCTTCTTTATACCACGGAGTCACCGGAGACTGAGCTGTAAATATAAGTAGAAATGGGTGGCAGATAATAAGAGCATGTGGGGTAACAATCCAGTACTCCATATTAATAACTTTTAATTAGCCTTCAAGTCATTATCTGGGTGGAGATTCTACTAATACTGATCTGCAAGCCGTGGACTTGGGTAGTGAAAATAGCAACTTAGACTTCAGAAATAAAACAGAAGTAGCGCTTCAAAAAATGCAGTTTTCAACCACAGATTTCAATAAAAAGCATACTGCAGACACGTGAATGGACTCCAAAATGATTTCTGTATTGGGATAAAGATGGATGTGTAATTTATCAGCATTTGAAATTATAAGAAACAAAGAATTATGGTAGGATTTTATCCAATAAAAATTCACTTGCAGTTAGAAATCCAATTTGGAGGATTCCAAGCCAATATGGTTCTGCTTTTTATGTTCTCCAATAGAAACAAAGTATCAGTAAAAAATTTTGCAGGCACAATGCAAGATTGTGCTGACATCCAAGTTGTGTAATTACACACATGAAACTTAATGAAAACAGAAAAAAACCCAAAACTCTGCAGGTAAGTTCATTGATTCAAATCTCAGTTACCATCTCAGAGAGAATTCAAGGAATTATTTTTTATAAGCAATGTTGGCTCTGGTTCAGTTATCAGTGCTTAAATCTCTCATCACTGTCCATTGCCAGTTTAGCAGGGAAATAAAGGGGTTTTGTTTGTCTTAATGAAAAGTGTGAAATTTGGAAATTTTAGACAAACTGGCACATGACAGCAGAATATCCCCAATACTCAAGGAACAACTTCAGCTGCAAACACCATGTCAGCATTCTGCTTAAAATAGCCAGAAAATTGTAATCTAAAGGTTGCCAATCCCACATTTAAACTCCTTTATCCAAGTACACCTCAACTAGGGGAGAGATCAGGAATTCAGTTGTATAAACAAACGCTAAAAGAAAACAAAATGCAATCAGGTTAACATACCTTTGCTTCAATGCGTAATCTTCTGCCATCAACAATGAATGGTTCTTTCGTAAATTCATCATAAGTGTATTGCCACTCACATGTCAACTGTCCAAATGTCCCTTTTGTCACAAATAAGACACCACTAGGCAAGAAAAAAAAAGGAAACTCATAATGTAAAAAATAATGTAAAAAATATCTAACATTATCAAGTTAAATCTAGTGACATCATACATTAGTTTTGAAACATTTCATGTCTAATTAGATATAACAACTATACAGCATGGTTTCTGAAAGTCTGAATTTTGAATGCTCTCATTTAAAATAGTTTCATAGCAAAAGCACAGCAGTATTTCCAGACGTGTTTCTACAAAAAGTTACAGACTTAATTTAAGAAGGATACTTGATACTCACCCATTAAACATTGCTGACTCCATGTTCCTATATTATACATTTTCCTTCATTATACTAATTTCTATGAGAATCTCATAATTCCACTGACCTCAGCCTAATCAGATTTATTATAAATCTTGCTCAACTACCGAAATCACAAAACCAACAGTGTTCTCCTCTCCTTAAATAGAAAACTTACCATGACACTCAAATAGCATACTCTCATTCTGAACAATGCTGCTGTGGATGTGATTGACTAACAAAAAGCACACTAAGCATGCCTTCCCCAATATTGTATCCACATACATAATGACACACATGTCAAGGCACAGTTACTGATTAAGAATTATTAAGGCACACATATTTTTTATGGTAGAGGTTTACATAGTTATTATTCATATTCAAAACTGCTTACCTCTTTGTCACCATTAACAGATCTGTACTGTTGACCATAGCATGTGCAATATATCTGAGTTTTGCAAATCTTCCATTTTCAATTTTCTAAAAGAGATAAAATTTTTATAGCTTTGAATATGCAAGTATAAATTAATGTGTTTATTATTTGTTTAAAAAGTATTATGTCCCAGAAGAATAAGTTGGAACAGCTTATACCACATACTTTTAAGTAAAAGGCTTCTTTCATAACTCAGGATATGGCTAACAAATCTGTGACAGCTAATATTTATAATATGCAGAATTATTCGGTCCTTAGAAATGCAACTGTGCAAACAGAAATCAATCCTAGCAAGAAGTGACAAGGAACAACGTAATTTCTACATATTTGTAGCACAATCCAAACTTCCACTCCTAAAATTCAAAGACAACACAAGAAATAAGTATAATTAAAACACATCTAAGGAAGACTCATTTTTTCATTTTTATGAAGAGTGAACTCCAAAACACTGGAGTCATTAACCCTGGGTTCAATTCATACTTAACTCTCTACGAAATCCTGCTTGTCATACATACAGTGGGACTTAAAGATGCATTTGAGGTAATGCTTATAATTTTCATCTATTCTTTCATTTCCCCCTGAACTTGCTTAACTTTAAAAATAAAACAAACAAACAAACAAAAACCCCACAATTGCTGTGAATATTGTAGCTGGGCAACAAATTTAAAATACAGTGACAGCAGATTTAGTTAGTTAGTTTGTTTTTAATAGATGCTCTATAATTTTAATGTGACTTGGCAACCAAGGGATTTCTGACTTTCCAGGCAGTTACTGATCAGGCTAGTGATCACATTAAGATCACTGCATCTTGTTTGGGAGCAACAGCATCCCCAACTGCCTGCCTGCCTCCCATCTGTTAAACTGGAAGTAAAAATAGAGTAGTATAAACAAGTATGGTTCAATAAGCAGCCAACTGAAAACATACTGAAAACATATAGGTTACCTATCACAATAGTTAAAATGGCAGAAACACTTAATGAGTATTCTTTACCAATGTCAAATGGTAAAGACACTTAACTAAGTCTACACTAAGACTGGAAATCTGACAACACAGATAAGTCCACTTGACCAGTTTTCTAAAAATAATGCCTTCCCTCAAAGATGCTGATTCTTTCATTACTGAAATACAAGAACATTTGAGTAACGTGTTACTAAAAGAAAGCTTTCCAGAAAGCACATGAGCAGCAAATCAAAGTTTAGATTATTTTCCTTCCCCATACCTGCTGGCCTGACAAATCACAACTATCAATCACATGCCTCCCTATTTTAGTCACTGCATAAGTTCATTAGTGGAAAAGTCAGCAACAAGGACAGGGAGAATACATCAAAATGAATGTCATAATAAATGCAGAATTAAGAGCTTAGTAAATTAGAAATTTATATTTTATTTTTTCTCTTCTAGAAAGATTTTTGAAAACTCTTCAGTCAGGCTTTGTATGTCTAATTTTGTCACCGGAGATTCAAGTTTCTTCCTGCTTCTCATACGAAGTAGAAGCTTGGACCACTAAGTAACTAAAAAATTCTCTCACAAGGCACTTTTTATGTTATTCCAGCAATGCAGAAAGAGTAAGGATGGTTGAACAGAGGTAACTAATACACACAGTGGCATTTAATCTTGTAACAATTGCAACACACGTTCTGAAATTTGGCCAGCAATTTCTCTTACTGATCCAACATCTTCCAGAGCATAACCAGTATCTCTCTTCTACTAACAGCAGTTACAGGGGAGAAGCATTTAGAAATTTAGTCTCATAATGATGGAGAGTATCTCTAGCCTTTCTCTTGCATCAGAACAAGATAACTTTCTTAATTTTTGTGTACCATTGGAGTAAGATTTGTGTTGGACTAATGAGAACCAAGTTACCTCTTTTCGCCTTTTCACTACCTTGCTAGGCAATTTTTGACTAGTCATGTTGCCCCACTGTAACTCATTCAGTTTACTGATAATGTACTGAGAATGATGATTATGTAAATACAGTTCTTAAGCATAAAAAAGGTTGAACTCCTACACAGCACTTATACATACGTCTCGAAAATTCCACGGAAAGAACTTCATTCTACTAAAATTCACAAAGAAGTGACTCACGCAGCAAAGAAATATTGTTAGCATGCAGTGCACAAAGCTTTCCAGAAAGCTGAACTGAAACCAAACTACTACTCATTGTTAGCTCTAAGTCAAAGATCATACATTCACATTATGTGTGTTCCATAGTTTTGTAGACAGCAAATGTTAATTGGGAAATTAACACAGGACAAGTGTAGTGCAAATACAAAATTTGAATCTGTACCCATTGCCTATGGGTTACTTAGGGTAGATTGTTTTCTACCCTTTTTCTTTTTTTTGCAAATCTTTTCCTTTTCACATTGGACTTGCACCTATCCATTATGAAATACACCATAGAAGGATAGACCAATTTGCTGCTGATAATTCTCACAGAAATAGTACTACTATGCTCTGCTAGCATAATGGCTGATAAAACCAAACATACAAGGATATAAAATTTATCTCTTAAAAAATGTATAAATGTATCCTAATTTCATTGTATCTAGCTATCAGTATAACTAGACCACTTGTTTGGTGATGCAAAACTACGAAAGTCAACACTGGTCAATCACTGGTCAAAATTGGTTTTATTAGTGTACGAAATCAACCTGACTTTTAAAGCAAAACTTCCATGCTTCAGTTTAAAAAACATTTAATGACCTGAATGTTCTGATTTATTGACTCCACTTGGAAATTAAATGAAACAGTTGAAAAAGGACACTCCAGCAGCTTAAAATGCACAGCAATAAAAGTATAAATACATTCTTTAGAAAATTATTCTTACCTTCAATACAAATAATTAGATATCTCTGCAATAAACTAATTGTAAATTTGATCATCTATGCAGGGATATGCAAATATACCCAGTGTCTAAATGTGGCATTTCTGCATTTAGAAAGACACCAAACCACAGTACATGCCCCTAATTCACTGGAAAACGAGCACAGAGGCCTTTGATTAAATTAGAAATTTTTTAAAAAAGTGTAAGTAGGGGAACAAGATTTAAAATCTCTGATACTTCTGCTTATAGTTCTACCAAAAAGCAGTAGCATTACGTGAGAAACAAAAGTTGGAATGTTTGACATCATTTTTGAACTCCTCAACTGAACAAAGTTTGTAAAAAATAGTGTAAAGCCTTACAACTTAAAAAGTAGTTATACATATGTTACCCTTTTCTACTGAGGTTCAGATCAACTTTATTTTTTTATTAGGCTTTTAGATTGCCAGCCTATTTCCTCATTGTATGGAATCTGGTAGCAAAGATCTATATCCTGTAAAATTTAAGATTCCATTCAGTTATGCTGAACATAAACCCAGAGCTCAGTGTGTTTCTCTTAAAATTAAGAGAAATTTTTGGTCAAGGTTAACATTTAAACCTAAGGCAGGACTACAAAAATCAGGACAGTATCTTTCTTTCAGGAATTTTTCCTTCACAACAGAAATTTAATTTCCCTATGTAAACTGGCAGAATATCTTAGTATTCATACCAAAAATTGACCAAGAGAATTGTTTTTGAACAGATTTTGAACAATCTAAGATGCCTGGTAAGGTTCAGGACAATGTAGGAAAAAAAAAAAAGTTATTTTCAACCTTGGGAAGTATTTCTACCTATAAATTTAAGAAATAAAATCTCAGTTTCAGTGTACAGATGTCCTAGAGGATATAAATTTTTATACTTGATGCGAACTTAAGCCCAAGAGACATGAAGGAAAGAGAATAAAGGAGTATGACACTTGCTTTCACTCCTTGGCTGTTCTTTTTGGCAGACTGACATTTAAATACTAAGATGTAAGCATTTGAACAATGCATTTAAACATTCTGTTACCAGATCTGAAACTTGCTTTGTGACCAAAAAGGTACACTGAACTGAAAGCTGAGCACATATTTATTTATTTTTAATGCTGTATTAGGATACAGTATTGAAAAATTGATTTAGAGGATTAACATCTCTTTAAGCTTAAAACTACAGTGGCATTGTTAGAGGAACAACCCTTATGCAGCACTGTAGAAAAGCCCTCACAAACTCTCACTTTATGAGAGAGAAAAATTATAACAGCAACAAAAAAAAAACCAGAACACTGATTTCATGGTGAAAGTATTAATAAATAATGAATATAAGCATGAGACAAGCCCTTCTTTCAGCGTTTTTTGCTGAAGCGCAAAAATCAGTGATTTCTGGCAGAACTCTACAGTTTCTGTCAATGACTGTTAACAAGTCTTTTAAATGATTCCAGAAATGTTCTGTGATATTTATCTGTAGTGACTTAAGTCTACAGAGCTTCAGTTGATAAAACACAGACAAAAGATTAAAAACGATGTATTGAACAAGATCAAAGACAAAGAGCACAGCCAGATCTTCACCTCAGCAAGTAGTAGGCAGGCAAACTGAAGTTACCGCTAGGCATGTCACTAAAAGAGTAAAACAAAACATGCAGGAAAGGCTGAATAATTAATTTTTTTCTGCAGCTTACAGCAGAAAATTTGGCAGGCTTAGTTGAAAGGACAGCATGTAGTTCCTGGAGTCTTCAACAACAGTACTGGAATTCAAATTCACAGAATTACAGAATGGCTGTGGTTGGCAAAGACCTCTGGGTCTACCTGGTTCAACCCCTCCTGCTCAAACAGGGATACCCAGAGGAGGTGGGCCAGGTGGCTTTTGGAGATCTCCAAGAAAAGAGCAACCTGTGAAAATGCTCCATCCCCACCCAAAGACATGGGTTCAGAACAGAGGGAAATGTAATTCTAACATAACAGGTGATACAATTTTTGTTGTCCTAAATCCGAATTACGTATTTTCCCAATAGATACATATACAATATATACATATACACACACTGCTTAAGGCAGGAAAAAGTTTCCACAAAATATTTGCATTTTTTTTTTAAAAGCTATTGTATTTATTTCAAAAATACAACTAAAATCTATGAAGGAAACAAAATAATTAAAGGTATGTAATCATAATTTACTAGCTTTTTTTTTTTTTTTTTTTTTTTTGAGTAGCATTCTAAACTTCTCAAATCACGCTAAGTTTACCTTTCACATTCTGTAGTGATTTGTAGTATTCTACCTTTAGAAAAGCCAAAAAGTTAGCTCAACTTAACAGGGAAAGTGTATAAGCTCTAAAAGTCAAATTATTTTTGGGGAGGGATGTTTCTTCTGTCAGAAATGTATTTTTTTTTTTTAAATCTAAAGGTATTTTAAAACACAGAAAAATGTTTTTTATAAAACAGACATGCACTATTTTGTAAGACAGATCACTAATGAAGGACGACATAATTTTACAGAATAAAAGAAAGTGCCCTAAAAAGCCAAGAAGGAAAAAGAAAACTTCAGATAATATATTTAAGTTACTAAACTCCAGTAAAGTTATTAAAAGGCATCAGTAACCTTTCTAGAAATTAGAACCTAAAAATGTCCTCAATTTTATGTCATGACATGTCTTTTTTCAGGACTGGAGATAATTTCCAGCATTCTTCGTGCATTTATATTTCTGATATCCACTGATACCTGAAAATTCCAAAGCCTTTCAATAGTGTTTCAGTCAGTAACACGGTCTTTAATCTATTTCTTTATTACTTTGTGATGCTACTTTTACAAACTAAATAGCTATACAATATAGGTAGTGAACTTGAGCATCCGCAGCCTAATCTAAAAGAAGCTCTCAAGTTGAGTTTTCCCTCCTTTAATCAAGGAGATTACAGGTAAATGTATTCCTTGGCTCACTGCACAAGAATCAGCAGCTTTTAAAGGCACACAGGCAAAATAAACACACTTAGAGGTTTTAATAGTTCTCTCCTCAGAATTTTGACAACTGAAAGACAACAAGCAGTGAAACACAAGACAGTATTTGATAAATTCAAAATCATCATAGAAGCTCTTTTGCTTCAGAGCAGTTCTAATTCTTCAAGTTTAGTTGATGATTTTTTTTCTTACTATGGTACTTAAGAGACATAAATATCTGTTGCAAGGCATCTTTAAAATTCATCACAAAAACATAATTTGAACAACAAATCACACACACACACAAAAAGGAAAAGCCTTCCAGTGAATTCAGAATACAAAATCATTCTTCAGTGTTCTTATTTAGTGTTCTTCCACATCTAGCTACATAATATTCAAAAGCATTTACTTTCTTATGTATGCTTTACCACACAGAGCCTTATAAAAGTACAGGCATTTTCTGAAGCTATCACTGATTTTACATAGGGGTTTTTACTTTTTATTAGTGTTGCTATGAAAGGAATACAAATGTTAAATTAACAACCAAATCACTTAAGGTTACAATTTAAAACATCTAACCTGAACCCTTATATTTTATACATCTAAGGATTCCAAATGACACATAACTTAAGCATTTAAGAGTTATGGTAAAACAAATGACGAACGAAAGTAAAAAAAGTTTATGTTAAATGTCCCACTCAAAATAGATGCATTTTGTTTTTAAATACTTTCATGGCCAGTGTTTTGACATAATCTAGTTTCAGGAAACATAAACAGCGATGTTGGAACAGAACAGATGAATCCATTTTAGATATAGTTTAGATGTATTTATTGTTAAGAAGAAAAGCAGACAAAATACTTTTGAAATATGAAATAAATAGAATATTAAACAAACAGTATCATAATACTGACTGTACAATTCAATAAAGTATTACTAAACACATTTATGACCTTCTACCAAGTTATAAATAAAAATTGGAAAATGCAAAAACATTAAAAACATATACTAGAAACTCATCTGGAAATAAAAGCTAAGTCGTGGTATTACTACATCATTATATCTTTCAGCATGATTTTCACCTAATATCCAGTTATATATAACAATAAAAATTTCTGTATGTAGATTTGTTATGTATATTTGCCACTTTGTATAGCGCCCATCATCATGCACTTTATTTGCTTTTCCCCTTCCACCTTTTTTTTTTTTTTTAATTTTTGCACAGTTTTAGAAATAAGTTAGTATCATTTAACCCTGATTGCTCAGTGGGAATTGTAGCAACATTTAATATTGAATGATCAAAAGAACATGACAAAGGCCATGCGTATCTATTACAGTACATATTATCCTAACTGTCATCATCATCATCACTACTATTGTGAGTCTTAGTCCATTCCCTGTAGGCCTGTCTTTTCTGAAAGCATGACAAGAGAAGAAGAAAGCAGAAGTATTAGTTTAGAACGATTTGTTTGGCTGGAAATTTTTTAATTTAAGCAAAATAATAAGACAGTAATTCTGAAGTGACAGAACACGGCAAAGTACAAGCATGTTGAATTACCTCCTATATTCTATTCATTTTAGTCACCATTTACAATCACTAAAAGAAGTTTTATTCAGATCTAACTTGACATTCTGCTGAAAACTATCTTACTATCACACTTACTATCACACAGTAACTGCACTACCAATGCAGACCTACATGCAAAAAATAAAAGGGATGAGGTTACTACTCTTTTTTCTCATAACAAGGCATTATGCTATCCAAAATGTTGCATACAGGGGTGTAAGAACCAAAAACCCTGGTGCACTTGAAGAGCGATAGTATTAAGATATTAAACATACATCCTATGCCATGGAATTGTCAGTAGTAAATTATAACATGAAACACGGAAATTTTAAAATTTTTAAATTTTAGTTACTTTCATATGGTGGCTGCCATCACAAAATATGACAAACTTAGTAAGTTTGCACTTATAAGTTGGATAATGAGAAGTGGTAGTAGTGTACTCAACAATACAACATAGAAAAAATGGAATTACATATGACATTGCAGAATTTCCTGAAAGTTCCTTAGAAAAAAAATCCCCAAATGCAAACATGTAAAAAAGATTAAGAAAAAGTAAAAATACTGCTGTGTCTTTACAAAAATTTCCATGTGAGAGCTGAATCTGTTAGCCTGTTAGCATTTGTATTAATGGTAAACTTTTAAACAGAAAATGGGATTTTTTAAAATCCTTTTTCTTGATAGAAAGAAGAGGAACATTAACAACCTTATACTGTTCATTAGCGGTAGCTTTCAACTACACTGTGCTTAAGGTAATGCTTCTACACGCTGCTTTCAGTTAATTCTCAAAATCTAAAAATCTTCTCCAAAGCCTACTCAATTCTTATCTAAATCTCCCTAGAGGATATTTCTGTATGACTTCACCAACATTTGCACAGTGAGAACCCCTCAACTGTTTAAAAGTAAATTTACTGAAAACAAATTATATTTTTATATATTGGATATAAATTATATTATTAAAAATAAAAATAAACTGGAGATGCTTACATCTCCAATTACCATTAATTAAGTTTCTAAATACTTCCTTATTATTTACGTGCAAGTGTTTTTACAATGCAATTTTATTTATAACAGAGGAAAAAATATAAACTTTGTACACTTGGGTTAAATTTGCTTCAGTGTTATCTGAATGAAAGAATAACTTTCTAAACCATTGCTCAGCATGTTCCTCGTGCAAATAGTATAATCATTAAGTCTATGAAATTAAATGGAATTTCCTTGACTACCGAGTTACTAGGTAAGGGGTGGCAGGAATTTTTTTTTTTTTTTTTAAGAGCAATCTTACAAAACACTTAATTCAACATACTAAGAGTTAAATTTTATCCCATTTCTTCACCTGTAACATTTGACTTCCAGTTCCATCTCTTAATCTGTAAGGTCTAATAACACCATCTTCACCAAAGAAGCGAGGTGGGCGTAGGCTTACCACATCTTCTGATGAGTCGGCAACTCTGACAATAAATCAGCATATTTAAATTACATATCAGTATAGGTACTTAGCTATAATATTTACCAAAGTCGCTAAAATATTTTGAATATAAAATAAATTCATGTATTAGTAAAGCAGCTGTTGTTGTCTGTATAGACATCTGACACATAAATAGAAAGAAACCACTCTATGAAATAATTATAAGATTTCTAATTAATGCAATCTATTTCAGAGAATGACTTTTAGAACATGAAATGGCACAAAGCAGAACACAACTGCAATACTTCATAGAAGTAGAGAACAGTTGAGGTTGGAAGAGAACTGTGGAGGTCATGTTGCCCACCCCCCTGCTCAAGCAGGGACACTCCAAGCAGGGTTTCCAGGACCATGGCCAGGAAGCTTTTGGAGATCTCCAGGAGAGGAGACTCTGACCAACCTGTGCCAATGCTCCATCTCCCACACAGCAAAGAAGTATCTCCTGATGTCAGACAGAATATCTTGTGTTCCAGTTTGTGCCCATTGCCTTTTGTCCTGTCACTGGACACCACTGAAGAGAGCTAGGTTCTGTCTTCATGGTACTCTCCCTTCAGGTATTTATAGATATTGATAAGATCATCCCACTGATCCTTCTCTTCTTCAGGCTGAACAAGCCTAGCTCCATCAGGCCTTCCTCAGAGGAGAAATGCTCCAGTTCCTTCATCATCTTTGTGGCGCTTCGCTGGATTGTCTCCATGACTCACTTGTAACAGGCAGCAACGCAGCAGACACAGCACTTCAGGTGTGGTATTCTCAGTTGAGGGAAGAATCATGTCTGTTGGCCTGCTGGCAATACTTTTCTTAATGCAGCTTAGGATGCCATTAGCCTCCTTTGCTGCAAGGGCACCTTGCTGGCTCACATTCAACTTGGTATCCACTTGGACTCCCAGGGCATTTCCTGCAAAGCTACTTTCCAGCTGAGTGGCCTAGCATGTGTTGGTGCCTGAGACTGTTCCACTCAAGGTGCAAGACTTTCCACTTCTTGCTGAACTTCAGAAGGTTTCTGTCAGCTAACTTCTCCAACCTTCTGAGGGCCCTCTGGATGGCAGCACAACCCTCTGATCAATCAGCCATTCATCCCAATTTTGTGTCATCTGAATTTACTGAGGGTGCACTCAGTCCTACCAGACAGATCATTAATGAAGATGTTAAACATGACTGTACCCTGTATAGAGCCCCAGGGTACTTTACTCATTGCTGGACTCCAACTAGACTGGATAACTGACCACTACCATCTAGGCTGTTCAGCATGGTTTTTACCCAACTTAGTGCCTGCCTATCCAGCCCATAATTCAAAAGCTTATTCATAGGTGACAGGGCCAAAGGCCTTAGAGAAGTCTAGGAAGACAGTGCTCTCCTCTCATCCATTAGCCTGGTGCTTTCATCACAGAACCTCATCAGTTTGGTTAAGCATGATTTCCTCTTGGTGAAACCACACTGACTATTTTTGATAATTTTCTTCTCCTTCATAAGCCTGGAAATGGTTTCCAGTATGATTCCATCACCCTCCCAGGAAATGAGGTGAGGCTGACTGATCTCACTACAGTTCACCAGGTACTTCTTCACACCTTTTTGAAAACAGGAGAGACATTTGTTTTCCTCCAGTCTTCAGACTTGTCTTAATCACCAGGATTGACTGAGATTACCTAGAGAGGCCTCGTAACAACATCTACCAGCTCCCTCAGCACTTGTGTTTGCATCCCATCAGGGCCCATAGGCTTATACATTTTCGGTTTCTTTTAAGTATTCCCTGACCTGATCTTCTTCCACTGAGCACACATCTTCCCCCTTCCAGTATTTGCCCTGGTCTCTGTGAAGTGGAATTCCTGAAGGGCAGTCTTGCTGTTGAAGACTGAGACAAAGAGGGTGTTTCGTTCATCAGTCTTTTCGCTGTCTTTCATAATCAGGTCTCTTTCTTAATTCAGCATTTCATCCACATTTCCCTAGTCTTTCTTCTACTTACATATTTATAGGAGTCATTTGTGTTGCCTTTGAAATCCTCAGAGAGATTCAATTATATTTGGGCTTTAGCTTTCCCTAGATATCATCCCTGGATGCTTGGACAATGCATCTGTACTCCTCTCAGTTTACCTGTTTTCGCTTCCACCCACCATATACTTCCTTTTTTGTGTTCAAGTAATGCCAGAAGCAACTTGTTCGTCTTTGTAGTCTTCCCATCATTTTTGCCTGACAGATTAATAATGTAATTACTTAATTACTGTCTGAGTATTCTATTTAAAAACTTGAGGATTAAAGACATCCATGCTTCTTGTGTTTTCTTTGAATTTCTCTGCAACAGTTTAAAGGGTAAAATATACAAGACACAGACAAATTATGCTAGCAAAAATGGGATGTCTTACTGAGAAAAGAGCAATTAACAACAGTTATCAGCAGGATTTACGAAAAGGCCTCTCAAAACACATTCTCCAACTTATTTACAATTTGTAAATATGTTATCATAAACCTGTTTATGATAAACTTCGAAGGTGGGCCCTTGTGTACCTAATGAGGTTCAACAAAACAAAGTGCAAGGTTTTGCACTTGGGTCAATGTAATCCCAGATACATATACAAACTGAGAGAAGAAGTCCTTGAGAGTAGCCCTGCTGAGAAGGACTTAGGGGTTAAGGTGGATGAAAAACTTATCCTGGGTTCCCTCAGAAGAGGGGTGGTCAGCAGGGTGAGGGAGATGATTATCCCCCTCTACTCTGCCCTTGCAAGGCCCCAGCTGGAATACTGAGTCCAAGTCTAGGGCTCCCAACACAGGAAAATGTGGAGCTTTTGGAGATGGTCCAGAGGAGGGCCACAAATGTGATCGAAAGCCTGGAGTACATCTTTTATGTAGGCTTAAGGAACTTGGCTTGTTCAATTCGGAGAAGAGAATGCTGTGGGGAGACCTCACTGTGGCCTTCCAATATTTAAAGGAAGTTTATAAATATGAGGGAAATCATTTTTTTACACGGGATGATAATGATAGGACAAGGGGGAATGTTTTTAAGCTAAAGGATGGGAGAGTTAGATTAGATGTCCGTTTTTTACTGAGAGAGTGGTAAGGTGCTCGAACGGGTTGCCCAGAGTGGTTGTGGATGCCCCATTCCTAGAAGAGCTTAAGTCAGGTTGGATGAGGCCCTGTGCAATCTGATCTAGTACTTGACCTAGCAGCTCGCAACCCTATCTGTGGCAGGAAGGTTGGAACTTGATGACCCTTCAGTTCTCTTCCAACCCAAACCATTCTATGATTCAGGCTAACTATAGGGGAGTGAGATTATCACATTATTCTACAAGCAATTCTGTCAGAGTTCTCAACTGTATCCTGGACTGCATCAAAAAAGGGGTGGCCAGCAGGTTGAAGAAGGTGATTGTACCCCTCTAGTCTGCCCTTGTAAGGCCCCATCTGCAGTATTGTGTTCAGGTCTGGGGCCCCCAGTAGAATAAACACATGGAGCTGTTGGAAAAGGTCCAGAGGAGGCCACGAAGGTTATCAGTGCTGGAGCACCTGTCCTACCTACAAAAACAGTCTGAGGAAGCTGTGCTTGTTTAGCTTGGAGATGAGAAGGCTCTGGCGAGACTGGGTTTTCAGTACTACAGTCTTAAATCGCAGTTGAGGAGATTTAGATTAAAGGTTGGAATGAAGGTAGTGAGGCAGGGGAACAAGTTTCCCAGAAAAGCTGTAGATGCCCCTTATCCACTGAAAAAAGAAAAAAATTGATCTTATCCATCTCATCTGCATTAATTTTAAGGTTTCTAAAGAAACATTAACAGAGGTGATACGAAGAATCAACACACCCCACCATTCTGATTTATGCCATATGCCACTCTTCATATTAATTTTACTTACTTTTTAATACCCTGAAATGTGCTGCTTGCCATGTCTATGATTCCTCCAGTAGGCCTAGCTACTGCTCCCACTAGGCCTTTTCCAACACCTTTGAAAAAACCAGCTGCTCCTTCTTTCTGAGCTCCTAAAAGGATTAAGTGCAGCAAATTGTTAAAAAAAAAAAAGACCACCTTATAATATTATTTGTAATTACATTTGCCCTTATTTGATAGCAACTACAGTCACCTCCACATTTAAATTAGAAGTCAGTGAAAACAAAATCTTGATAAACATAAAATATCATCAAATATCGAGAATTTCAATCATATGAATATTTAATGCATTAGAAGACCTAAACTTACCTCTTATTGGTTTTGTAACTATTCCTGTTATGCCGCTGACGAAACCCTACCAAAAAGAAATGAAAGAGTTGTGAGAAATGTTTTCACATTATATTTTTTTTTCTTCTAACATTTTACTTATTAATTTTTTGGTGAACAATCACAAAATGTGTGTTGGACTATTCTAAAATCCACTGCAAGTTATCAGAATTAGAGGCATCTGCTTCACTATTCCTACCTTCTTGTCATTTCTCATGTATTTTTCTTTAAAACTATCACTCAGTTGTGGCCATATATTGGCAAACCAGAATGAAGTCGAACAACTCTCTACAGAAACCTCTACGTTGGTTATTTTTACCACTATAAAATTCATTAAACGTTTTATTTTTTATTCTTACAGAAACTAATCCTTTTCCTCCACGAGTGATACCCTCTCTCAGACCAGTGGGCTGTTTATTCATGGCTTCTCTCCTTTTTTGCTGATAATCTTCATCCATTGTTATTGCAGCTACACCTTTTGCCATAGCACCAGTGATTCTTGAAGCAGCACCAGCTAATCCACCTATTGAAAATAAAACAGTGTAAGTAAAATGCCACTGCAACTTACAAATACCTACACTGTTTAATAATCAGCATGCTACTGTGATAATGTTGAAACCTACCAACAGCTCCCCCTACTAGTGCTTTAAGTCCTAGTGCCATTCCTTCTATAAATTCTTCAGGACCCTGGATGGCTCCCTGAGGAAGGAAAAAAAAAAACACATTTATGCTACTTATGCAAGTTTCAAACAGTAAATATATTTAAATTCTTAAGTTTTATTGTAATTTATAGGTATTTAACAGAGGGCAGAAGAGATCTCTGTTAAGTTCATTCAAGCAGTATTGATCTACAGTAATTACTGTAAGGAAAAGTCGACTGTGAATTAAGGGCAATAATTTGTTTTTATGTCACTTGAATTTTTCAGTAACTTTTCCTGTCACTTTCACTTTCATTTTTCAATTCTAAATCTCACCATAAAACCATAGAAGTTATTAGTACACCCCAATTTCCAATATAATTTATATCTAGCAGTTTTTGCAACATTTCACAAAAATCTGGAAAAGATTTTTACCTGATAAGGCTCATAGAAAAATGCTTCTACTCCTTCAGACAAGCCTCTTATGAATCCAAATGGATTGCCCAATACATCAAGGCCAAGAATAAGGACATACATCTGTTTAATAGCCTAAAACAAAAATAGATATTCAGTAAAAATATTTCAGAAAATATACTAAAATCATTAGGACGTTGCACTTTACTCAAAAAAGCAGAAGATGAATTTAATATGAAGAACTCAGCATTTGGAAAAGTAGGTATAGTTATTTTAAAAATGATTGTATGGTGAGCAAAACATATTAAAATCCGTCAAATAACTCTACTGCTTCCAAGTATTTCACAAGTAGTTGAGATCTTGAGATTTTCCAAAGCAAGCATATTACCTAGACTTCACTCATACTGTGCAGGTACAGGACAAAATTTGGATCTGTGCGTAGGTTGAGCGAATTTTGTTCACTATGATTGCAAAACAGCGAGGTATACAGGAGCTACACTGTGTTTGCTTCTAATACCAATTTCTGTAAGTTGTTTTTGTTATGCACGCTACTTTTCTTATCATAAGCTATAATTTAGTCATAATTGTAGTCATAGTTAAGTAACATAATTTAGTTGCCTTAGTAAAAGCAGCAGAATACAACTAATGAGTAATAGGTTTTTATGTTTCTTACGTATTTAACCCACCTACAAATGTACAAGGCTGCAACTAGTTATTGATTTTCATAGAACCAAAGCACACAGTAACACTTTCAAAACATAAATTTACTACAGTGTTTAAATTTTCTTATTCTAACCTGTTTTGAATAATGCTTTATCACTGCTGATTGGAGCTGTTGTGTAGTACAGAAGTGATAGCTGAGTTCAAAGAACGCCAACCTATTAAAACAGATTTTTAAAAAGTCCATATTATTCAGACCAAAATAAAATATAACATGGATTTACAATATTGAATTGTTTTTTAGAAGTAGTCATTACAATTATATTTTGAACCTACTTAAAGACGACATCTTGTACATCTGTGAGGGTGGCACCTATGCTCTTCAGAAGGAGATTCAAAGACTGAAGTGGTATCAGTTCTTTCTTTCTTTCTTCTTTGTTACTATCTTCACCACCAGTACTGAGTGAAAAGCTTAAATGTAACTAAGCAATAAAAAGAAAAATTGGGAAATAACGTGAGTGTTTATTTGAAGTACCATATTTTATATGGCACTTCTAATCTTGACTAAAATCAGACTTCATAGAACATGCATATACCCTTTGGGGCAATAAAAAAAAATGAAATTTAAATCAAGCAAGAATAACTGGAACTGCCTTTAAGAAAACAAGAACTCAAAATTGCTGCCACATGTTTTCAGATGAGGTCTCCACAATCATTTAGCCGTAATTTATTGGCTATTTTTCAAACCATTTTGCTTCCACACCTAATACACAATATCAAAGTGGACAGAAAATAACATAGCATGATGCCCAAGCAGGAAGACAAATGATTAATCATACAAGACCTGAAACATATGTGCAGCAAAAAACAATGCAGACCTGAACTAAACAAAATATTTGTTTCACAGAAATCAAAGTGATATTCTTAAAACAAAGAAAACATTCAGAAAATTTGGTGAAAGGGCTTTCAAAATCAGACAAAAAGAGGTTATACGCCCACTCCGGATTCTCTGAAAACAATACCATATCCAATTTATGGCATAACAAAGCTTAACTATAGCTCACTTCAAATATATGTTGATCTTGCTTTGTGCATTAAGTACTTTTTTTTTCCCCCCCCAGAAATGATGTTGTTTCCCAATTCACAACACACTATATGCACATATGAACCATAGCATTTTGCGAGGATAAATGATACAAAAGAATTACTGCATATGAAGAAATTTGTGGATAGGAAAAAAATAAAGAATATTTTAATATTTATGAAGAGTTTCATAAATGTATACTGCAAATAAATCAGTATTAACAGTAAATTCATTTTTCCAGAACATTTTTGTTTCAGATTGCCTCTACATTTCCTCACTTTACAGTATCTACTATTCTACAGGAGACAAAATTCCTTTAATAAGAGTGCAAGCACAGACAGTAATATGAAAAGTTATACCTTAATTGGAGAGATATGAAAGTATTCATACAAGCTGATTTGTGATGTATCCATGGATGACACACTCATCAGTTCTTCCTGAAGAGATTCTACATCCTTTTTGAAAAGTTCCAGCTATAGATGCAATTTCAAAAGTAATATTACTTTAAAATGTAGAGTATAAAACACAGTAACATAACCTACTGTGACTCCGCTGTTGCTATCTCAAGTTTTCTTATTACTACATAAGCAAACCATCTTAAGCTTCATACGTTTAAATCTTTTTTCAACTCTTTCTTCATATAAAATCCTTGCATTCTCCCCGCATAATGATTCAATTCTCTTCCACTACCCTCAACTTTTCAGAAAGTATTAGAAATCTTTCTCATATAGTATGCAACATGAAGATAAAGTAAATTTTACTCTATGCCTCAGGAAAAAGCTTTATGTTAGTTCCAGACACAAGACTTGATGGTCACCATAAACACAGAACATGAGTGTTTTTTCAGTGGTTTGTTGTTGTTGTTCTGTTTTTTTTTTTCCTTGTTTTGGTTCAGTTTTTAAATGCAAGTTGAATGACTACAAATTTTATATCTATTCATCTGTGAACAACAGAAGGATTCTACCTGTTGGACAGTAGGTACATCAGTCTGTGTAAAAAATTCAACCAGTGCATTCAGGAAGCCAAGGTCTAATCTGAGATCCATCTCTTGAATCAGGACCTTAAAGTACCTACACATGAAACAAAAATTATTATTAAATTGTTGGTTGTTTTTTTTAAGTGAAGTGAAATATAAAACTCAAACATCTACTTACGTCACTTATTAAATCAAGATACTTTTTTTTGACAAGTTTGTCATCAGTAGTCAAAATGTTTCTTGTGATGGTGGAAGACAAATACATTTTCAGTAATCAGAATTATTTTAATAAAGTAGCAACACTTAGCAGTATAGAAAGCTTTTTTTTCCAAATTACTAAAAAAGACTAAAAATCTACTTTAAAAGAATCACTGAAACTCCTTGATTATTCTGCATTTAGGTGAGCAAAAAAGGAGGGCAGAGTTTTCACCTCTCTTAAGCGCTCTTATCTGGTTAAAATTACCTGGGGGAAAATTACCTTGACTCTACACTGATTTTAACTTTTGAAGCTTGATTAAATATAATAAATGGCACAGAGATGGAACATGTAAAAATACTTACTTAATATGAGATATTTGTGAATGTCCTGCAGTTCTCATAACAATACTGACATCAGTAAATGGTTTTGGTGCTATGAAGTTGTAAAATAAAAAGAGATAAGCACAGATCTTTATGTGATAGACATATCTTGCCATTTTTAACATGAAAATGTCATGTATGTTCAGGATTTTTTCAATCCTATGGAGTCGGATTATATAATGGATGTGACTGGGAAACAAATCATGGAAAAGAGCAGGAACAGAAAGTCATAGGAAGACAAGGATGAAAAGGAATATCAAAATTCTATTTCACTTATGTCCAAAAATCTATCATTTCATTGAAAAGTAAATTAATGCTAATAAAATCTGAGACATATGATTTCTCTAGCCATGGAATAAATTTTTCAAACAGCATTACAAAAATATAAATTAAAAAACCTCAGATTTATGAACTCTGGCTTAAATTTGACTTTATTTAGGATAAATAACTGATATTTCAATAGCTTTCTGCACAGATTTACTAGCAGTCATTTCTGCACCAACTCAGAGTCTCTCCTGTCATTACTCTGATATTCCAGATGACTTTGCTCTAAGTGAGTTAATGGAAGACTGCAGCTCAGCATATAGCATACAGAGTTGGAGGTCTATGCTCCATATCACGGAGAAGCTAAAAGGCTACAAATGAAACATGGAAAATACAATTTGCTAAGGAACTGCTATATAGTGTTTCACTTAGTGATTCAGAGTTTAGTCTAGCATTGATTTATGTCTCTTTTCTCATTATTTTTGATAAGTCAACTAGATCACTGGCTCAACTATTGCATGCAAGCAATTAAAGAAATAAGCTTTTTATACAACTTGATTACTGTGAACAATTTATTTTGGGCCATGGGGAAAAACTGGGTAACTTAAGACGAAAACTGACTCTTAAGAATCCTCACTTCCCCCTAAAATTCCAAATATGAGTAATACAAAAACTATTTTCCTATCATCAGGCCTAGTAACAGTTTGAAGTTTTCCTCTTTTCACCAGGTAAAAGATAGTAAGCACTTATCTTTAGATTTGGTCTCAATGCAACTACTGAAAACTCAACACAAATTTAACTTTCACCTTATGACCTCCACAAACACTACATTTGTGTGTCAGAAATATGTACTTTTAAAAGGTATTATATAAATGGATGAAGTAAGTTCACGTTATTATTGAGATTGTTAATTTTAGATGGTTTTCTCTGTATTTGCTTTGCAGAGAAAATTGCTTTCCTATCTGTAACATATTTGTATCTGGATTCTTCAGTCAGTGATCACATACAGTCTTCAGATGATAAAAGTGGCACGGTTCACTTTATTAAAAGTAAGTATTCAGAAGTAAAGATTATGTTAAACTAGAACAACAAACCTGAATCCAAGGTGATGGACTTTGGAGGTTTAATAGGATAGAACACAAAGGGAAATATGGCTCCAGGAATCTGGTTTTGTATCTAATAGGGGTAAGGACAGGACAAGGTGTAGCACATTAGCTTTTCAATAGTGAAATATTTCACAAGTAGGACAAAGGCAAGAATTATGAACATTACCTGTAGAATTCCACCAATTCAAAAGCAGGACAAGAAGACACCACAATAACTCAAAATATTTCTACCTTCAAACTTAAACTATCCAAGCCAAATAATCTAGAAAAGCTAGAAATGATTCTCCCAGTTGGTGTTCATAAGCATCCCCAAAAAAATGTTGCAAAGGATTTGTTTATAAAAAATTGAACATATAATTTGCTGAAAATAGCCAATTATACCTAATTTTGTGTTGACTGTAAATAAAAGCCACAAAAAAAGCAAAGAAGATGAACAGCAACTGCTTTTCCTCAAGTCGCAGGTGACCTTTTTTTCCCTGAAGCATGTAAGCAGTACTTTGTTTTTAAGGCTGAGAAACACTGATGTTGAAGCCATTCAAAACATGAAAAATCCAGACAGTTCTGAAAATATATCCAACTTTACATAAAAAACTTACTTGTATCCTGTAAATTTGAATTCTGAAAGATTTCTGATGTGCCGATGAACTGTACTCAACTTTCAAAGCTGGCAGGTAATTCCTTCTGATAGGAATCTCATTGGGTTGTTGAATCTTCATGTCATTTCCACTAGGAGTTAAACACACCTATTGCAATATTAAGGAAAAGGTGTTATTCTACATGATATAAAAGAGGGCTTTTTATATTAGACTTTAAATTAACAATTTTCATTAACATTTGAATGAAAGCTTAACAGTAAAAACTTTATTATAAATTTCAACAGAAGCAAAACAAAATAAGGAATCCATATGTTCAATTATTTAGGAAATTTTTAGCTTTTTTGTACACAGTTTTCCAGAGATCTATGACCAAGATAAAAACTGACTAATTTGCCTATACTACATTCATTTAACTACTGCACAGTTCTAATGAGTATGTAGAATTTACCTATAGACAAGGACAGCAGCATTCAGAGCATAACATGCTTTTACTTCTCATAATTATTTCAGGAATAATTTTTTTTAAATGTATGTGGTTGAATGACACAGCTGAATTTTGTGAGATTGTGAGATATCACAGTCAGCTAAAATACAAGACTTTGTGTTAAAATAATCTCCCAATCTCAAACTAACATCCTTCCCTGCCTCTTGATATAACAGAGTAACCTTTTGTAGCTTTGTGCGTATTTAGTCCCATGACCTGTAAAAACATTGTAATTCAATTTCAAAATTAGAGGCTATCAAAATCAGGCCTACAGCAACCTTTCAAATGTTCGTGTTTTTTTTTCTAGGCAGAAATAGAGATGGAATTTCAAATGGATTCTGTACGCCAATCATCTTCTAATTTTCAGTTTTTCAGAAATTACAAAATAATAAATGATCTTTTCCCCTTGTCCACCCATAAAAAATAAATCTATAGAATTATCAGTATTACCAAAATGTTTGGTTCCAACTCAACAGTCTTATTTTCCGATGGAGTTAGCTCACTGTATTCTTTGAATTCTTGTTCTAACTTATCTGTTTGCTTAACACTCATTGGTTTCCATCTAGACTTCTTCTTGGGTTTCGTCTCCCAGACCACATCAGAACTTTGAAAAAATAAAAAAAGGACCAAGAGAAAATATTTAGTTAGTTCAACACAAGGTTTACGTACCTAATTATGGTTTTTAATAGGTAATTACTATATAATGAGAAACCACATCATAAAGCGTTACAGTGGTAAATAAAAATAAATCACCCACTGCATTCTTGATACTATGTGGAAGCTAGTGTTTCTGATGTAACTCTAGAAAAGTTAACAAAGTTATCTATCAGCCAAGTGGAAGATATTTTTTCTTTCCACAAGGTATTATTATAGCTCATATACACACAGCTGATCAGACATAGCTCCCTATAACCCAGTTTCTTTTAGCTACATTTGCGTTCAGATACATCAGTAGCAGAACCATCTTAAAGAAAAGGTGATCTTAAAGAAAAGGGCAAAATAACTGAAATTGCTGTTTGGTTTCTTGCTAGGGTTGCTTTGTTGTTATTTTTAAGTTTGATTTCTTTTTCTTTTTCCAAATTAGATACAGACTGTCTACTGCAATCTTTTCGCAAGACATTTACAAATGGTAAAATTCCAAGGGGAGGGGAGGGGAAAGAAATTTCAGCTAGGGAAAATACTTGAAAATTTAAATGTTTTAAGATATTGCAGGTTTGTTTGTTTGTTTGTTTTCTTACATTACCTTGTAATTCCTATGTAGGACACCTCCTGTCTTGTATAATTATTAACCAATGAAATTCCAACATCTTGTAAAGACAGAATAATTTCTTGCTCTGCTAGTTCTGCCTGTACACTTTCATATGCCAATTTAAATACATTCTTATCTTCAGTGATTAGGACAATGCGCTGCAAACCTTCAAAAAATGACACTAAATAGACCACCTTTCTACAGTCCAGGTTGAGTACTTCTATTTTGTCCTACAAATAAGAGAGGAAAGGCTTTTACAACTCTATTCATCAAGCAAATGCAAGACTTTAGAACAAGAATATGAACAAAAATAGGAGACTATTTTAAAAGGTACAGGAAAATAAAGTTTTTAATTACTAAGTTTTTTCACAGTCTCTCATATGCATTCTGGCAAACACAGAGTTGTTACTGTTCTGTTTGAACCTCATCTATGACATTCTTACTTATTACATATGGAATATTATATGTACACTAATCCCAGTTACAGAAAAAAAAACACAGTTATTGTTCTTTCCCCAGCAGAAGTTAACTAAGTGGCAAAAATCCCTAGCACTGCCATATCCACTGAAGTCCACTGACATTATAAAAGCAGGATCTGTAAAACACTTCTATTTTATTGATGTGCCTCTAGGAAAAAAAAAAAGTCAAGGAGAATCTGCATACTTTATTGGATGATGCAGGGAACATTGCTACTGAGGATGAGGAAAACATGGAGGTTCTCACTCCCGTCTTTATTTCCATCTTTAATAGTCAAACCAGTCAGGGTGCAGCACTCTGCACCCTGAGCTGGAGGACCAGCATGGGGAGCGGAATAAATCCCCAACAATTCAGAAGGAACCAGTTAGTGATCTGCTACTCCACTTGGACTGTAACAAGTCCATGGGACTAGATGAGATCCACCTGAGGGTACTGCTAGAGTTGGTGGAAGTGCTCAGCAAGCCACTTTCCATCATTTATCAGCAGTCCTGGGAGGTTCAGAGGTACCAGGGAGGTCCTAGACAACTGGAGGTGCACCCAGCTACAAGAAGGGTTGCAAGGAGGATCCAGGTAACCACAGGCCTGTCATCCTGACCTCAGTATTGGGAAAGGTCATGGAGCAGATCATCTTGAGTACAGTCTCACAACATGTGTGGAACAACCAGGAGATCAGGCCTAGTCAGGGTTCATAAAAGGCATGTCCTGCTCGATCAACCTCATCTCCTTCTAATAGTAGATGACCTGCCTAGTGGATGAGGGAAAGGCTGTGAATATAGGCTATCTGGACTTAAGCCTTATAAAAGGATCTGGACAGGCTAGATCAATGGGCTTAGGCCAATTGTATGAGATTCAGCAAGACCAAGTCACTTTGGTGACAACCCCATGCCAGGTTGGCTGGAACCTCAGGCAGCCTGACCTACTGGGTGTCAGGGCTAAGTGTGTAAGTAAGGTCCCTTTGAACCTACATCATTCTATGATTCTATGAACCCACAAGAGAAAACCTCTAAATGTCTAAAACACTTCATTTACCCTTGCTTTAGTTAAAGAATCAAAATCTTACTAAAAAAGTGATTAACACCAAAAAAATATCTTCAAGTTTCCTTTTGAAGTAGGACAGCACCAAGAAATATCATTATTTAGCAGTTATAGCGGAAGCATATTAGCGGAAGCATATTAGATTCTAAGATCATTAAGTCATCGTTATACAAATCAGCACATTTCACATGCACATCTAAAGCAACTCAATTATTTTTTTTGATTGAACTATTCCTCTAGGAGTAAACTAAAATGCAGTAGGAGATGCAATGTGATAGGCAAAACAACAGTCTTGATTCAAGCAAATGAGATTACTCCCACATCAGCTACCCCAGAATTTAATTAGGTCTGCAACAAGACAAAGTTCTGTTTCTGAAGGTGAAAATCTTACCAGTACTGCAAACGCTGGCAAAACATTATACAATTATGCAAACCTAGCTATTATTCTAATCTTGCATATAAAAACCTCAAGGAAATCACAGTTCCTCCTTTTCCAGAAAATTCTATGTGTGAATAACAAAAACATGCATACAAGTACGGTCAGCATAAGCATCACTATGAATACAAACATTCCTGGCTTTTGAATATGAAGCTATGGAACATTCATCTTTACTGTGATTTGAGAGAATTTCCTCTGTATTGTACTTGCATCAGAATAATGCCTAGATTTATTAAGGATGTAGTAACAGAAAAAACATACACAGAAAAGTAAATAGCATTAAAAGCAGATCTACATACCTCTTTTGGTGTAATTTCCTCAGTTCTTTTTCCACATTTCCATCTCAATTTTCTAGATCCTGCTGGGTCTGCCCAAGTATACAACACTGCCTTGTTTGGCTGAAGACAGCCTTCTAATTCACTGAGGGAACTGGAACAAAATGAAACAAGCAAGAATATTTACTTTTTCCTCTGTACTGAAAGTGAAAACTGAAAACAACAATAAGCAGGTAAAAAAACCACAGCAAAAACATACACAACGCAATAATAAAATCTCTATTTAAACTTTAAAAATACATATTAATACTTACTAACGTATGCTCACTAGATTTATAAAAATCATTTTCTTTCCCACTTGTAATTGAGAACCATTAAGTACAGAAGAAGTAGACAGTGGAACTTACAGATTGAAAAGAAAATTCAGGACTTGTGCTGTCTGACAAAATTGTTCTGAATCCTCTGTTTAGGAAAGCTTTCTTCTATATGATTTGCTGAACGGAAAATGGTTCTTTGTACCTGGATACAATGGGTATTTTCAGGCAAGCCAATTTTAAATACTATTCCCCTCACATACAGTAAAAACAGGCAGACTTTTCTTCTGTAGCTTTCTGGTCTCTGTAAGGAGCCTGTCCATTGTCAAGTATGGTTCATTACAAAAGTTACATATATATGTATTAAACTTACACTGGGGACGTTCCAAATCCTGCTAATAAAATGACTGCTCTTTACAGTTAAAAACCAAAAACTTTACTATATTCCTTACATGAAAATGAGAATTCAGTTGTAACCTTTACTTCAGTAGCAGCCCTTCGGCTTTTGAAATAAAAATCTTTAAAGAAAAGCAGTGTAATTGTCTGAAAGAGCCTGTTGGCCTTTAGAAAGATCCAGACCAAGAGTGATGTAACAATTCTTGCACTTCTCAGCACTGCAAGTATCAGCATATGAAATATTATGAAGCATTCCAGTCTCAGAACAGAAGTGGTATAGCTGCACTCCAGTGGTGCAGCAGAGCACTAATCCATCTAATCTACTATCAGCATTGAATCACAGAAGTGGCAGACATGGCACCACCCCGTAACAATCCTTGAAAGATGCTTTATGCAGGAAAATGTGAAAATAAGAATTCAGGTTTTAATGACTTTCCCCCTTAATTTCAAATATCGTTACAGCAGGTGTTTAGGAGTAATCAAGACAAATTTCCAGTGATAGCAGATACTCAATCTGGCTTAATAATTCTTAAATAACTACCTGTTTTTCAGTTTATTCCCTCTTCTTTTTTGTAATTTTTTAGCTCATTATTTTTCTAAATCTTAACTAAACTTGACAGCAGAGGACAAGTTTGAAATCTAACTACATTTCCAGCTCAGCTATTACTTATTCTCTGATGTAGGCATGTGCATAGTTCCAGAACAGCTAAATATATCCCATGCCCTGAAAGAGTTGTAAGGGAATGCAAGGGGCAAGGACATAAAATTCTTAAGAAACGGGACCATTGCTTCTTTAGCTCACAGAACAACTTAATTACTTCCAGAAACAGGTGCTCTGCACTACATCACCTTATTATTTATATTTACATTCAATTTATAAAACAAAAGATTTTTAGGTGCTCTGACAAAATGAGATATTCAATTTTTAAGAAATAGGCTTTTTTCCTCCATTATTCTAGCTTAGGTACTTGAAATGAAAAGACAAATCTGGACACAGAACTCCATCTAAACTTTCATAGACTGTTTATATAACTAAAAAAACATGTTCCTCTGTAGGAAGATGAAAGTGTTCTATAATGCATCAGTTAAATGCTTCTCTGCATAGCACTCATTTATTTTCTCCATTATTAAGCAAAGAATGTTCACATGTCTATTTTAATTCTGCAGGTAATTTAGTAAATGTACACAACTGATTTATAAGCTTGCAGTGGAAGGATAAAAGGCTTAAAGTGCAACACTGAAACAGTTCCGTACATATATAATATATATATATGCATAATAACAATCTAGCCTGAACTATTATCACCACAGAAATTAAACTGCAACAATAGTTACTACTGCTTGCCTACTACTAAGCGTACATGTTTATAATACATGAAATAACAATTGGCATATCTGCTTGCAGACTTACACAGTAAAAAAAACTGCCTTACATACCTTTGTCCATACTCAATAATTTCTTCTTCAGTATGGTTTATTAACAGAAAGGGTGCTGCACCATCGTGGTAATCAGAAAAAGTAATCACTGTAGAATGTTCAGACAAGTTGACATCCACTGTAATCCCTCCAAGCTATAAAATGGAAAAAATTACATAGTAAGTAACAGCAGAATTATTTTCTAACAAAGCAAATATAATTTAAATATTTCTAAAAACATTTATAAGATGAAACCATCAAACAATAAAACAAACCATCTGTTTTAACATGCCTATTAAATACATTCCTAATGATAGCATTATTAGAAAACAAGCACTGCATGCAGTAACTAAAACTATGGAGAATTTCTATAATCTCAAAATTTAGGCTAGTGGTAGCACAATCTTTCTTGAACCACTCATATGCAATAAAGTGCATAATATCCCTCAAAATATTCTACTAGTAAGAATATTCAAATATTTTTAAATTGCTGACAGATGAGGCTATATGTAAATTTAGCCACATCAAAGTTACTTTTCAAAGTAGCTGTGTCACTTTACAACTAATGTAAACATTTCTCAGTCTTAGGTAGAGAACTCTGACAAAATATTTTAGCTTCAATAGTTCATTTCTCAGAGGAGCACTTATAATGAAACATCTACTTATATCTGTGTGTACATACATACATATACACACACACATATATATTTTTTCCCCAGCTAACCTTTTGTAATACTTGATTGAGTAGAAAACTTTGCAGAATGGAAATGGGACATGTATTTATGCTTTTACATAATTTTCAAAGGTAACCATTTACCTTGTTGTCTAAATGCAGTAAGAGACAGTTTTCTTGCTTATCAAAATCTATCTTCTTTGGAGGGAGATCAGAATTTTCAACTCTAACAAGCAGTTTGTTGGCATCATTTTCAGGCCAAAAGGGAATACACTATTAAAAAAAAAAAAAATCAGATACTTAGAAGTAAATGAGAAGACAAAGTATTAGATGGCATTCCACTTCAGTCCACCATTCGTTCCTAAAATTTCACTCAGAACTGTAGTAGAATTGGGTCAGAATCTGTTACAACACCTGAAATTAATTACTTACCTGAACACAATAAACTGATTCAGAAATAAAATGCATAAAATAAAATTCAGACACAAAACAGATAACATATTTGAAATCCCACGTATAAAGCAGAGCAGAACTAAACCACCAAAGCGGTTCTGCTTATTAAAAAGAAATTTAAAAATATTCACAAAATTGTTTTTTTTTTTCATTAAAAGATCTCTTGTTAAATAAGTATAAATTTATTACAAAAGAATTTTTCAATGACATAAATTGGCATAAATGGCATAAATATACTGCTACATAACTTGAGTAAGCAGAATACTGGCACATTAGCTAATCTTTTGTAGTATATATAATACACATACTCACTCACATATAAATATGCGTTTATAAAACAGAAAAAGTATGAACCTTAGGCAACTAAGCCAGAGTGTATGTTCTACTATTTTCATCCACAACTGAAATCATCCCATCTGGATTTAAAAATCAATAACAAACAATAGTTTAAGTTTACATTCTAAGTAGATAAGATGGGAAGGCAGCAAAGAAAAAAGTTTTAACTCTAACTAATGAAATGTCTGCTGCTGATTAAAAAGAGTCCTGTAAAAGGGACAAGTTATGATTATTCATAACTCTCAACAATGTTGGCAAGCACTCACAGCATTCTTATGAAGTTCATGGTGGCTCTGTGCTCAGAATGAAAAGATCACAATAAGTCAGTGACTGTATAGATGCAACATTTTTCCTATATGCCAAACTGTTCACCTGTAGCATTCAAAACTGCAGATTCATCTCTTTCCAATACAGATTGAGAAAGTCAGATGTTTTTACTCAATCATATTTGAATCCTAGAATTAAATTGTCAATGGTGAAAGACTAGTTCACCAACTTACCATGCCACTAAGTTCCCTTTCCCATTGTTTCTCACACCACAGGAAGCAGGAAGACAAAGGAAAAAAATATAGTTAAACAGCAAGACTGAAGGTGTTATCTACACCAACACCAAAGGAAACATAAATCGTATAATATACTAGCACAAAGTAAAGGAAGTAAGTCTCAACATAGGAGCATAGGAGATCTCAGAGGAAATTCAAAGAGAATCAGTCAACAATAAGACAAAGTTTTAAATAAAAATTAATACAGGTAAAAATGATTAGCTAAAGAAGTCACAGAATCAACCACAGAGAATTGAAATACATTACTTTTTTGCAACAGTCTTTAGTGGTTTAGGCACAAAACAGTGCTATTTCCAAATGTTTTGCCACACAGTTTGTCAGATTGGGTATTAGGAAAACATTCTTCACCAACAGGTGGTCGGGTACTGGAACAGGTTTCCCACGGCAGTGGTAAGAGCACCAAGCCACTATAGTTCAGAACATCCTTGAACAACTCCCTCAGACATATGATTTGATTTTTAAGTAGTATTGCGTGAAGTTGTGAGTTGGACTTGATGATCATTGTGTGTCTCTTTCAACCTGGGATATTCTATTATAGGTGCTTCACCAGACATTATACTCCCGTCTCCACTCTGTAGTAGGAACACTAATTTGACTTTTTATTCTGTCATAACAGTGTCAGTGGAAAAGGGAAGCACCACTGATGTCATCTATTTGGACTTCAGTAAAGCCTTTGGCATGGTTCCTCATAACACCTTTCTCTCCAAATTGGAAAGATACAGATTTAATGGGCAGACTGTTCAATGGACAAGGAACTGATTATGAGATCACACCCAGAGTGGTGGTCAATGGCTCAATGTCTGGATGGAAATCAGTGATGAGCAGTGTCCCTCAGGGTCAGTACTTGGACCTGCACTCTGGAATCGACAGTTAGATCAAGTGCACCCTCAGCAAGTTAGCAGATGACACCAAGCTGTGTGGTGCGATTGACACAACTGAAGGACAGGATGCCATTCAGAGAGACTTGGATAGGCTTGAGCAGTTGACACAGGTGAACCTCATGAGGTTCAACAAAGCCAAGTGCAAGGTTTTGCACGCGGGTTGTGGCAACCCTCACTATCAATACAAGCTGGAGGATGTAAGGATTGAGCGTAGGTCTCTTGAAAAGAGATACATGCTTGTCAGCTGTCTTGGACTATATCTAATTTTAAGAACTGTCTATCCTTGTCAAGCCATTTCATACCACTCAAACTCTACCAACTCCTTCCTATTGCAACATTTGAAGAGATATAGATTTTTCTCAAAAATAGAAATTGAATTTTGACAGATCAGCTCTTTTCCAGACAGGACACATGTCCAAGACTAGATGGGCTACATGCAAGAATTGCTTTTTCCCTGAGAAGACAGCCTATCATTAAGAAAGAGTGAATAAATTGAGAAGCAGAAGGAAGAACCATGCTTAACTTAAATGGACAAAAGTGAATGAAGGAAAATGGGGTGCACTGTGGAGAAGTGAACTAAGCTGAGATATGAGCTAACATGTTAGCAAGCTTGTCTGTATTCTGGATATGCTCTCTTCAAGATCCATCGGAGGAGAGGGAAATAGAAATATCACTCTTCCTAGAAGGCAGTATGCTTTCAGCATTCGCATCATTCCAAATTGAACCCAACATTACACCCAAATACTTTCTTTCTCCTATGCATTCTGAAGAAAGTTCATAACATGAAAATTGAGATGCACTGAACTAAAAACGCACACATACAGAACTCTAGGCACATACGAAAAATAACTTTATCAGACACAGGGATTCTGCAGTGCCAAAAGTGAACCTGCATTCCTAGTTTACAACATAGCAGACTTTGTCAGCAAGAAAGCTGCCATTTCTGCACCACTTGTCCTAGGTGCAAGCACCACGTCAGTCAAACCACCATACCGCATATCACTGAAAAAATGGAACAGAAGTTTCAGTGCCATATGGAGAAATGTAATACAGTAACAGCAAAGCGCTACTTATGATGCATGTAACAGAGAAAACATTTCACTTATTGTAAACCAGGTTTACATTTATAAGCCCAAAAGTAACAATGAGAAAAGGTAACACAACACAGGTAACTTATTGAACTAGCACAGTGTATTCAGACACTGTCATAGAACACTGTGCATGTCTTTTTCCTCCTATCAATGTTGTAACTATTTTTTTTTCTTAAAGAAAACACTTGAAACAGTTTCCTTTATAAGTTTACCTGTTGCAAAACAAGTGGTATCCACTTTTCCTTGCCTTCTTCAGCCACTTCCAAAGTGTATTTGCTTCTATTTGAGATCATAAAAAATGGAGTAAAAGTTACAATTCTAGTAATATTAAAACTGCTGTTGTTTATGGTGACACCGACCTGTGAGTAGAAGAACACTGTTAGATGCAGTTCTGCTCTGTCTTCATTTATATTTCTGGAAAATAATGAATTCAAAAGATAAACTTCACATACTTGATAATCTTTTTTATGACTCTTGCATTTCACCGAACCATGACTTCCAACAGTGTCCAGTGAAAACTGATCAGACAGCTCACTGTCAGTTACCATAAGTTGAACCTATGAAGAAGCAGCTGGTATTAATTTTCAGTTTACAGACATTGGCCTATGGAATCATATATAGAGTATACATGTATACATACAAATTTAAGTACATACCGAATACACCAGTATTTCTATGTATAAGACACAACAATTGCCAGTATTGATTCATTCCTCAGTCAGTAGTAAGCAGCATTAAAAATTTCTTAGCAAAGTCAATTGGTGAACTGCAATTAAACCATAGCTTTCTAACAACTCAGACAGAATCTAACAACCACAACTGCAAGTATTCAATTTTTAAGTACCACAGCGTTACATTCTTAAACAACTTCAAAGTATTAATTAGAACAAGGACTTTTATTGATGCAGCTTAAATGAGATAAAGGATTGTTTTTTTTCTCAGGGAACACTTCTTAGTGATTTTTATTCCTGATAAAAGGTGAGCATATCTTTCTTAGCAATATCTTTGGTAAATTTCCCCAAGTATATCTGACAATACACTTTATTATTTAAAATAGCCTGTCTTTAGATAGTACAGTAAGTTTCATGGTTTTTACAGAACATGTAATTGTAGATAGTTTTCAAAGTAAAAAGAAAACCACAGACAGCAAGATACGGCACTGTAATGTACAGAGCTATTAGATTTTACTAAATGTAATACCTTGTTATTTTGGAGGAAGTTTTTGGGCTGGAAAGAAAACAGTAGCGGCTTTTTGCAATCTGGAGGATGCTTGCGGTGAATACCATCAGCTTTGTATTGCAACATTCGACCAGTTTTGTTTACCATCCAGTATGGGCTGTGAATTGCTATAACCATCTGCCCAGTTGTGTATGTCACGTGGACAGCAATGTCCAGTTCAGTCTTATCCAACTCTGTGATGCAGTAAAATGTTGTGAAGCTGATATCCGGTAAGTTACTTTTTATATGGTACTCGCTTTTCCAGTTTTGATCAAGATAGTTAAGCAACTGTAAATCTAGTTTCGTTTGATCCAAGACTGCATTATGAATCTGGGCTGAACATCCATCTTGCAGAGTGACATATTTGTTCCCATTTCCCTTAAAAAAAAAGTCACAGTCAAAACCCACAACAATATCAATATCATACATTTCTAGCTATTTTTATAAATCAAGATACAAGTTATTTGAGCACAATAGTAAATAGTTACATTATTTAACTGTGTTACATTCTTAGATATCTATCTTAATGCCACATTTTATTAAAAAAACAACAATGTATTGTCATCAGCATCTAATCCAACAAATCTGTCACCAGATTCAAATATGTAGAATGACAGATTTCCTCAACTCAGAATTCATTTCATTAGATTCATAAGAGAGATACAGAAAATAAACTGTTACTTCCAAGCATGTGGCAGAGATCACAGTCCCTAGCTCTAGTAATAGTGCATCTATGATAAAATGTTACGATTAGATTGTTCTACTTGCGTCCAAATACTAATCACTACTATCATCTGAGAAAAATGCATTTCAGTGTCTCTTATCTACATTTACATTATTCTAAACCTATATCAGTAAGTAGTAGGACATAATCTAGACATATCCACAGACTAAGACGTTTACTGCTGAGGAACTAGTGATGACACAGTATGTATTTTTGGTGTTTAACTGAGAGCTGCTGGTGCTCAGCTTTCAAAGGCCCACTAGCAGTCAAAGGGCATTTAATTTCATCTGGAAAAAGTGTATACTTATGCTGCAGTTCAAGCAAAAACTTAGCAACAAGACAGCAATGGGACATTTCCTTAGCATGGTACTGCTAAAAGTTAATGACAGTTTCTGAAAGCACATAAAATGCTATGTAGGATAACCTAATTACATTGCTTGAGGCAGTCATAATCACTAGGAAAAATTGACACTGCTTAGTTAGATACCAAGATACACATGGAAAACAGAAAGCAACTCTCCCACAGGATTAAGCTTACACAGCATAAATTTCTCTTTGCCTTCGTATCTGAAGTATGAGTTAGTAATGATTATTATAAATACCATTTTTCCCCATGCTGGTGTCACTTCATTTCTGTAGATACAGACTTCCCTGTAATATCTGTAAAGCTCGCTTCATAAAAACAGAAAAAGCAGCAGCGTATTTAAAAACAGATTTCAACTAGCTAATCAGCTTTCATAACAAAAATGGGCAACATCACAAAAACTGGAACACTGAAGAATTACCTCTATGGAGTAAGTTATGTGATAAGGAAGAAGATTGTGGAGAAGAACAGAAGGCCATAAATGAACGACATATGGATAATCCCACTGATCATCTGAACATAATGAAGATGTCAATGTGTCTTTTACAGTAACAATATTGATGATAAGTGAGTGGTTAGTCGACCTCACAGACTGGCATTTCCTTTGCAATAAGCTGTCAACATTTTTCATAATTTCATCAAAAGTAATTCCTTCACACATATCATATTCTCCATCCACTCCATTTTCATTTGCTATGGGTAGCAAACTCAGTATTGATCTGTAAATGAAAGCATTTTTAAACACTCAGTATGAGATTGAATATTTTAATTATGAAATAGTAGGATGTAATATTAACACTAGTATTTGGATTTCTGAAGATTTCTGACAGTAACTCATTGCCTGCCTTTGTCTCATTTGAGTAAGGAAGCTAAAGGTAGATTAGATCCCAGAGGCTCCTGGAAAATTGTACCAGTTGCAGTTTTCTGCTTCACATCACCACATTCTTTTCCTGAAAAGAAGAGGCTGATGAAGGTTGTTATGAAGCTACTGAATTCAGGTACAAGAGCTGCTATATTACCTTTCCAAGGAAAAGGTCTGAATAAACAATCCAACTCTTGTTACAGATCTGCAGGAAGTGCCTTTCTTTCTAGTCACATAAGGCATTAGATTTATGGATTTTTTGTAGTCTTGGCTTTCTTAAGGCAACTGCTTTAACCCAGTCAGTGCCTCTTGACCGAAGACTTCTGTCAGTAAACATTGCACAACTGTCTAAAGAAACGCACCGATGTATCCGTGCAAGGAATCAGAAAGTTGCTAAGCCTTCTTATTAAATAATTTTATTAAATAGTCTTATTTAATAATATAGTTAGAAACATTCATGAATGTAAGACCACCTTCAGTACACTGTAACTCACTCAACTAAAAAGGAAATTGAAACAGAAGGACTGCTGTCATTGCCTTGTACCTAACAAGGAAGCATTCTATAACTTTTATGACTGCTTTGCAAACTTCAGCACAAAGAAAGTTATATACACTAAAATTTGCTACTACATGGTTATCATCATTAAAAAGAAAAAATAAAAAAGGTGGAGGGATGTTTAGGTGAAAACAGAAGGAAGAAGCCTTAAAAACTGTCAAAACAAACATTTGCTTACAAGTTAGTAACAGCTTAGCTAAATAGTACACACGGCAATTTCAATTGGGTATTAGCCTGCAGGTGTTAATAGCATAGCTATACTGCTAGCCAAGTCTTTCCAAAATGGACAAGTCCTATTCTACATCAGTGATAGAGTTTAAGTGCATTACATTCAGTGTTACATTTCAGTATCTCTTAAAAAAAAAAAAAGAGAAAAAAAAGCAGCTGCAATATATAACCAGACATCGTTCCATCAAAAAAATGTCTATTGTGTGTTGATATTAGGTAGCAATGGGAAATTGATTTTTTTTTAATGTAGTTATTTGTATACAATAATCAGCAGTGTATAAGCATTTTATTTGATAAAAGAACAATCTAATAAAGTACCTGTATGAGGACAATGGTATGTTGAATTCATTTTCTGGTGATGCAGTCCCTAGACATCTTCCCTCGTCAAAAATATTGAATGGGATTGAAAAATGATTCCTTATCTATACAAAATAAAAATCCAGCAAGATACATAAGGAAAGACTGGTAAGGTAAACTGTTCTGAGCCAAACAGAGCACAGAATAAGCACTTTCTCATTATTCATCTTACCCATTTTCCATTAAAAGTCAGGTATTTCAAAGGGACTCTCTAACAGAAAATCTACTTGAACAATGTTGTTTTGCTCTCTGGTCTCCAACCCCCTCAAATCCAGTGCTTTTGTTGCTTTCAAAAAGCTTTTTATTTTTGAAAATCTCTTCTAAACTACCTTATGATACACAGTAGCAAAGTTACATGAATTGTTGAGATCAGCATGTAAAATACTGCTTTTTAAAATGATTCTTTAAAGACTACAAGATCATCTTCCCTAGAGTTATTCAAGACCTGCCTGGACACCTACCTGTGCAACCTGGACTAGGGAGCCTGCTTTGCAGGCGTGTCAGACTTGATGATCTCTAGAGGTCCCTTCCAGCCCCTACAATTCTGTGATTCTACGATCTACATTCATTTAAAAAAAATTTAAAAATAAATGAAACTACAATGGAGGGAAGCATCCTGGATATATACCTGGATAGGAGAACGAATAGTTATCATCTTGTTTCCTTCAACAGTATCAATTTGGCAGACAATGGACCTTTCAACACCTGACTCCTCGTGCCTTACTCTGTAAATACATCGACCCACTTTGGTCAACGGAATCTTCTCAACAGCAGAATGATTATGTGGACCTAGAATTTTACAAGGTCAGAAATGAACATTCAAAAGAAGGATAAAGATGCATTTAAAAAAGAGAAAGGTGTGTATTTTCTATAGCAATCAATCTGTAAAAAAAAAAAAAATTAAGGCAGATGAAAAAGTACAATTGCCCCTTCTAGTCTGACAGCCTTGTGGTGGGACCAAACAGGAAAGATTCCTGTTTTCTTCCCACAGGAAAAAGAGTAAACGAATCTGTAACATAAATACACTGTAGCTTTTGCCTCTGCTAATAATATCAGTGCCTACAAATAAATATTTACAAAATATAATGGCTTGTTAATAAGGTATTGCACATATATACTGCAAAAAACAATTCAACTATAAATAAATAATATAGTCACAACTGGTTTGAGAAATCAGTCTTGAAAAACTGTCAACTGGTATAACAAACCAACATATGTAGTTAACTCATAAACCATTAAAAATAGCTAAATTTTAGCTATAACTGTCTTTAAATTATTTAAAACAGTTTTTCTTTGACAACTTTTCCCTTAAGGATACCTTCTCTGAACATGCATATATACAGCCCTCAGTACTGTTAAACTGTTAAAAACTAAAAAATTTTAAAAATAGACAGCTTAATTATACATTAACCTGCAAATATTAACAAAAAAGTAATTGCAATAAAATAATGAAATAAAGATTAGTAATCTAATAAATTATCATAATAGAAAGTTTATGCTACAGAAACTAACAAGAAAGATACATGCAACTTTTAGCTAAGAAGGCCAAAGAAGGATTTCAAACACTATCATGCATCTGCAATCCAAAGAAACAGTACTTTCCACGTCAATAAATACTGGAGGGCTGCATGGCAAATACAAGGTGCATCACAAAGTATTTATGAAAAACAAAGGTTTGTGAATTTTGGAACTTACAGACTTGAATATAAAACCTTTTGCTACTCAGGGTTGTCATTGCTGTGAACTGTTCACTCTCACTTTTAGTTCTGACATATTCCATATTTAAAGTATCTCCATCTCTTAAATTGAATATTTTTGCTCCAAATTCAGCATTGAGGACTCTGAAAGAATCACTAGGCAAGACAGTGATGGCAAGTCCTAAAGAATTTATTAGTACAAACGGCGCTCGGTCTTTTTTGAAGATATCTGAAGTTTGACTAGCTGCTTCAGCAAATGCCTAGAAAGTAAAGATACAAAATATAAATATTCTGAGTAAGGCTTCAACAAGAGAATTCGTGCAAATATTTGTTTCACAGAACTCTCATGCTGTACAATTAAGTAAGCATTCTTACCGTTCCCAAGTTACTCAACATTTGTAGTCCACATTTGGATAATGTAATATTCAGCTGATCTTTTGAGGAAACACTTATTACTGTTTTATATTCTGGAACTTTATAGGTTTCTTCTTCTGCATCTGATTCAACTAATGCTTTTTTAGCTTTCTTCTTCATCTGAAAGGAGATTTTTTTTTATTTCTTTTTTTTTAAGAATTGCCTGATCATTTTTTCTGTAGCGAAAGTTTCATCTCATGACTATGTTTTTCCTCTCCTCTTCCCAATTCTTTGCCCTGTACTGATATTCCCATTTTATTCAGATTTTTATTTTCAAATTAAAACAAGAAAAGGGGAGGAATAAAGAAGGCAAGAGGCAAAGGACAGATTTCAGAGGTCAATGAAATTCCAATAATAGAGCTTAATACATTATTAATACATTATTACATTAATATATTAATACATTATTTTTCATCCCTCTTCATTAATAATACACTTTGAGACTAGAATTTAAATACGCTCAGTACTGAAAGGTGCAGAGGTATAACTGCTTGTTTGTTGGTTTTTTTTTTTTTTTTTTCCCCAAAAAAGAATTTAAATGAAAGATTTTCCAAAGTTCAGCTTTGGGAAACATACCTTGATTTCAAGAATCCATGGTTTAAATAAGTCGGTCTTCTCAATTTCTAGTGGCTCAAGTAAAGGTTCCCACACTCCAAACATCTCATTAAAATAGTGTACCTATTGGAAATTACACACTACTTAAAATAATGTAAGTTCTACATATATTTTAAAGGACTTAAATTTCTGATTTACAAAAATACATTAATCACTTTGGAATAAAAAAAAGACATAATCAAGATGGACTTTTAGTTAGCTCCCATCATAAGAAGAAGAAAATGCATAATAAAATAAATCATGCATCTAAGCCTCTACTAAAGTTCTCTTTCCAAAAAAGTTAAGTAAGGTCTATCACTTAAAATATAATTTTAGTTTAAATCCTAGGTACTGAAAGCCTAAAGCACTACAAAATAGGGAAGAATCTACCTACAAGAGCTATTGAATTTTACATTACTAATTTCTAAACATGAGCCAGTTTGGAAGATTCATGTACGATACTGATACCACATAATATTTGAAAATAGGGACACATTATTATATTCTGTAGCAATCTCAGTTTAACATTGCTCATGAGTTTTAGCCTGTTGTTTCTTCAAAACTTCATATTGTCACAACAGGATTTTGGGATGGAGATAGAGCAAAAATGTGTAGAAATGTGAGACTGTACAACCCCAATCACTGCCATTAATACTGTAAACCTAATGCGTTACATTTTCCGCTTTCACTATCTTAGCACCTCATTCCTGTCCCTCTCCTGCAACAGGTTTCTTCAAGAGATTAATCATCAAATACACAGATCATTTTTCTTTTGTTTTATAAATAATACAGTGAGCTAATATATTAAGAAAATTCTTTCTTGATCTAGAATTCCTCACCTCTAGCTCAAGGTGAGAACGTAGGTTGATGAGTGTACTCCAGTTTTTGACTTCTCCAAGAAATGAGGACTTGGCTAAGAGCATTGGTACAGTACGGTGCCCAACCCCAGCTTCAAGTGTAAGAACAACAGATTCTATACTCATTTTCAATAACTGTCCTGTGGGAACCAGTTCGGTGGCTGGATTTGTGTCTTTGCTTTCATTTGATTCTTCAAGAAACCACAATTTTAGATCTTTTAAGTCTTTCGTATTCCATAAGCCTGGAGGAACTTGATTAATTTCTTCTTCTGCTGTTTCTGCAGTTCGATAAAGGGCGGACGTAATAGTGATTACTGTATTTATGATTATTGGCGAAACCTACAAAAAAGTAGTTGGAATAATTGAGAATCAGAAGCTAGCACAGGAAAAAAAGTCAGCTACTTTCAGACAAAAAATCATAATGAATTACATTACATCAACAAAATAGTTCTGTTCTCTACAGATCTCTTTCCTCACACTTGAAAACAGATTTCTTTCTGCAACCTATATTTTAATCTGTTCAGATTTTCAACCTCCCCTTTCTGCCAGACAAGATCTTTCAAAACTGCATTATCCAAAGCCATATGTGAATGCTTTAGATGTTATGTCTGCACTTCAAGCATTCTTGCAAAACAGATTCCAAAACTAGGGCATCGTGACACAGTTGTTATTCTTTAATTTTATTTGTTTTCGCAAGCTAAAGCAGCAAAGTGATCTGGTGAAGAACAGAAACAATTCACCACTTCAGTTATTTCTGATTTTTAGTTTTTATCCTTTTAAAGAGACATATCCCATTAGCAACTTTAAAGCCATCTGAGCAGGAAGGAGTAGAAGAAAAACCATGATAAAATTCTACCTACTTTTACTGTTAGAGATTTAATCATTAGATCAGCTGACTGAGGATTATTACCAGACTGTTTCATTTCAAAGAAGAAGTCGCAAGGCTGTAATACCTACACAAAAGAGTAAAAAATACAAGTTGAGAAAAAAATATCTTAAAAAATCATATAATTTTAAATACCATACATCAAGAATACTGAAAATATATTGCTTGTTCTTCAAAATTAAGATAATCTGAACACTATGTGTTCCAGAGTAAAGAAAAACAAGCATCAGAAGTGTCACTTCACTAAAGTACCAAATATCAGCTACAGCAAAATATGTCACACTACAGTAAGGCCATTTTTTATGTAAAGTCTGTAGATGTCTTCAAATACTACGTGCATCATCATGTTTATGACTTTGAGGAGAATCAGACTTGTCAGTTAATTACAAAGTAACAACATACCAAATAAATAAGTCACTTTTTCAATCACAGTCAGTTCCAGCTTGACTTTGTAATCAGCCCTTCCATATTCCCACTTATCAGTGTTAACCAAACTCACAGCCCTAAGTGATTAATAAAGCAGGCAGATGTAGTTAGACTCTGCTAATACTGTATTGACAGCAAAATTTGCTCTCAAGTCCACTACCTGAGATAAGTCTCTGAAAAACAGAAATTTCCAGGAATGCTACTTTTGTCATCTTTCCAAACATCTCTTTCCATATCTAAACCAGATGCTGGTTCCACAGAAATATCCTGAATCAGTTTTACCAAACGAGCTCAATCTAACACTTTTTGTCCACATTATTATTTTATCCATTGTCAAATTTTGTCCATTGTATCATTGTATTATTTTATCCATTGGTCAAATTCATCATTTTATTTTTTGTGGTAAAACAAGAAATGAAAATAGTATATCTTTCTTTAGACTACAGCACACGTGATAAATGCAGGGAAAGAACATCATGATGTAAGAAATTAATAATATTTTTACTCCTCTGGAATCTTTATTTTGACCTTGTCACTGAAAGAAATCTCAAAGCTACAAATTAAGATAAGATATTTTGGCCTAACACACAAAGCAGAACAAAAACAACAATACAACCTAAACACAGGATTTTATTCATGAATACATAACAGAAAACTTCAGAAATAATTTACATTCTAGTAGCATAAGTTACACAGTGTCTTTTAAATGCAAACTGGATGTTTTTAAACTCACCGTAGTTACATTCCCTTTCCTTTTTTCTGGAAGAAATGGGCATGCTTTCACTTGTATCTCTTTAACAGCAGCTGTCATGCTATACCTTTCAGGGCTATTTTTAATGAAGACCTCACACTGTGTTGTAACCACCAAAGCAGGAGCATCACTTCTTGTTAAATCAGCCACAAACACAATTTCTGGATTTTTAACAATAACGTTCATTTCCATTGTAGATACAGGCTGCAGAGGTGCTTCAATAACATAAATTCAGTTAGGTCAATTGTTTAAAGATTAAACAGTCATTATTTACATCTCTTTTTTTATTTACAACATTTAGAGCTGTTGTAAAGATTTAGAGGCAATATCTACTAAGGCTGGCATCAGAAAGCATGCAGATTCCTGCTTTTGACTTGTTTCTAGGTTCCTTTCTGCAGATACAAAATCTTTAAAGCTATAACTACTTTCAGACAGAACAAAAGACTCCATAAAGCTTCTTCATTAAAATGAAAAGACTAATGGCATCATCACTGTTTTTGCCTATGAAACTGACAAGTGCAACAGCTTTACTAAATATCTACATCAGTCAGATGTGAACTTACAAAAATGCTAGACATTTTCTACTTTGTGAAGAAGCAAAATGTACATTCTTACATTGCACAGTAATGCAAAGTTAGTTAAAACTCAGTATATCATTTGTGATACCAGTATACTTTCAGGCAAGACTTCTTGATCTGTTTAGATTTTGATCATCTACTAAGTAATCACAGCAGTCCTAGCTGAAGTGGACGCAACTTAGATGTTTATGGTACAGGAAAACAAAAAACAATAGGGACTAGCTTTGTAGACTTGATGTGAATATTCTGAGGCATAGAAGCATAAAAAGCTCACTTCCAGCTCTGATTCTCTAATGATTATTTCAATGTCAGATATACTCTTTCTAGTGTTGGACTCTAAATTGGCCACTCAAGTTAGAAATCTTTTAAGTGATGCAAGGAAAAGAGCATATAAATGGACAAATGAAATGACAATATTCCTAGGTAGCTATTGGGCTGAATTTAACCATTCATTGAGAATGCTAAGACAACCAAACAAACCTATGGACTGCCATATCTAACTGTCATTTCCATTTTATTTTATCATAACAATACATTTTCAGTTGTTCCTTTCATCTGGGAAGACAGAGCTTCATTCAGAAATAAAGGCCAAGGGACACGAGCCCATTTCTTTAATGCAAAGAAACATTAATGGTTAAAAAAAGCTGTTCTATGCATACAAACAAAGGAAATAACATGAAAATAGTATTATAATTTTTAAGAGTATTAAAAATACTGAAAGAAACTGGATATTTAAATATAGATTTTATATACTATTTCCAGTACATACTTTGCTCCTTTAAAGGTAAGGACTGCCTGAGATTCCTCTGTGCAGCAGCACTTTCTGCATTAGCTTTTAGGAATATATCTGCAACTGTAAGTAGAAATTCCATGCTTGCACAAAGATATATCTCTTGAACAACCATTTCAAGAACAGTGCCATCTCTCCCCTGTTTATAGTTTATATCCATCATAACTTTCTTTTCAAATCCATGCTTCATTTCCACCATCCTGAAAGATCATTAAGGCAGCATTCAATGAAACAATAAGAAAACAGCTACAAATACTGAAAGATACTCTAGATTCTCACTCCACACGCAAAACTTAAATTAGACTGAATTTAAAAAGTAATACTGACAACTTTATAGCATAATCAGTGCTTTAAAGAATAATCCAATTAACATCAACATAAATTCTATAAAATTTCAAAACTGACAGGACTCCAATGAATTGGCAATTAAAGATGTTTATAATTTTAACAGATCAAAATTAAACCATCACAATTACTTGTCTACATATGGAAGTGTTACACTTAAGTTTGTTGCTCTCTATTAAGTAAATCTTAGTATTACTTCCCTGCTGTTTTATTAAAGATGAAAGTAAAAGTTGTTTCCACCTGTAACTAGGTACTTCATATTTAAATTTTGTTTATAGCATCTATATTGATCTCTCACAAACAACATGGGGAACAAATGGCAAAAAAGGACACAAGTCTTGTTCATATGTAGAGGAACCTTAGCATATAGTTTAAGGAATACCTTTATAAAAAAATTGCTGTTTTAGCAGAACACTGCATGCAGACCACACAAACATTTGCAACTCTCTGGCAAACTCCAATTAAATAGTAATTTATGTTGAAACACAGACCTTGGTGTAGCCTTGTCGATTGCCTGTCTTTTATCATCTAACGTACAGTTTGCTAACTTGACTGAAGCATTCATTGAGCCATCTGATAACATTTTCACAGCAGCTGACATCAACACTAACTTAAACTCTGCAAGCTTCAAAAGATCATCTCTCTGATCCAAATCTGTACCCTGTTTAAATGAAATGAAAATACATTTGTATGTTTGCTTACAGGAAATGGAAATTACACACTATTTATCTAGTAAGAATTCTAATAACAATTTAAATGAACTCACTAGTAATTCAAAAGACAACAAAATCAATAATAGACTAAGAAAGCTCCACATAAGCAAAGTTTCACTTTTCCACCATTCCACCAGATTGCTAGAGCAAGATTACATTAATGAAAGGAAGATGGTTTAAGAGAAAGTAGAACTGTCATGTACAGTTTTGGATGGTTTGCCATTTTAGGTTTAAAAATACAAAGTAGATGCAAAAATGCCAAATGTGAGAAATTAAGTTTTGACCTATACAACTATACATTGTATAGCCAGATACAGGAGAAGTCTTCAAACTCCAACATAACACACTATGAGCTTACAATAAATTACTAACAAACTTCTAGTCAGACATTTGCTGACAAGTTTTATAAATTTAAACCAAGAAAAGGACATAGGTATTCACCCTACAATAAAAGTTTTAAATGTCTCTCTCCACAATTTCACACGCATATGCATAACTGAAAGAAAGCCTGCATCCCTCTGCTTTTTTTTCCCCCAAATTATCTTTCAATCAAGATGAGCTTTCAGTAAATTTTAAGTCACAGAAGTTTCCAGATATGATGCACTACCATTTGTTATTCTCTATCCTGAGAGGTGATTAATTAAAATAATTTAATTAAGTAATGAAACTAATTAAAATAATTGTTATTTATATTTTATTTGTTGCTACTACTTGAAATCACTCTCTGTAGAGATAAACTAAAATACTATTGTTATTAATTTACAGGACTCTATATATCCTCAAAAGTATTTCTTGCTTCCTGTAACCAAAATTATACTCACCTGTTTTGAATTTGAATTATACAACACTAAAGTCAAAGAGTCGAATCTGAAATCCAGTTTTAGTGTTGTTTTTATTTTCACAGGTGAATGCAATTCCACCACAGCCGATGTCACAACAGTTACACCTTTCAGAAATCAGAATAACGCTTCAAAATTTAAGAATAGCTGACAGCAAATAAGAAAAAAAAACATCCTCACAAATGACTAGAAGAGATTACAGCTTCCCTATTCTTCCACATGTAAGCCCATCTCAACTAAATCCAATCCAATTAGTGTTGGCAAAGTCACAAATATTTGAGAAAATAAAATACTCTTCTTTATGCTTTCCATATGCAATTTTGACTGTCTTAAGATGTAAAACATCCCCTAATGGTATACGCTATTGTTTACACAAATACTCCACAGAATGCAATTTCTGAACCCTGTTTGCTTTTTTTATTTTTTATTTTTATTTTATTTTTTTGAGTATGTGCTGAACAGTTTATGGTCATTGATGCCTACTCAACTGGAACAACTTTAGCAATGCCATAATTAGGCTCAACATAAATCATCAGCGTGCCATGGCAGCCTCGAGGGTAAACAGCATCTTGAGATGCATTACACACGTCATAGCCACCCAGTCAAAAGCGATGGTTTTCCTGCTAAATTTAGCACTGGTGCAGACTCACTGATTATGGTGTGGGTTTGGACCCCAAAATATAAAAAGGATATTAAGTTATTTGAAAGCCTCCAGAGGAGGGCAACAAAGCTGGTAACAAGACTGGAAGGCACATGCTGTGAGAACAGCCTGAGAGCACTCGGTTGTTCAAAAGGAGGCTGAGAGATGACCTTATTGCTCTCTAGAAGGAGGAGGGGAAGTGGAGAGGAAGTGGAGAGGGAGGTGTCAATCTCTTCCTCCTGGTCATCAATGAGAGGGCACACAAGAGGGACAAAGCAGTACTAGAGGAGGTTCAGAGTGGGCAGTAGGGAACATTTCTTTACTATGGGGGTTGTCAAACACTGAAACAGGTTTTCTAGCAAGGTGGTGGATCCCCCATGGCTGTCAGTGTTCAAGAGGCTTTTGGAGAGTATGCTGAATAATATGCTTTAACTTTTGGTTATCCCTGAAGTAGGCAGGCAGTTGCACTAAATACTCTTTATAAGTCCCTTCTAACTGAACTATTTTTGTTCTGTTCTATAATTATGAAAAGACATACAGTTTAAAAATACTACTGGCAACAGAATCAGGATACACAGAAAAAAAAGACAAATAGAACAACTTCCAAAACCGGGATGCTACGAAATCCAAATTTTAGGTGCTCACTGCATAACTGCCAGAAGAACAAGACAGTCCTTACATAAAAGCACATTGTCCTACAAGACTTACTAAAGCAGCCCCGCTGCTCTTAGTGGCTGCATATATTTCAAAACACAATATCAAGACAATAAAGGCATTCTGTTAAAAACAACTGAATCTAGCATCTTTTTATAAAGGTAAATCCAATAGAAAGAATAAGTTGAAAGAAATACGTAAAAATGCTAAGCAGCACTTGATTTTAGAAAATATTACCTGCAGAGTGCTCTGAAGTACTGTGGATATCACTACAATGACTAGTTGCATCTTTCAGTTCTTGTAAAGGTGGTGACGCGCCCGAGCTTTCACCTATATTTTCATTTAGTGTCCTCAGTATTGTTGTAATGTCCTCCTGACTGAGAATTAGCTTAAAAAAATTAAAATTGTTATTCAACTCAGAATACCTCTGTTCATTAAGCTTGATAACTGATGTAGATAAGTAAACCAAGTTTATCTAAATAGTCCCCGCTGAGGACACTAAAGAACCAAGTAAAATATTTCTCAAATCCACGTAATTCCTTAATGTAAATTCTAGAAATCAAAAGTTGTTCACAAATTATTTTGTTTCTTTCCACTTATTTTTTTGCAAAGCTACAGTTTAGAAACTAAATGTTAGAAGGCATTCATACAGTTTTCCTACAGTTGCTCAAAATTATTAAATGTATTTAGTCATGAGATACTTTACGGTAAGTCACTAGTTTTATTTTAAAATTTAGCAAATTGGTTTCTTCCTGCAATTGACACGCTTTTCATCTTATGATGCTTAATTTAAATGAGCATGTGCCCTAAGTCATATTATAGTAGTTGTAGGTATGAATTCTGAAGATGACCAATGAGATTAATAAACAGACTAATAAATTCAGGTTTTTCTATCCTTTAAAGATGGAAACAGACATATAAAACAAGGCCACAAAAGTGTACTCATTGTTAACTGACAACAGCAATACATAGCGCAAAGTCTGTCTACAGCTTCACAGATTACAGCTCTTAGATCAGAACAAAAAGCTATTCACTTCCTTTTTCCATATGAAATGACAAAATCCATTCTACATGTGTCTTTAGACCAAATAATAACCTAGGGAACACAGGCTTTTATGGACAGGAAAGAATCTATTTTCCATGGATATTCAGCACCTGTTTTCAAAACCAACGGCTTACATTCATAGGCTTGAGTCGTCCAGATATTTCAATATCAGGTACTTCATTATACCATGCAGCAGCTAAATTTCGTTCAACAGCTACTTCCAGATTGAGTGGTTGCAGCAGCTGTACTTCAGTTTGCAAAGAATTTTGCTCATAGCATGACCTGTGAAGAGAAACAAAATTATATTAGCTTGACATACTACATTTACACATTCCAACAAACACTCGTTTCTGCCTTTTCCTCATCTTATTTAGGAGTACAGTAAACCAGTCTTAAAATAATTGAGTGTGTTACTCCTAGTGTTTTTAGTTAAAGCTTTATACCACCAATTAAACATCCTTTCTTGGCAGGGAGGAAACTTCAGGCATAAGCCCAGGTACATAGCATATTCCTCGCATGTTATAACTTCCTCACAGCTCTCCACTAAAGAGCAGTTCATTCACTTTTAAACTTTGTTTGAAAATCTACTTCCTCTCCTGCTTTTCATCCCATGCTAAAGCTCATTTTCAATTCATTTATTTATTTATTACATCCATCTGGCTTAATTTCTGTCCTACTAAGTACAGCTTATAAAAAATCCAACAGCATCAAAATAGACATTTACAAACAGGTTTAACCTGTCTCAACACAGTGAATAATTCATAAGTCTATTATTCAATATGTAGATTGCTATTTCTCCCGAATCACAATTTCTAACTGTTTTTACAAAATCTTTACTATTTGGTGCTATATTTCAAGATGATAGTGTATTCACAAACACCCCATCATTAATCATTTTATTAACAATCTCTCAAAGCTCTTCAACTGAAGTGTCCCACAAAAACTACACAAATCCGAAAAATCTTTACGCTACATTACCTGTATAACTTCAGTTCACTCAATTTCACCGTCATAGAGTCAACAACAGGTGGGAGATTATATCGAGTCTTTGTTTTAGCAATAAAGAATCGGTTCTTTACAGTGATTAGACCAAGATCAGCCACCAGGACATTTGCGGAAACTGCTGACTGAGGAACTATCACAACAGGTGCTTTAATATTGATATCTAGTGCCAAACGAGAACTACGCTCTGCTAGCTCTTTCACACCTGTAGCTGCTTTCTCTGCTGCTTGAACTGTTGCCTCAGTAAGAGCTTCCTTGGCAGCTTGAAAGTTATTTATAAAAGCCTAGAAAAAAATACAGAAATTGGGATTTTTATCACAGTACTTTAATCATAGTATTTTAAATGTAAATAAAAAAATCATAGTATTTTAAATAGCAAACCATGTTAAGATACATTTTTGCTACAGTTTTTCTGAATTCCTTCCTAGCACAACTTCAAAATTATCCCTTAAAAACACAACAAAGTATGCTTATGCCAAAATAAATTTCCATATTAAATATTTAGTAAATCAGATGGCAACAGCAATTACCTTACAACTAGACTTGTATGAATCATGTTATATTTACTCTTTTGGAGTACAAAAGATAGATTTACTTGGCAGAGTTTATGGAAGAGGCATTTATTTTCTTGGCTTAATAATTAAATTCCAACACTACACAACACTGAACAGTATATATATCTAGAAGTCGCTATATCACTTAAAGAAATAGAAGCCTAACAATACTAGCAAATATTGTTGCTTAGCCATCTGCTCCACCAAAGTAGACAGAAGGAAATTAGACAGCCCAAGGACAGTTCCAGCAAAGGTTTTATGAGATTATGTAAGCATTCTTACACAAATGGACACTATCCCATGTGGGATGCTTTATCACTTTCCAGGTTTGGCAATTGCATTTGTATGTTAAAGAATAGCAAATGCAAAATTTAACTCACCAAAATAGAAGAAAAGAATTTGTTGACAAAAACTACTTGAATACAACCAACAGTTAGGTAAACACGATTGTCAACAACATCCATATTTGTGTATGCAATACCATCTGTAGCATTCACGTAAGATATCATTTTGAAGTTGAAGACTTCTTTTCCTGTGATGTAAAGAGCCTGAGGAAGAAAGATACAGCACTTTGAGTGTAAAAACTTATGCTAGAGAATACAAATTCCAAAACAAAACATAGCACCTCACATTTTCAAGACATTTTTAGCTTAAATATCTTAACAATAAATGCAAAAAAACCCAACTCTGAAATAGCTAAAAATATTTAGAATTTCATCATGAATAATTCTATTGATTGAACCTACTGAGTAATCAGAAATCATGGTTCCACAAAATCAGTTTTGGTGTAGCACTTACTGGCTGGGGAGACAAATTTTGCCTGTAGAGAACAAAACTATTCTTTACATTTATTGGGAACATTAAAAAAAAAAAAAACTTTCACAAATTTCGATTTTGCACTTATAAACCAGTCAGAAATCAATGATACATACAAATGTATACCTTGTTATACAATGCCATCTCATCAGAATCCACAATAACAATGTTCTTTAGTTTTGCAGTTATTTCTGTTGCTGTTTTTTTCATGATCACTTGGCTATCCAGACCTAAAAAAAGAAAAAAAAGCGTACAAAATGTACAGACTCTTCTGGTTATGGAGCTTTATTCCTCTGTGATTAAAGTTCTGTTCCTACCTTCAATGTGAATTTCAGCTATTCTGTGTTTTTTCTCTCTAATAAAGACACGTAAACAGGATAAATCCGCCCAGATATTTAGGTCAATAACATCTTCATACTTTGATTTTTTTGATGCTGTAGGAAATAAAAACAAAAATAAAATAAAATAAAAAATAAAAAAATAAAAAAATAAAAAAGCAGTTCTTCAAGGAGGAGGAAGAGATATAAAATTTAATATCCCTTTTCCGAAGCCTAGTAAGTCTATGTTACTGGGAAAACATACAGCACTCACACTAGCAAGGACAGGAGGAGAATCAGCTAATAAAAACTACTTTGTTGTTGTTTCTCAAAAGTCTTTCCAGATTTTAGTAATGCCTACTAACACCTTTACTGTGAAGAAGGGCAAACACTGGAATGGACTTCCTACAGAGTGGTTGATGCTTGTTCAGGAGACATTTGGACAATGCCCTCAGTAATATGCTTTAACTTTAGTTCAGTTCTGGAATGATCAAGCAGTTGAACTACAGGATCTCTACAGGAAGAGCTCTATATGGAAACTGATTTAATCTTTTGCCACCAATAATTTTATAAACTACAAGCAATTCAGCATTTGCTTGTATAGCAAAATGTTTCAAAGGTGGATAAATGCTATATCTTCTGTTCACAGCTCAGTAAGTCACAGAACAGAACTTTTTAATTTCACAGAACACCTTGTGTACACAGATGTACCTTGTATCCAAGCACGTCTTGGCATAATTTAAATTAAAAACCATCATGAATTAAAACAATCTCACACAGAAACAATAAAAAAATACAGTTAAACAGAAGAATTTTTTTTTACACAGAACAATTTTTCTATTTTCTATCTTCTATATCTGTTTTATTGTTCAATAGAGTCCTACAAAACACCTTCAAAGAAGTAGCTGGGAAACTAAACATCTTAACAAGTTGGTGAAACAATCACTAAATCATCAGCTGACAGATACTGAATGATTTTACTACTGCTTTTCCTCACATTTCACTCCAACTGAACTCTCATCTCTCCTAAGGCAAGTAATCTCTTTCATCTTTGCCTGCATCCCTCAAAAAAATGAAGATTACAAACCTTATTTTCCCCTTGTAAAGTTAATATCTTGTTTTGCCAGAGATCATAATTACCTCTCCTTTCATAATGCTTAAACAATTAACAAAACTAATTTTATTTAAGTGCATATAGGAAATAATTATGCAAATTCCAAGAAATGCTGTGCACCCAAAATATCACCTTTTCTTTTTCTAATATGGGTACCATCTCAATCTCAGCAACTGATATAAGTGAATTATATTAAGAGCAAGCCATAGCAAAAATTTTAAACCCTCAAATAAACTTAAATACTTTTAAGATGGGAAAAAAGATGAAATGCGAAAAGTCACGAAGTTAAATTACTGGGGAAGCACAAAGTTGTCTAGAATACACTCAATACACTTAGGAGCAAAAGTTTAAATCTTCGTTATATATATATTTTTTTAACTCATCAAGTTCTTTATTTCCTTAATTTTTGCAAGAACTTTTTACGTGTAAGCTTTCCAATGCAAAAATACTTTTCTTATTATATGTCAGAACATCATTGGGAATATTATAATTATCAATTAGCTGCTATTCAATACAGGCTCTCAAAACTAAGTGAACTTGAACACATCCAAGACATATTCTTAGTACTTCTACCTTAGGAAACATAAACAGCTAATGCATCCATCTTGGCTTATTAATTTATTTTTTCCTTCCACTACATTCTTCCAGCCAAGGAATAACAGTATCCTCTTGCTATTCTGTAACACACTGATAGCATCTTATCACCATCAAAATTAGAAAAAGCTGTGGATAAGTAAGTATACCTTAAAACTGTTACTTTACTGTTAAAACTTGTTACTGACAAGCTTAAAAAATAGAAAAGTGTCTGCGTTCTTCCTTGCTTAAATGAGGGAAGAGAAAGGATGAAAAAGACCCAAGGAAGAATAAGGAAACATACTTAATTTTTTAAGAACATCCTTTTTATCCTCTGTTTTTTCATGGACCGGCTCTTCTGCAACTTTAGCTTCTTGTTTGGGTAGAAGATTGTTCAGATAGTTCACAGCATTCAAGAGAGTCTCGGTATGCAAATGAACATCAAGAGATGAAAAGTTTACCTGAAAGAATAAATTATGTTTATCCACTGTACTCCTGTCCCCAAAACAGGAATGATACATTTTGAAAAGAATATCATACCTTTATTTTCTGTAGAACATTCTGATAGGCAGTCTTCAATTCTGGTCCATTAATATCAGCCTATTTAACCAAACATACAGATAAACAGATGAAATAAGCAGGAGAGGTTTTCAAATTTCCAGTTACAGCTTATGATATATAAGTTAATCTGTTTAGGGACTAGAACAACTTATGCACACAATACTCAATATATTAAGAAATGTATAAGTAAGGAAAAAACATTTCTCAGAAAGACTACAGTTTGCAATTTACTTATGACTCAAAAGAGAAGTCTGCTGTTCTCCCACCTTTATGTACTCCAGAGTGAGAAGATCATCTTCTACGTTATCCAAAGTAGTAACTAAGTAAACTGGTTTGTCATTATCGTCTTAAAAAAGAGAAAAACATATATTACTTTTTTCCTAAAGAAAAGAGATTTGGTAAGTTACCTAGAAATCTTTTAATCACTCATATTTACCAAATTATTAATGGAATTATTCTTTTCATTTTTTTCCCCTCTTACATTTAATTTAGCAAGTGAATCTTCCTCAGCTTACAAAACCATGTCCTCCTGGCTTTCTAAAGACACATTCACAGTGTTAGTTGTTTACAAATCATTTTTTTGATCAGTACATAAACACTTACCCATATACTCTGGACACAGTAGACAAATTTCATGCAGGAAAGCACTTGCAGTCATGTCAAATGTTCTTAATTTAAGTTCAGTGCCTAACCCTACAACTTCAAGCTGCAGCACTGGTGTCTCAGTATTGTCAGTAAGACGGCATAATTTTATTAAGACCTGTGAAAAATACAGAAAAAAAGTTAGGAAATTATCCACTCACAATATTTACATACATTTTACTGATTAAGGCATATTGATCATTAAACTTTACGTAGCAAATGATCTGGAAAAGATACAGAGTTCAATAACAAAAACTGCAAGGATACGGTTTGTTGCTATTTTTAGAAAACCTTCAAACATGCATACATGTAATATAAAGACATGCAGTCCTCCTTTCCATACAACATTCTCTGCAAACAAGAAATATTGGAACCAGACCTGACAATTTTAAACAGTAAAGCCAATGAATGGAGAGGCAGGTGATTCTTAAGAGATTCGTGTTGGTATTACTTTCTCAGAAATTATGAAATGCTAGAGTTTCTAGTAGGGAAGAATGTGATATACAGCATCTTAGACTAGTTTTTAAAATCTCATCATCATTCAAAAGATACTAATCTACAATTTTTTATTCTTTTTATACTTATAAATATAGTGCCTAAGACAATGTGCCAGTTATGTTGAAGCATTTCTGTAAACCTTACCCTAAAATAGAATTTGTAAAATTAACTGACTTTGCATGCTTTACGTGTACAGCAGCAATAACATTGTCATAGCCAAGATGGTCTAAAGAAGCAATGTTTGTGTTAAGACCACATCTCTTCATTAGACCAACTGACGTAGTCAGAAAAAGTGCCATGCATTTTGGCGAAATACTTTTTTTTTTTTTTTTTTTAAGTCTGGAACTGTGAGAATAATACATAAAACAAAACACATCATAGTGAATTTGTCATGCTGAGGTATGAGTTCAACAGAAACTGAGAAAAATTAGAGGGTAAAAATGGGGTGCTTGTATGAGATAAAACTTTAATGAGGCTTTCCCAGTGTCCACAGCAGCATCTGGAAAAAAAAAAGACACCAAAAGATGTCAAAGTACCTCCAAAAAACTGCATAGAAAATAATACTGCTTCCGCCCACACCTTCCACTGATGGTTATGAAAAGGAAATTCAATAATAAAACGGTCTGGAAATTAAAGTGGCTAAGTCAAGACATCTCAGTGTAGACAAAGATGAAGAAAACAAAACTCTGAGTGCTTCAGAATAGTTTCAGCAAGAAACAAGGAATCAATACTCCTGCAAACAGGAATTCATGAATGCAACAACATGGAAAGAGCTACAGTTCAGGCATGTTTTGGAGAAAATCAGAGCTTTACCTCAGCTACTTCAAACCTCAACTGGAGTTCTGTCATATTTTTCAAAGATTCTTGTTTATTTAGTTTTTTTCGTCTTGTGCTGCTAGCTCGTTTGAGGGAACCAGATGGGGCTTCAAAAAACGGCACATCTTCCACAGGGCTGCTTAGAGCATCATAAAATTCTTCTTCTGATTCTAAAGATTAATTGACAACAATGTTACATAAGCATTTTAGATAACCACTATGACCTAGGATTTTTATGTCTGCATCTATAAATATTTAGATGTTTAAGTATGGGAAGACCACCTACCTGTCACATAGCAACCAGCTAAGTCTGTTTCTATAATTGCTTCAGTTCCTGCCTCCACAACTTTTTACAACATCTACAGCTCCCACTATGTCATCATCATAAATCATCAACAAGTTCTCAACAGTTAACTCCTTCACCTGCATTCCCATATGCCCTCTCCTGAAATGAGTACTGGTGTCATGCAGTTTGAGAGAAATAAAAACTATTTAACCTTTAATCCATTTGACATTATTAGGGAAGCATTACAACAACAAATGAGAATGATGGACTCATAAGGCTTTTTCCTTTCACCTAGAAAACATAATTAGTGAAGTTAAAGGCATCTGTGGAACAAGTATCTTTCTTTTGACAAAAATGAACAGAGAACTTGATTTCAGCAAGGCATTTTACACTGTCTCCCACAACATCCCTATAACGAAGGTGAGGAAGTGTGGAATAGATGAGTGGATGGTGAGGTGGGTTGAGAACTGGCTGACTGATAGAGCTCAGAGGGTTGTGACTGGTGGTGCAAAGTCCAGTTGGAGGCCTCTATCTAGCAGCATTCCTCAGGGTCCAGTCTTGTTCAACATCTTCATCAATGACCTCAATGAGGGGTTAGTGTCCACCCTCAGCAAGTTTGCTGATGATACGAAGCTGGGAGGAATGGCTGACACGCCAGAAGGCTGTGCTGCCATTCAGTGAGACCTGGACAGGCTGGAGAGTTCAGCAGAGAGGAACCAGATGAGGTTCAACAAGAGCAAGTGTACAGTCTTGCACCTAGGGAGGAATAACCACATGCACCAGTACACGTTGGGGGATGACTGGAGAGGAGCTCTGCAGAGAGGGACCTGGGGGTCCTGGTGAATGACATATTGGCCATGAGCCAGCAGAGTGCCCTGGTGGCCAAGAAGGCCAATGGCATCATGTAGTTCATTAAAAAGAGCATGGCCAGCAGGTCAAGGGAGGTGATCCTCCCCATCTACTCTGCCCTGGTCAGGCCTCACCTGGAATACTTGTGTCCAGTTCTGGGCTCCCGGGTACAAAAAAGACAGGGATCTCCTGAAGAGAGTCCAGCGGAGGGCCACAAAGATGATAAAGGGCCTGGAGCACCTCTCTTGTTAGGAAAGGCTGAGCAACCTGGGTCTGTTCAGCCTTGAGAAAAGAAGACTCAGAGGGGATCTATCAATGTTTATAAATATCTGAGGTGCAGGAAGCAAAGGGTCGAGGCCAGATCTTTTCAGTGGTGTGTGGTGACAGGACAAGGGGAAATGGCCACAAACTGAAATATAGGAAATTCTGCACAAATGTGCGTAAGAACTTCTTCACAGTGAGGGTGATGGAGCACTGGAACAGGCTGCCCAGAGAGGTTGTGGACTCTCCTTCTCTGGAGACGTTCAAGACCTGCCTGGACGCCTACCTGTGCAACCTGCTATAGGGAGCCTGCTTAGGCAGGGGGGTTAGACTCGATCTCTAGAGGTCTCTTCCAGCCCCTACAATTCTGTAATTCTGTGACATGGGGACGTATCTTCTACACCTTAAAAATGCCCTGGAGTCTGGGGAGAAGGCAGAAAAATATGACTCATTTAAAATGATCATGCAGATGCATGCATAGTATAATATACAAACCAAACCTGATTCATTCCAAAACTGGTTTTTACTTTATCAAATTAACTGTTGTAGTATTCACTTTTTTCACATTATAATTTTAAGAAGTGAGGCACTTTACTTTTGGGCACTTAAAAGAACTCATACAAGAAATATATGAAGATGTTTCATATCTGTATACACATTGTACAGAGCTTGAATTTAAAGTAATTACATCACAGCAGAAGCAATTTGCTTAGTTAATAATTTTACTAGTGTTTGCAAACTACAAGGGACGCTCCAAAAGTAATGCCTCCTACTCTACTTTGTTAGACCATGACATCAGAGGTGGAAGTTGGTGGTACATCAGTTGAGGTTGAACCTTTCTGCCAATATCCCACTACATTTTGTTGCCACGCAACAGATGGCAGCAAAGGGCTAGTCTGACAAATTGGCATTCGACATGGAAATGCGTATGAACTTAAAAACTTAATTTGACCTGTTCATTAAATCAGACTTTAAAATAGACTGTATTACCTGACTCTGCAAATGAATGAAGATCCAAAACAGGAAGCTGTGATAAATGTGGTGCGGAGAGCACAGGGGATATTGCAGCCTGAAGTGGGAGACACCACAACATTTTTTGCTTGAATTCTTTACTTATGCTATACATGCACATATGCTGCTGTGTAGAAACTTTACAACTTAAGCAAATCAGTCTTACTATAAATGCAATACAGTGCAATGGAACATGTTATTAATAATTAAAAGGATGGGAAAGAATAAGGACTAAATAAGGTAAAAGCAGTGGGTTTTACACATTTGAATAGCTGCAGAAAGAATATATCAGAAAACAAAGAGAAGAGATTCAAAAACCAAGTCTCACAGATCATAAGATAAGCAAAAACAAGACACCATATGACAAGTCAGGAAAGATAAAACCTAGTATCTCACAAGATTAGAGAATGAAACTTCAGAGAATTGTAAAACACTAGCTGGTCTTTATAAAAATCGCACAATTTTAGTGATAGTAGAAAGAAAAAGAGCTAGAGAAAACAGGACACCAGACAGAACTTGATTCCAAGTTTCTTCATGTACCTCAAGAAACAAATTCTATGAGTATGAAAATGTTAGGTACAGTTGCCTACAACCCAAAGAAGCAACAGAAAATATGTGAAATGTCACTGTTTTGCCACTACATGGACGAAGGAAAACAAGGACCTTCTCTCCATTTCTGAAAAAATCAAATTATGTTAGAGAAGGTAATCAAGTGACTTGAGCAAATCAAACTTTGCTCAAGTTAGATTTCACATAAAGCCTCAGAAAGCAGAACCACTGGTTTGAGTTCATAGAGAACACTCCTCTGCATGTTCCACATGCTTAGCACACATGGACCTTGACTACTAAAATAAGGAAGATTGTATGTTTTAAAAAATAACTCAGCAACTGGACAGCTACCCGATAACTATTGTCTAAAGATCATAATAAACACAAACTAAATAAGAAAAATTTCTATGACTTCATAGAATTGGCCATGACCTTCAAGAGGTGCAAGATAAATATTTGATCTCCCCTTCATTCTGCTCATTTGATAACTGTAGGAATTTATTTTTTCAATTAATATTAATGAAATAATTTTTAAAAACCTTACCTCAGTTATTTTTGGAGGAGAGGTGGTAGCAGGAGTACTTTCTGTTTTAGGAATGCTGTCAACTAGCTCCAAGATACTTTTCAGCTTTTGGTCTGATATTTGGACAGAAAGTAAAGGCAGCTGTCCAGACAGCTTGAACCTGTTAAGACAAATAATCATTGATACCTTAAAAGTGTTTCATTGAAATTTCATATTCATTTTCTTTTGAAATATGCACTAGCCTCCCAGATCAGATCATCGCTTATCTACTATATACACATGTAACTTCTGTTGCACACAGAAACGATGCTTAACTAACAAATATTTAGATGTTAATGTAAGTTTATTTCCACCTGGTACAATGTCTTCTGGATGAGAGCTGCAAGTAATATTTAGCTCATTCACTTAGCTAAATGAAGAAATTCATCCTTACCATTAGATATTGTTCATTCTTGTTCATAGAGTTCATAGAATCATAGAATCACGGAGGTTGAAAAATACCATGAAGATCAACTAGTTCAACGATTACCACCATGCCAACTATATTATGTCCCTATGTGCCACATCCACCTCCAGGGATGGTGACAGCATGACCTCCTTAGGCAGCCTATTCCAATGCATTACCATCCCGAGAAGAAATTTTTCCTCATCTCTAATCTGTTCCTCCCATAGCACAACTTGAGGCCATTACTTCTCATCCTATCACTAGTGGCGGTACAGCAGGAGAGGCTGAACCTTCCCCCCTAGTAACCCATGACATTTTGTTGCCACGTGACAGATGGCAGCAGAGGGGCAGCCTGACAAAATGGCATCTGACATGGAAGTGCATATGAAACAAAGGTGTGCATTTGAATTCCTCCATGTGGAAAAAATGGCACCCACTGACATTCATCAGCACTATTGCTGAACATTAATGGAGACCAAAGAGTGGATGTGAGCACAGTGAAAGCTGGACAGCGTGGGCAACATTTTGAGCAACAACGCTGCCATAGCAGCTGTGAAACAGTGGATCACTTCCACCCCATCTTATGAGAGCAGCATGCAGGCTCTTGTTCATCAATGGTGAAAATGCATAGTCATGTTGAAAAATAGAGTTACATAGCTGAGAATTTGCTCTATCAAATAATATTATTGTAGTCTCCGTATCTGTTGTAGTTTGCATGGAAAGAAATAGGAAACGTTACTTTTAGAGCAACCAACATAATACTGATGTGTTTGAATAGTGAGAGTTAAAAATCAACAACAAATAAAACATTTGTAGTTTTACATGATGGTGAAATATGTAAAAGCTTATCATACAATCATAATAGGATATACTTGTACAGCAGGTAATCTGAGGTTTTGTTTTTTTTTTTACATTAAGCTTTTCTAGAGCTTCAGGAAAGAAGCAGCATCAGCAAGCCCTTAAAGAAGAGAAAATTTCCACAACTGTGTAAAAATCTGCTGTCCTAATCATTCCAGGACTGGTGGATTGCCCTAGACTATCATAACATAATCTACAGAATCCACCTGGAAACTGAATTAAGCACAAAATAGAAAATAAATCAGTCATTATTAACTCATGGTGTCAAATGCTCTACTGACTTTTTGTTCTTGGTGATGGTTAAGAAAGTAGTTATGGTCGGTAGCTCACTGTGATATATGCTTATCGCAGCTGTAGACAAAATAGTCACTCAGAAAGAAGCACTAACAGATCTCCAAAATACATTACTTCAACAGCAAAAGCAAAATTTTCGAATTTCTAGACACAGGTAGAAATCACACGCTGTCATGTAAATGACCATATGAGAATACCGAGTACAGAAATAATATTCATTAGGGAAAAATTTTCCAGAATCATCTTTAACAGAGATAAGCTGCCAAAAGAAACATCTGCTAGTCATGACAGTTAGACAGGTGGTGATACAATACAACTCTCACTAAGAGCAGATGCTTTTTAATCTACTTTATACCATTATAACCCAATTACAAACCTACATTAAAACAACAATTTGTTACATGACCATAGAAATGACAACTCAAGCTTCCTTTCTATCCCTTTTATTTCCCTTGCCGCACCTTCTCCACCAAGCAGAGAAAAGGTAGGGAGGGAAAGAATAAGTCAAGCATCAAATTTCAGAAACTAGCCTCTCAGCTTTCCAGGAGATGGCACCATAGTACCGTAAAAATAAATGCTACGTGTTCACAATTCACAGCACTTCTGAGGTACATTATTTTTAATTCTTTTCTGAGAAAGCAAACACTAAATTCTTCAGATTCCTTTTATTTCATAGTTTTCCTCTTCCTTTTGCTAAAAAAAAAATTTGCAACAGCCTATGACTATTTTTATGCTCAATTTCTAACAGACATATGAATGAAGCGAGCATAAGCTAGTTTGATGTAGAAGAAGGTAGTGATTCTTATTAATGACTAAAAAATAACAAATTATCTTGAAATTCATTACTGTGTTCTTTTGATTTACTTTGGTTTTTTTTAACCTACATTACGAGTAGATCAAAAATGATTTTTAGCATTAGCAAAGACACTTTTTCCAAAATAAAAATTTAATCTTTGCCCCTTTGACTCAGTGGCCTTAGACATCAAGATTGTAACCTACATCTTCTAAGCATAACTTCATAACTTCAATTTTTTTTTTTTTTGCTAAATAAGCCTATGTGTACATTTAATACATTAAGAAAAGTTTTCTTGAGAAGCGATTTCCAGTAGATAAACAAACTTAACAAATAATCTAAATGAAAGGAATATGACAGCAGTTTACTTTTCAAACTATTCTGTGATGTTTATAAGAGAGGCATTGTAAGTTAAGATTTTTTGCCCCTAAGTATTTTCAGTGACGATTGAAACGTGGCTAACAGAAAGGCAGACTTAAGTAGAACAAGTATTAGTACAGTTAATAAAATATTTGTTGTGTAATTATATAAAATTCTACCTCAACTATACCTGGCAACTTTGTGGATCTATTCTCTACTTTTCTCAATGAAGTTATCTTACTTCTAAGATTCACATGTAAAACAGCCTGAGACTTACGACTAAGTACTTGATTTTCTTTTATTCCCTCCTAAAAAATTTAATTTACTGTAAAATTTGAAAATAGGAATAAGACTTACTTGGGCATTCTTGCATCAGTGACAACCATAGCCCTACCAAATTCCACTTTTACATCCAAAGGCTGCAAGATGTGTTGAGATGAGTATTTCAGCTTACGAGCCTCTTGCCAGTTCTCATCTAGAAGAGCAAAGAAATCCTGTGATTTAAACATTCAAATATATTTATTCTCATAACATGATTTACAGAATTAAAGGATCTAATATTACTTAATATACATTGTTAAAAATTCAGGTTACCTAGGCTCTTTTACATCTCTTCAATATATGAATATTACGAAGAATGAGGACTTCAGACACAAGAGTACTTAATACTTTTCACTATTCACATCAAAACACCTACCCAAACAATGGTGCAGACTTCTAAGGGCCTAATTCTTAACATACATTGTACTCAAAGTTCAGGCTTCAGATTTCCAGAGGGCTAAGAATTAAATGCTTTAGACTTCTCTGGTTCTAACTCATTCTATGCTGTTAGTTCCCAAACTACTAATAAGTTTCCCTCAGTAAAGGACTCTGATCTTTTCTTTACCCTCACACAGTGATCAAACCTAAAACTACTCAGGGATTCCTCTTTAAATTTAGAGGGAACCAAGGAAAAGGCACTGAAGAAAAATACCACAAATAAATTAATTACACTATTGGAATAAGAGCAAAAGTGCATATTTATTGTGAACCAAAACAAATAAGACACCTTGGAGTATTTAAAAATAGGGGGGTTAGTTTAAGTTCATTAATTTAGTGAAAGCTAGTTTGAAGTCTAAGACCTAGAAGTTATGACTTTTTTCTAGGGACATGAGTTTAAAAGTTTTAAGTTTAAAAGAAGCACATCCCAAAGATTTTTCACTGCTCTAGTTAAAAATATTAAAGGCACATAAACTACTAAAAAGGAAGATTTACTTTTATGAATACTTACCATGTTTGCTGTAAAGTAGTTGTATACTGGTGAGCTGGATATCAAAACTGTCATAAGCTCTTGACATTATATCTTCAATAGTGCTTTGTCCAACCTTAAGACCTGATATATCAGAACGACTTTTGCTTTTCATCTTAAAAATAATGAGAATAATATGTAGGAGCAGTATCTTCTATTATTTTAAAGTATTAAAGTATCATTTTAAATACCTTCTCTTGCATATTTCTCTTGCATAAAGTGTATCAAATATATTTCATCTCCAATTTTAGTGAAGTTAGTTTAGAAATTGCCTTTATGGTTACACTTATTTTAAAACGAAAATTTGACTACAATAAGGCAATTGGTAACAGAAGTAATAGTTATAGTAATAATAAAATATTTAATCATGTAAGTAAAATGTTTACCACTTCATAATATAAGATTTTAAAAATGTTAGACTTTTTCTACACAGCAGTTCAAAAGCATCAAAACTGGTTTCATTCCAGAGGAGGAGTATTTTCACAGAATTGTTGAGGTTGGAAAGGACTCCTGGAGGTGTTGTAGTCCAAACCTTCTGTTGAAACAGGGCCACCAAAAGCATGCAGCCCGGAAGCTTTTTAGCAGTTGTTTTGGATTGAAAGAATCTATTCCAAGGAGTTCAATAATTTGTCTTGACTAGAAAGAAGTTTAAAATAAATATCAAATACGTAACTGAAAGAGGAACGTTTACTTAACCAGTACAATAAAATACAAATTCAAGAAACTGAAGTCACAGAAAAGTCAAACATCTCCAGTAAATTACTTCATTAGCTAAACACATACCTTAAGACTACCAAGATCCAAAAGAAGTAGATTAGAAGTGGAGTCATAGAATCCATTTTGTGGAACAATGATGTATGAAGCCATGAGGTTAATTTTGAGGTCAAGAACTTTCTGGGTCTCAATAACATACAACAAGCCTAAAAAATAATACAGTTAGTAAATATAAACAAATTAATTGATCCAAAAGCCATGGAACTAGAAGAAGCTATAAAAGAAGTTCAAGCCTAACTATAATTGAGCTGTGAAAACTAGATAACGTTCTTTTTTTTTCCAGTAAGACCACTGGCATCTGGAGTTCAAACTACTGAACTACAGTAAATCTACCATCTGCAAGGAAAGTGTGCACACACATTCTACCTACCTGTACTCTCTGCACAGTTACTCATCCCTTTCAGAAAATCACTTATTTCTGCATGAAGAAAGATTTTTAGTTTCCCTTTATCTACCATACTACTACAGCCACCTAACTGCCAAGTTTTATTACAAGTATCAAAGCTCTTTAAATTTCTTCAGGGCCAACAATTATAAATAACTTTCAAAGATGCACCAAGTACTTGACGTGGTGATGGTTAAACAATGCTAATGCACAAGTAGAAATGGCAACATGATGTATGCAATTCCAATGAAACATCGTACTGAGCACAGATAAAATAAGAACTGGAAAACATACTGCAACTTGACAGTTGCTGAGATAACCCACTGTGCTCTGTAGAATCAGAAATTAAATTGTTCCAGAAGGTCTTATTGAGAATATCAAACTGGCCAAACTGTCAGCATTGTTACTACTAAAATACTGAAGTTTACACAGATTCTGCTAACAAGTATCTCTACAACCTGAAGAACAGCAAGTAAAAGGTCTTACAAAAATTTTGTTTAACAATGATGCAACTGTCAGAATATTTGTGATAAAATTCTGTTTTCTCATCTGAAGAGGAATCAACGATTTACCTCCGAGATTAGCATAGTCCCTTACAGCACAGTATTCTGCAGATCAATCTTCTTTCCACTGCAGTTTTCTGACTCTCAGTCTAGATTTTACAAGCTATGCACAGCATGTCTTTAGAAATTTCCAGTAAGCTTTTCATTTTTGAGTGGAACAAGCTTTTGGACTACTATAAGCAATGGAATACTCTTGTTAAGAGTCTTTGATGGGGATACATATCTGAAGTCTTCCTGTGCCTAACTTATAACAAAAGCATATCAGAATCAGAGAGTTCAGTGGTAATGAGTAGCCAAGCATACTGAATCTAAGCAAATTTTTATCAAAATAATCTCAGAAATGGCCTATGACGTCAGCATCTTCAGTGCTACTGGAGAATTTTCTCTTAAGAAACACAAGCATGATGATCCACCCAGCTATAAGTTGGTTAATTAAGAACTGCTGTCACACACTGTTCAGTCAAAAAAGAAATAATGAATAGAAACAGAATGGATGCTCAATGTCATTCCTGACACTAGACTGATAAAAGTGACTGCTGTTATATACACTGTGCTTGAGTTTTTTATTATTTCTTTATTATTACTGAGTGTTCATATTTTAAAAGGATACAAATCAAATATTAATATATTACACATTTAAATGATGTAAAATTCATGCATTTTTTTTTCCTTTTAAATGAATTTTTATGTGAAAACTTCCCTATGTATCCTCTCCCACACATAGAAAGAGATGGAAATTGAGCTGTACATGCCTCTGATCTAAAGAGTTTCAGATGCCTTTACTCAAACAAGTTTTTTCCACACACCTCAGTATTAGTTTCAAAAGCATATTTCAATATGGGGATGAATACTGTGAATAAGACCTGCAGAAATCAAAAGTTAAGATGAAACTGAAACTACAGGAATGGCTTTAATGCTGAGTAACTAAAAGACAGACTAATGTAGTTTATCTGACTTGATTTATATCAATCCAAATCAAAATCAACATTCATCTAGGAATGAAGGAAGCGTGTGGAAAAGCAAAAACTCTGAGAAAAACTTTGGAGTTTCACTAGACGACTGATACTTCCATACCGGCTTTTTAAGAGTATGACACAATTAAGTGTCTTTATATACTTAGATGAAGAAAACAGAAAAGCTGGAAGTTACAAAGTTTTTTTTTTTTTTTAATTCTGCATGGTGTTCAGAGATATAAATATTAAATATAACCTCAGGTTATAGGTTGTGGAGTATATTTTACAAAGAAAGTTGTAGAAGATACAGATATAAAATTCTTCAATTCCTAGAACAAATTCTTTGCAATGAGATCAAAGATTTCCACCTATTTAGGTGTTTTGTTGGAAATCTATGTTGTGGGCCATGGTATCTTCATATGGAAAGATATATATATATTCACATTTTAAGAACTTAATATTTGTCAGAATCAAATCAGAGCAGAATGCAGTACTTGCCCGTTGATGTTTTTTCACGAAACTCTTCAAGCTTCATCAGAGTTGCAGATGTCAATTGCTCTAAATGTACATCTTTTGGGGGCCTGAAGAAATCCACTAAGCTGTTTATTGTTTTCTGTTAAAATAAAGCAACAATAATACATTGAAAATTGTCTGTTTGGTAAGGTTTTTCAAGATACATAGCTTATTTAAGTATTTACTTACTGCATCATATATGATTTCCAGTGGCTGTGATTCTATTTTAAGCCTCTGATCTGCCTCCTCATCCAATGGGTTAGTCTCAAAGACTATGCTTAAGAGTGAGGTACTATCATCTGAATAAACTGTTCGAGAAGACAGAAGACAGGGTGTACAGTTTTCTTGGGACATGCCTGTAACTTCAAGTGAAGTTATTTTGGTTTCAAATCTGGAAAAAGAAAAAAAAAAAAAGGTAAGCAGCATTTTCAGATCTAATATCCATCCATATAGGTACAGTTAGATAAGAGTTGAAGGAATAAACTAAAAAAAAAAAAAAAAAAAAAAAAAAGACAAAAAAAAAGAATAACCAATAAACCAGCTTTAACTAAGGATATAACGTACATACCCATCTGATACCTGTTTCTCATTTCAATATCTTTTGTATCTATTAAACACCTGTGAGTAAATAAGAAGTGGGATCAAAATAATACACCTCTTATTTTTCATGAAGAGGAGCGTCAGGGCAGGAAAGAGAGATGCAAATTGAAATACTGTTAAAAATTAAAAATTAAAAATTAGATGGCACATGTTTACACTTAAGAAATAGATATAGATGAATAAGGGAAGGGTTCTAGTGTAGAGAAATGAAAGAAAAACAAGATTAATGACTTCTTTGCTCATGGATCATCTGGAGAAGTACTTTGTAGATTTGGGATTTTTTTTTTCCACTCACTCTGCCCACCTCTTTTAAAGCTCTTTGATGAAGACTACTATTTCCAGACACTCAAAGAAACACATTTCCCTGTAGAAATGCAAAATTTTCTCCCTTTTTTCCAAGATAATAACATTTTTTATGGATCAAACAAAAAAGCTGCAAGAAAAAAAGTTTTAAAAATTCATAAAATTCAGCAAAATCAAGAGCATCTTAGAATCTTATGTAGGTCCTACTCATATGCTTCAAAGCAGAGTGGACAAAGTTTTAAAAAAGAGTGCTATCCATCCTTAGAATTTTTAAATAAATACATCTGAAATTAAAATATTTCGTTTATCACTGCCTTTTGTTCTCTACTGTGAGAGCACAAAAACAAGTCAAAATCATAAGTTACAGTTTTCTTCTGCAAATCTACATATTGAACTAAAAATCCAAATACTCTTCAGCCTAGTAAAACAGAATAGTTCAATTGGAAGGGACATACAAAGATTATAAAGTCCAACTGCCTGGCCACTTCAGGGATAACCAAAAGTTAAAGCATATTACTGAGGGCATTGTCCAAGTGCCTCCTGAATACTGACAGCCATGGGGCATCAACCACTCCGCTAGGAAACCTGTTCCAGTGTTTGACCACCCCGACAGTAAAGAATTGTTTTCTAACATCCAGTCTGAACTTCACCTTGAGCAGTTTTGTGTGCTCTGTCGTCAGGGAGCAGAAATTTGCACCTCCCTTTGCATGTGGATTCCATAAGAAATTGTAGAGAGCAAAGCGGTCACCCCTCAGCCTCCTTTTCTCCAGACTAGACAATTCAACTGTCTTCAGCCTCTCCTTGTAGGACATGCATTCCAGACCTTTCATCAGCTTTGCTGCCCTTCTCCAGAGGCATTCAAGGACCTTAACATCCTTTTTATATTATGGTACTACAGAGACCAGCATACAATACTCAAGGTGAGTTTGCACCAACACTAAATGTAGCGTGAGAATCACCTCTTTTGACTGGTTGGCTATGCTGTGTGTAATGCATCCTAAAATAGCATTTGCCCTGTTAGCTGCCAGGGAATGCTGCTGGCTCACTGCTGAGCCTGCTCTCAACAGCATTTCTAGACCCCTTTCAGGAGGGCTGCTCTCCAGTCTCTCATCTTCCAGTCTGTATCTGTGTCCAGCATTACTTCATCCCAGGTACATAACCTGGCATCTTCCTGAGTTGAACTTCATGCCATTGCTGATTGCTAAGTGTTCTAGTCTATCTAGATCCTTCTGCAAGGCCTCTCATCCCTTCAGGAAGTCAACAGCAGCTCTCAGACCAGTATCATCAGCAGACTTGCTGAGGATGCGCTCCAGTCCATTCTGATCACTGTTAAAAACACTGAACAAGACTGACCCTAGAATGAGCACTAAGGAAAACCACTTTTGACCATAAATGAGCCAGATGTAGCCCCATGTACTACAACTCTGAGCTCTACCATAAGGCAGTCCATCACACAGCTAAGTATGAACATTTCTCTTACAGTTGGATAATTTCTCAAGAAGAATGCCATGAGGGACAATATCAAAGGCCTAACTGAAATCCAGAAGGAATACATCCACTGCCTTCCCTTCATCCACCACATAGGTGACGTTATAGGAGATCAAATTAGGAAGGCAGGATGCCTCCACATAAGCAGTTCTGACTTTGTTCAGATTAAGTTTCAAAAGGAGTAACTGAGACATTTATCAAAGAAATATATATATATATATATATATAGTATTGATTGCATGTAAAAATGTGAGGACAGAAAAAAGGAGGAAAATCTGTACTGGCACAACAAATTCTGAAGATGGAGAAGTTAATTTTGGAAACCAAAAGTATTCACTTTGTCCACTGTTTGCAGGATGATGCTGGTCCCAAACTACACAACAAGTGAAAACGAAAAAGAGAAATTAAAAATAGAGTCTCAAAATGCCTATCAGCTATCATCAGCACTGCACAAGAAGTAAAACCAGCTTGACAGAGAAAGTTTACCTTATTGCTTGTGCACCGGGTCGTTGCGTAAATACTGTACTCAATTCATTTAAAGAAAATTGTACCAACTCAGGAGTTTGGTTGTTTTCTCTTATTGATATTGACATGCTTTTTAAATTTATAGACAACTTCATGGCTTCATACTAGATGAGCAGAAAAAACAATGAATTATAATAGTGAATTATAAAATATGCATATAAATTTCAATACAGTTTATGAAGAGATGAACACCAAAAATAATAATTCTAAACTATTTTTCTAGAGCTATAAACAGCCTGCACCATTGCTTACAAAAGTAATTCCCAAACAGTCATTATAAAGATGCAAGGGTAGAATAAAAGTAGACTATGCTTGCAAATCTATAACTTCAATGTAGATATCTGTAATACATTTTGAGAAAAAGGGCTTTTGACAGAGCTGGAAGGCAGTCCAGTGTATTGTGCAAGGTATCTCACATGAAGATGACTTAAGACTACTTTGAATGGTTTAAAGATGCTCCTCTTCCCCACTATGTTTCTACTATCATCTCATATGTTATCTACTTATCCATTCCATCTACTCTTACTAATGTTTAAGAGTCGACCGAAGAAGTTAATCCACTTTCCTTGAAAGTTTCTAAATATTTTAAGAGAACATATGAAATATTTTGTAATTTGAACAATATGCTACTTATGTGAGTATATTCTAGTTTAATTAGACAGTATTTCATTTGTAACTTTTCCAGAATATTCAAAGTACTTTAATCACTCTCCTAAAATTATACCTAAGGATGTTCTGTTCTATGCAAAGGTAACAGGCAGAAACAAAATTTAAAAGCAACATGACATTACTCAAATACAGAGACAGTTTCATGTAATTTTAAAAACAATTCTCCACCGCCTTTATATTTTGGCTTCTAGTATAAAATTACTAATTGTTTTATAACATAGTAACTTATGACTTACTGATTTGGGAAGTGTTGGGTCCACAGCTGTTTCACTATATCCAATTGCTGCATAAAGTTTAGCTTTCTCTTCACTTGTCATAAGAACTTCAAGACCTGCTGCATTATAATAGGTTAAACACAGTATAAGTATCTGTAAAAGGCAAATACTGTTATACGCTACCCAGTCCATGGCAGGGGGTAGGAACTAAATGATTTTTAAGGTACCTTTCTACCTGAGCCATTCAAAAGATACGCTTTTGAGTAAAAAGCAGTAAAAGCAAAAAATCAGGCTCAAAGCAAACTCTTAAATCTTCTAAATTGTGCTTCCAAGCAAGTTTATACATTTATTCTGAACTATTTTATTTCCTAGCTTGCTAAAAATGAAAACACTTTTTTTTGCATAATTTCTGTGTTCTAGAACATTTACTAGATGTCTAATATTTAAGTCAATCATACTTTAAAATACTGCATAAAATACCAAAATTACAAAAATAATGGAAGTAAAATTGCCTACATTCCATTAACTGACACTGTTTTTCCACCACTTTCTCCAAATCCCCATACACGGTACACTGTGCAGACAACTGCTAAAACTGGGAAAGAAGAAAGCAGAAATAAAGGACAGTTCAGGAAGTCCTACAGAAAGAATTGTAAGATATCTCCAGAACATGAAGTTAACAATTACATCAGTAAAAAAAAAAAAAGTCTAAGGGAAAATGTACATGCAAAACATCTAATAGCTCAAATGTTTAAAAAAAAACAGTGACATTCTGTTTTTGAAGATCGCTTATTCTAATGACTAAGTCTAAATAATAGGAAAAAACACCAATAAATGAACATACTTGAAGTCTTTACTTCTTGTTTCTGTTCATCCTTATCTTCACGTGACCAGCCCCATATCCAACTAAACCAGCCACCAGAATTTTCATCATCTTGTTTTGTTCCTGGCTTGTATATTTTGCATCCAGATTTAGTTGCCTGAAATGAACAAATACATAGAAGTAATTATCTTCATGCTTCTTTCTTCTCGCTTGGATAACAATCAGCTAGTTTTATCAACAAATAGAACAAGCAAAGGTTAACCAATTTTAAGACAATAAAGGTTTCTTATGTAGATTTTCCTATCTAGCTCTCACTCCTCCCTCCCTCCTCCAAAAAAAATAAAGAACCACTCCACAACTTTATGTACTGCTCTGCAATAAAACAATGCCCTAAAAAGAGTCACTAAAAATACATACATTAGCTATTATATAACTAGCACAGGCCAAATTTTAAATCATGCTTTTATTTTTTTTTTATTTCAAGATGGATGTCAAAAAATCCAACATTATTTGAGTAATGAGATATTTACTTTGAGAAATATAGGAAACCATTCCTGGATCTGATACGTAGAGCTACAGCAGTAATCTTCCCTTCCTCTACTTTCATTATTTCAACAGCTAGGAGACATACCATGAGATGCCAATCATGACTTCAACACTGGGTTCTCAGAGAAAGTAAAACCTATATCCAGATTTGACCATATAAAGTTTGGCATAAGGAATGGCAAACGCACATCACGCAATATAAAGAATAGAGGAGCTCTCAAACCTGTAGCAGACCACATAAAGCAAGTATTTTCACGACTGATATGATTTTAGAAGACATAAATCCAAGATAACCCTTGACTTTAAGGATACTTTTGTTAACACAATACTCAAAGTCAGTGATACAGTGATTCTTCTCTGTGCTCAAAATCTCAAGATGTCTCTGACAATCGGGGCAGTTAGGGAAAACAACCGGCAACAAATCCGAATTTTCTTTCAGAGGCTTGCCACATCTATCCATCTAATGCCAATAGAGGGCAGGTCTCACTGTAAAACCATAAAGGCTTTTGAACTGGTATTACTGATTCATTTCACACAAATGATGCAGAATGTCAGCTAAAGAACACAACTTCTCAAAAACTTTGAAAAATCACCCAACATTCTTTTTATAAAGGATATCAAGTTACCAAGCAGTTGTTAGAAAGCAAGTGGTTCACGGAAAAAATGGACAAAGCTTTAAAATAGAGCTGTTAAACCTCCAAAATAAGAGGTTTCTAAGACACCAAGAATTATGAGTTGAAGGACAACTGCCATTCCTGACATATCTGAAGCTGCAGCTGGCATCATACAAAAAACTTTTTTGCATGATACAAAGTTCCCCCTTACTGAAGAAATCTTGTTGAGCTTTCTCTTTGCCTCATTTACAGTGGTCTAGAAATCAATGCAGTCTACAGAAGGATTACTTTGCAAGGTACATTTTCTGATTAAAGAAAAGGAAAGAAAAAAGAGTGTCAGCCTCTATTCTGACTTCAGGGAATTATCTATAAATTTTCTCCAGGTTGAAGGGATGAAAGTTTCTCAAGCTATCTCACATCTCTACCAAGGAGTTGATGCTTGGCTCACTGAAGTTGAGTTTTGGTACTGAGGGCACAGTGATGAAGATTAAAAAGTAGGTAAAGGTTTAGAATAGAAAGTTATTGCTACAAAGCTCCAAGAAGATCAGATGATTCAAAAATGGGAACTCCTGGGAGCTTGAGTTCAAGGTCTGAAAAAAAGCAAGCATTCAAAATTCAATTGTGTTTAGTTAAAAAAAAAAAAAAGAAAAAAGAAAGAAACACAAAAGCACAACAAATAATAGGATTTTTCATCTAGTTTTTCTCAGCCTACATTTAAAGGATATTCCTTTAAGTTCCTGGTGGACTTAAAGCGACTTAAAGCAACTTAAAGCTTGTATTGTCACCAATACAAATCTAGTAGAATTGAGATTGAGACTGTAGATTACAGTCTTGCAATATCCTTTTTGAGGCTGTTTTGTGAGGTATCACCTGATGACAATTACAGAAGGCTTCCAGCAGATCAACCGAGGTAGGACACAAATCAGAATCACTGTAACCTGATATTTAGTGCTTGGAAATTACTCCAGAAACTTAGTTAGGCATTGGTCTAGATGATCTTTGAAGGTTCCTTACAAATGAACTATACTATTCTGTCTTTCAAGACGCTTCTCCAACATTGATAAGATGCATTGCTTAAGATGTGAAGAAATAAAAATTAATTTGCTTGCAACCTTCATCTAAGCACTACAGAAACTTGTCTTAAAACTCAGGACTGGAACATGATGATCATTATAGGAATGTAGCATGCTATAACCTTTTGTAAGGATTATAGTCATGCTGGAGAAAATAACTATGAAATTAAGTCAGAAGGGAAAAAGGAAGAACAAAGACTGGAAATTCTCCAGGATCTTCCTCACCTTACCAGAACTGGGAGGAAAGAAATAAAACCAAAAGTAACTATAAGGCACAAGATTTAAAAAAAAAAAAAAAAATTAAATTAAATGAGAACTAAAACGAAACAAAAACTGCTAAGGAAAAGCACTCCAGTTCACCCAAACTGAAGTGGAGGAACATGAACATGTCTTCCTGTTCTGTGAAAGTCTGAATAATGATTATACAAGCACCTAACAGTAGATTAATATGTGGACAACTGTAAGGAAAAAAATCACATTTATAGATTCCTGTTCTGAGTTTTGTTTTACCAATACATTATTACTGCTACAATTACATTCACACTGCACTTCACATACTCCACAAAACAAAAATTTCAAATGTCTCATTCAGGCACTGTGGTAACAAATGACTGCAGTTAATGAAGTTTAATTATCAACCATTCTAAACTTCATATTCTGCTTCTTTTAGTCACAATGATTATTAATGGAGAAAGACCCATTCATAGATTACAGAAAAACTATGCAGATTTCACTTCAGTCTTCTGGAATAACACTCAGACACTATGTTGAGAACTAAGGACTATAACATATAACACTGAGAACTATAACATAGTTATACCCAGTTTGTTAACACTGTCTTTCTTACTTCTGAAACCACATTATTTTACTTCATTGTAACCATCTATTTAAATTTTTTCGGCATTAGCTATATTTGAAATAACATTTGTGAACAGTAATAAAATGTGAACAAACTAGTGTGTCATTGGTGTCCAGACTACATTAATAGGGTACTTGGAAGGAAAGGAATAAAACTAAGTCTAGGCTGTTTGAGGAAAAAAAAAAAAAGCCTCAACATCTTCAAGCTATGGACATAACCACTTTCAGTTTACCTTAAACTTTTATCCTTTGACCAAATTTCACAGAAGATCTTCCTTGTGAATTGTGGGAATAAATTTACCCCCAGTCAGTTATTCTAAAGAAGCTGCATATGAAGCTAATTTCTGCTTAACTGTAGGCTGAAACTAACTGTGCATTATAATAACAAATCTGAAATACAAGTAGAATAAAAGACTGAATGAAGCATAATTCAAACATCAGAAATAAAATGCATCTGCTGAAGGTATACACACAACCTCATGCTGTTGATGTTTTTGGACTCAATTAAATGATGAAATTTTACCTCAACTTCTGCTTGCTGCCTTGCAAGCGTGATGTTAAAAATATCCAGGACCTTTTCAAATTCCTAAAAGAGAGGAGATAAATTATTTTTGGACAGTTTCATTTGGTAAGATTTCACTGCTCGCAGTCTCACAGGAAGTAACAACAAACCACTCTTTCCACACAGCTCAAGTAATTTGCTCATGTTCAAAAAGCAAAATGAACCTGGACAAGAAAAGCATGTCAGTTTATGTTTTTCTTCAGTGCAATTACTAATTTAAAATTACCTAGTATGTTTATTAATACTACTCACAGAGAAAAGTACTGATGAAGTTGCAAGGCAGGTTGCTGCAAAGTTATATTCCAAATCAGTACTTACGAACACATAAGCATTTACGTTCAGCAAAACATTAAGATGAAGCCGTTAGCAGAAAATGGCTGACCTCCAATGATTTTAAGATTTCTTCATTAGGTTTTTTTGATATTATCTTTGTTCTATACAAATCCTTATAGTTCTTCACTTGCTTCCTATGATGCCGAATATGTTCCCATGACCACATTTGGAGCTTACGTTGAACATTTACTTCAAGGATGCCATAAATAACATATTTCCACCTAAGGACAAATGAAGTATAGCTTGCATTTCTATTGTCATATTGAAAAAACTCCTAGAGCTATTCAGACTCCCACTTATTATAACTAGTTGTGAAAGCATGAAATCCCTAGTTTAATACTACATTTTGGTTCAACAGATGAACACAAGGACTTCAATTTTTTCCACCCAAAGTTGGTAGGATGCTATTTCCTAAACTTAATCAGTAACCTTGTAGAAAAAGTGCCCAACTACACATTTGCATATGCACATGCACACATAAACAACTTTGAGGCAACTTCTGAAAAGAAATCAAATCTCTTTGTCATCTGTATATAAAACATTTGCCTATTTTTCAGGTAATAGCTATGTTCTTGTAATAGTAGCTAACACATAACAGCACTAACAGCACTTCTTTATCAAAATTGAATTTTTTTTTTTTTTTAAATACTACTATATTAAGAAAAATTAAAGCAAACAAAAAACAAAACAGAGGACTTAGTTTTAGGAGGAAATGAGTTCTAACATTCTTAAATGAGAAATGATTTCTGGATAGATATTTCAAATGAGTAAATAACTAATGAATTGTTTTCCAAGTATGAGGAAGCCTACCATATCTTGGCATTGTTGTGCAATGGAACATCAGGTCTGTACTTCCTATACGGCAAATTTCGAGTCATCATATCAATAGATTCAAGAAGCTCCATAACACTGAAGTACTAAAAGAACAAACAAAAAAAAGGCCAACTTGAGTGTTAACTGTTTTTCTGCAAACAATGTAAACCATTTCTCTTTCCTCAAAGACAGAATAATTTGCAAAGAAAAGCAACACTAAGAGAATCTTTTTTTAATGTTTATCATAAAATTTCAGACTACTACTGCTTATGACTGCAAACTAACCTTTTTACCACTGTATATAATTTCAAAAAATTTTTTATACCTGTGGCTTATTGAATTCAACAGCTATGTCCTTTATATTTATATCTAAATCCATTTTTGGAGTTGAGAAATCAATGTCAGATCGAGGATTCATAAGAAGTTTGGCCTCAGCAGAAATTGGGCGGAATACTGAAAAACAGATGTTGATAAAAGGAAAAAAAAAGGACATGAATTATTTAAGGTTACCATAAATAATATGTAATAGCTCTCAGCTTAAGTTACACTAGGTCATTCCTTGGAAAATACTAGACTTCAGAACATGAAAACTTGATCAATGAAGCTAAAAATTCAGTACAAGCTACACTCAGTTGTCCAGTTTCATTCTGATGATATGACCCATAAAACATTTTGATTCCATGTCTCAAGACTATACGTTTACACAGACTTGCCAAACATGTAACAGAAAGGACAACTCTGTCTTTTTGGTTGTTTATTTGTTTTAATATGTGTTATATTATTGATGCATTAGACTCTTTCATAAATTATACTCACACTAGTGGGTAAAAATAAATATTCTACATTTCTAAAACAAAACCTAAATAATCTTGGGAAAAAAAAATGCGGATGCTAAGTAAAGCGAAGCACATCACACATGAAAATTAATTCAGAAAACACATGTTATTCCTCAGTTTGACAATATCTAGCATTCACTAGAGCTTTCAGAAGCTGCATTTGGTTCAGTTTTTCCATCTACTTCAGGAAAACGATCCAACAATATTACTTAAAATCATGTAGTTCGTGTCTGTATAAAATGAAATTCCCTTTACAAATAGAAATACTGATACATCATCTACATTAAAAGCATTCTAAATCCATCGACAGGTTCACAAACGTGGAAAACGTTTTTGCAAGATGAAGCAATATGTTTACACCTATTTAATTTGGTTTCACTTTAAGTTCATTATTCTTTGTGAAGTTTACTTTTATTCTAAACATTTTGTGGTAAATTTTGTACTCATTTTCTCCCTGTATCCAGCTTGATACATTTCTTTTTCCCCTCCTTTCTATCTGCTGGTACTACACTTGCATTTACAGTTCAAATGACAAAAGAAGACTTTTCACTTTCTCCCTTCCTATGAAGGTCTCAGTCTAGAGTTGCTCTGCAACAGTCATTTGCCACAGAACACTGGCATGACATAAAGCTTAAAATATCTGTGTTTCTGTTGTTACTGATGAATTTTAAGAGTATGAATCGTGAATCTTGGAATTTTGCATTTAATCCTTTTGAACTTCTATGTAAGGACTTAGATAACAGATGATATTTACACCTGTTTTCTTATAAAGAGAGTCAAAGCTAGCAACTGAAAAACATAGATTAGAAAACAGAATAAACGACTAAATAGTACTGTGGGGCAGAAAAATTGTGACAAACATAAAAAGCTTCCTCCTTCAGGCAAAGGCAGTAAGAAAAATCTGTAAAAAAAATAATGCAGCCCTTTTTAACCCTGTTTATGGTGAACTACTTGCTTTACATCAGGCCATTTAAAAAGCCATTCTGTTTTGTAAAGACTTATTTAATAAGCACATGAGAAATAAAAATAAAGTATGAAAAGTACACAACTTCCATGTTTGAGTGGAGCCAATGAGATGTTTGGACTAAAGTAAGTAACAGTGAAAGCAGTGCAACTTATGATTGGCTAACACTAAAAAGAAAAAAAACAATGCTTCAGAGTTTTATATGTACAGTTTTCACCTTAACAAAAAAATAGGTACATTTCCCATACGGTAAGTTACCTCAAAACCATGAAGCAATCTCAAAACCACAAATTATTCAAACCACCCTGATTCACATAACTCACAAGATGCACACATTATTAATTCTTCAAACAAAGAATTACTAAAGGATGTGAATGAGGATTGATGACACTGAATTAGAAAAATTCATGACTTTAATCAAAGACTTTTTAAGGGTACAGATACGGTAGAATATGCAGCATCACAGAGACAGTTACTCCTACAAAAGAATAACAACACACACATTGAATAAAAAAGAAGCAACCTCTGAGGATTGCTAATAATAAAACTGAACTATACATATTATTTTATTTCAATCTGTAATACGCAACACTTACATAGCACTTACCAAAATCATAACCAACTGGAATCACATTGTGACAGGCAACTCCCTGTTTCAAGCTAACCTATAATGGAGTAAAAAGAATTTCATTATAAACTTTTAAAAATAAAAAAGATTGACAGTTTGATATATTTCAGGTAATCCCTCTGAAACACAATACAATTTGAAATAATCATCCATTTTTAAAATGTAACTAAATTGATGTATTAGAAGACTATTGTTTTTAGCTACTAAAATCACTGAGCAGTGAAATGACCACCTATTGTGAATACTTTTCTAATTGTCAAATGACTTTTTTTCCTCAAAGTTGCTCAGATGGTTGTTGGATTTCCATCACGAAAAAAGCTTAATACTTAGTATTTTTCCTGATGTGTCAATTACTAACAAGACGTTTCTTGAAGATATTGGCATAAATGAGAGTAGAACTGAAAGTGAAGCATGCTCAGTGCATCATAGTATGAACTAGAATAGTAGACACCTTAAGTCATTCTTACCAATGATTCATTATAGCCATAACGATAGAACATCTCAGATTTCACATTCCAGTAAGCAAAAAGGTTATCCAGTCGTACAAGCTGAAAATACAACAGAATATAAATATTAATATAAATATAAACATAAACATTTTAAATGAAATTTGGATTTCACAAAGTCTAGACTAGTAACACTATTCAGACTGTTCCCTGCACACTGCACATTTTTATATTTTAAAGTCTACACAGTCCTATCTTCTTACTGTAGAAGGAACTGAAATTCATACGTAGATTGTATTGTACTAGTTCTTTCCTTGGCATATAGATTATACTGTACCTTATAGAACAACCTGGCAGATTCATCATGTAAACATGGATTCCAATTCTTATCTGAGGTCTGAAATAAAAATTAATGAAAGTTATTCTGCTGCTTACTAAATACCAGCATTTTATCATCACTGAAACAAACAAATAGAACAAACAGAACGATCATCATAATTAAACCCACAGAAATTAGAGCAACACCATCCTCTGATTTTGGACTATCAAGCCATTACTTTCTTAATCAGAAACTTCATCAGACTACCTTACCAAAAAAATACTTGTATGCATAAATGCAGTGACTGGCAGGCTGCACATAAGAACCAAAAGATTCCAGCACTAAAAACTGTTTTCCTTTACATCAATATTATTTATAGGCAAGCACTTTCAAAGGAGATAAAAAGCGACTGGAATTATTCTGTAATTCCAGAAGTAGCAGCTTAGTTCAAGCCCAACAGAAATCTTATCTGATGCTGTTCATTTTTAAAGCCAATGTGACAAGTACTTCAATAGCGATGTAGTAAGAGTACCAGTTTTCTTCATTATACAAAATTGTTTGGGGGAAGAGATTAGAAAAGAGCTATCCCTGCTTCTTGAATCTGCTATGAAAAAGAATTCATAAGACAACTAATTAATTCAAGAAAGTAGAACTTACTTAAATACCATTTCTTTACAATTATTAGTTATACAACAAAAGCCACAAAGTCAGAGCTACTCAGCATATTGCTCCTGCTAGCTACTCTTCCAGAATGAATCTATACAGTCCAAAATAACTACTATTCATACCATACACTGGAGCTCGCAGATTAAAGAACTCACTACAATTTGAAACAAGATGCCACTCTTTTTTTTTCATTTCCTTCTTTGGGACTCTTGTCAATTTCAATAAAACACTCATAGATTATGAACAGCACAAATTCAGAAAAGTCTGATTCCTTGCAACCACAGATTGCAAAGACAGAATAAAGGTTTCCTCCTAGAAGGCTGTTTCAAAGCCAGCATTTTATCTTTAATGGCAATATCCCCACTCCAATAATTGTGCTTGATTTGATAAACCAAATAGCTACCACTGTGCTTAGCCCATGATTACAGGAATTCTTCCATTAGACAATATGTTACCATATAGAAAAATTTAAATTATACATCAACATAATCTATATCATATACATCAACTTAACCTATATATCAACATGCTTTTTAGAGGAAAAATAAAATTACCTGCAAACTTAGGTTCTGAAGTGAAATACCAAATGACAAGGGGTTACTCCGATTCGTGATCTATTAAAGTGAGGGAAATACCAAAAGATTATCTTGTGCTTAAAATTTAGACTTGGAAATAAACAGACAACAGTAAATACACACACATATATAATATCTTCATGCCTTGGTACAAGCTTTTTATCAGTTTTCATTTTTTACTTTAAGACCATGAAACTTTAAAACCTTTAGTAGGATTCTGTCAACATACAAAATAACAGGGAAAAAAAATAAGGCAAGTTCCAAATTTGATATTGTTGTTCAAATTCCCTTATCTTATGATAGACAAAATCACTTACATCATCTTCATAGCGAACATGGATGTTGGAAATTTTCACTTGAAGATTTTTGATAACCTGAGTGACTAGTTTTTCTACGAAAGTGTCTTGTTTTTCTTCTTTTACTTTATCTAAGTTAAAAAAAATAATTTAATGTTCTGTTCAAATTTAAGAATTTTTAGACTTAAACCAGAAACAGCAACATCATAAAATTCATTTGACAGATACTTAAATTTTCTATTACTCTGTACTCTCATTTTTTAAAAACATTCTCTCTCAGTACGACCTGTAACATTTATATCCTCAGCCTACAAAGTTTCAGCCTATGATTTGATGCAGGTGATTCAGAAGTACATAAGTATGAGATGACAACCATCTTATATCTCCAGGATGAACATTTCACAGTATTGATGCCACCTACATACTCAAATTTCAAGACAGTATCTGATTTCCAAAGATGAACACTATTTCACACAAAATATTCAGCAGCTAACAGCTAAGTCAAATACTAATTAGGACAAATGTACAAACCCATAACTTTCTATAGGAAAATAAAGATCTGTAACAGTAGTTTAAGTATCAGGACAAACAAAAAATCGAGAATACTAAGTGAGAAACTCAACATCTTTTGGGATTAAAAATAAAAATAGCAATACTTTAATTAGCTGTTCCCACTCCTACCTTGGTCAGCTATTTTCTGCTTTGCTTCCTCTATCCTTTGCAGTTCCCTCTGCCTTGCTTCCGAAAGCTGCCTGGCCTCTTTTTCAGCATCATATTTTATGCCTAAATGCACAATATTAAAAGGTGAGATACAAAAAACTTCATGTTTTGGGATAGTTTTACAAAAGCAATTTTCCTCATATTTTGTTAATAATTCTACAACAACAAAAAATGAGTTGACTAAATCTAAACTGCTGAAGGACACTCCACTGACATTTACCTAGTTTGATTTGGTAGGAGTATCTACTCGAAATAAAGCTCGTGAAAGCAATATCAATCACCTACTAGACTTCTGAAATCCCATCCACCCATATTCACATTTTTTCCTCCGTATTTATAAACTTACTGGCTGTGGGCACAATAAGCAAATAAACTCCATCAAGAACTGCCTCAACAGGTTGAGTATAAAGGTTTTGCCATGGAATTTGTAGGTTAAGCTGACCTACAAACACAAAAGAAGAACACTGAGGTATACAGCCAAACAGCTGACTAGAAAAAAATTATTAGAAAAATAATTGACATTAACCACAAAAGCTCTAAACTATTACTTTACTGAACAGAAAAAATGGTGCATCTCAGGCAGGTTTCATTTGGATTGTCTGTTTTAAGTAGCATGCAAATAACATTCAACAAGTTTTCCGCATGAGCCAAATATGCAAGTCTGAAGTTCCTCTTCTTTCTCCCTTGAATTGCATAGACTCTTCACAACAATCTCTCATTTCTTCCAAATCCACTATAGCATCCTCACACACAAAAAAAAGAGGGTAACTCATACATTATCAGTCAGCCAAACATTGCCAAAACCAGAATTTTTAAAACATATATTTTTTCTTTCTCCATCAAAGAGTTTTAAATAGTGCATCCATGTCTATGAGCATGGTGATCCTGACATTACAGCATCCCTCATTCTTCATATAAGTGCCATTTTTTAAAAAAATATGAAGTTAGTCATGCACAAAAAGAAAATGATTTCCAGAGGAAGTCTAAGGGAAACACTGCGGCTTTAGACTTAGTTCACTTTAAGAAATGATTAACTTCTAAAAGGCAGTCAACTAGCAGTGAGAAAATATTTCATAAAAGGTAGAAGACAAAGGGAAGAGGGTGTCAAAATCAGTGATGAATCTTGCTGAAAAACAGGTGAGATCCATTTCTACTCAACTGCCCATGTTTGCTACACTTTCTTTTTTCATTAATGCTGATATGACTAAACATGACTCCATACATCTTAACTTTACATTTCAGCTCAAGGAAAGAAACTTCTGCAAAAAATGAGTTTTGTTTTTTTTTCAGAACAACAAAAAACAATCCTAGAATGTTCAAAGTACGAAAATCAAGAAAACTACTTGCTTACAATGTCTAAAGCCATACTCAAGGAAATGTAGTACATTTAGTAACTCGTGCATAAATGTATTACAAAACGTAACTTACCAATATGTCCTGCTTTAACCTTAAATGGCACATCCAGCTGACTCTGAAACAAAGTGTTTCAGAATATTTCAGCAACTTGTGAAATGTTGTCAAATATGAACAGAAGACAAAGATAAACTTAACAACAAATATACCACTTCAGCATTGGAGGAAAAAAAAAGTACCAAAATAAATAAATAAAACCAAGATGATGAATATAACAGAATGCACAAGCAATGGGTTACTGATTTAGACTGTTATGCCATGTCAGGCTAAACACATTCCCCACAGTAAATTTCTACCCCCATATGCTATAGAAAAAAAATGTCTTCCAGTACTCTTTTTTTATTTAAACAACATCCTGAGAGTTTTCTTTTTGCAAAATATGCTAATTGAAGCCAGCAAGTATATATGCTCATCTTAAACTTAATCTCAAACTCATTAGATAAAACTAGTACTGAAAAAAAAAAAAAAAGCAAGTTTTCATATAAGTGGCTGCACATCCTAAAATAAGAACAAGGAAAAAAGCAACCAAAAAGTGTCCTATTATTATTATTTTTTTTCGCAACAGTTTTCTCTTTGCTTTCATTAACTTACCAGTGCATTTTCTTTTATTTCAAGATTCTTCAGTGCAACGGCTCCTGAAAGCAAAAAAAAAAAGCCAATATGTAAAACTACAATAAGCAAAGTAGCAGCAGTGCACACTTAACAAGTCTTAGCTGTGGAAGACATCCACAACCCATAACTCAAATATCCACAAAAGATTATTAAGAACAGATTGTCCATTCACACTACAAAGCAATCTTTCTCTGAGATTTGCTTATGAATCTTCCACATCCATAAAAAAGAACCCAACATTCCTCGAAGTAAATAAATGGAGATGATCTTAGAGGCTTTTTTCAGCCTTAACGATTCTATGATTCTATGACTGTTGCATTTCATAAGGACCTATCTGAAATTAAAAGTTTGCTTCTTTTTCTTCAACCATCTGCTTCCCAGGCTCGTGGAAAGCCATGTTACAGCTTTTGCTTTATGCTGAATCTTTTTTCCCTGAAAAGATCTTAGATTTGCAAGTTCCTTTTGCAGTTTTATGACAGTTCATAGGAAGCACTGCAGTACACCTAATTTTTGAATGTCATAAGACAAGAATACCTTCAGTATCCTGAAAACACAGAAAATTCTAATTGCAGAGTCTGTTTTACAACATACTCAACATGAGGCACTTGACATCACAGAGGAACATCAGAAAGATGCAGGACATTCACCACTTGAAAGCATGCATAGTTTGAAGCAACATCTTCTGCAAACTCTTATGAGAAGGACAGAACATCTGCAATTGCTACCTTTGAATTAGGTGCATAGTCCAAACACATGCACATGGAACAGACACTTGATACCCCAAGCAGAGGCATAAATGAGATTCAGAAAACAAGAAGTGGATTACAAACCCGGAAGGGAACACAGCTTGAGATAGCAAATAAGATTTGATTGACCCAACAATATTTTCCTTTCGGACACACAAGTTAAAAATGGCCAAACATATCAGAGGACAGGACCTCCAACTACAGTAGGTATTCTTGCACTTACATGGTGATTATAGCTTTGGACTACTGCTCAAAGCAGTGCCAATTTGGGGAAGAAAGACTCTAATAACAGAAGTGCACACCGTGGTTCCAGTCGTTGAACCAATGTTGTAGAGATTTTCAGGTGAATTAACCTAACTATGCTGTGGTACTTACAAAATACTAAGTTTTTAATTATTTAATGTGGTCATCAGAGTAATCTACAGATAACAATTTCTGGTAGAATTTCATACATTTGACACATGCCACTATCAGCCTATCAAAAGAGATATATTTTGCAGAAGGATGGTTTTGAGCTGTGGGCTCTGCTTTTAAACCTTACAATACAAATATAGTGGCAGGAGCATTTGAAAAGGGGGAAAAAAAATACAAATAGAAAAGAACGGAAGCATTTCCAGCAGTACTCCACAGCCAGTCTACTAACTATGACAGCTTTTTACAGTCTTTGCAGGTAAAGACAAAGCAAAAGCTTTTATTTACTACTGGGGTCAGTTCTACACTAAACTTATTTCCAGACAAAACTCCTCCTGCACAGATCATTTTAGCACTCAGTAATGGAAGTTTCGTTATATAAGAGGAAACAAAGCAAAACATAAACAAAACATGCATTTTCCTTCTCCAAGAAGGCATTGTTGGTTGTATTCATGGTAAGTAATTCTGCCATGTACAGTGTAAAGGTTCACGTTCGTGATCAAATTACCACAGCTTAGATTTTTGCCTCCCAGTTCAGGCATATCTATCAGCAAACTCTAAGACTACATGACACATCAAGTAATTTAAATAGGTATAGTTTCTTTCACTTTCACTGTGAGCTAAGTAAACACTGCATTGCCTTTATGAACAGCTTTGGCGCATTCTGCATTTTCAGCTGAGACACACTACCTTAAGCTGCAACCACCAAAAGCCCTAATGCTTCTAAAAACAAATCATTGCAAAGCATGCAAGGATTATCGTCCCAAGCTCTTATAAAATACTTTTTTACAAGGCAAGCTATAGCTCATTTCACCTGAGTCCATCAAACTGGCAGGGAATAAGCACAGCATCAATACTGCTTCAAAAAAAATTTAACAACTCTATACAAAGAGTTGGGATGGGGAAGCCAGGTAAATTATTCTTCACTATTTTTCCCTGTATGTATGATTTTATGAGCATTAAGTTTTAAAGTTTTAGTTGAAATAATTAGGATAAATTAGTGATAATGATAATTATCACTAGTGATAGTGATTATGATAATTTCAATTCTAATGTAAATTTACCAAACATTTACTGAAATATTGCAACTTAAAAAAACCCTTGATTAAGGCTTTGAACACGCCAAACAGAGTATCAAAGCGCACAAAAGGCTACTGCAGCACTCTGTTTGGCACATTTTGGTAACATTTACATTTTCTGTACTTGACAGTGTGAAGAAGATATGAAGTAAACCCGAACTATTTCTCAAGTGCCAGACCTCAGCTGGTAACTAATTTCAACACTCACTCTTTGAAACATGGTAACTAACCATACCCGCATTCTCTTTCATTGCCCAAATGTGGACTGTATCACACTCCGCTGTTTCACTTGCCATTGAACATAACTGCAAGCGCAACTGGATTGTACCCTGCCTGTTGAAATATTTTTTTTAACAAGCTACTCTCAAAACCACAAGCAGTGAAATATGAGAATAAAACTCCATGTGGGACATAACACAGTGTCATGGTTTTATGATTTTCGGTTACTGGTACTCCACATCATAACATCATGTAATGAATGTACCTGGTTCTCAGAAGAGAAGGACTACTACATTCCCCACGGTACTTTGCTCCTATGTTACCATTTTCCAGCCAGAGGGAAAAGATAAAAGCTCGCAGTATAAAAACTTGCAGATCACAAAACCTTGTCCCTTTTTCCGCCATCTCTCGTCTTGGCAGTACCTCGCTCTCCAGCCGTCTTATCATCGGTAGTAGAGTAAGGCCTACCCTGATGTTGGGACATTCTCTCTCTCTGTATTGGATGTATCAGCTTAAATTGTAATTATATTGTATTATAGTGTGTTGTTTTGCATTCCGATATCTTATTTAGTAAATTAGTTTGTTTCTCCTCAGATTGTTGCTGCTGTTCTTTGCCCTCAGGGCCATCTCCTTACCCTTTTCCCCTTTTCCTGGGACGTGGGCCCATGGGTCCCCCATCCCCTTTGTCACGGAACCGGGCCGAACGCCTGTAAACCGTTGACACACAGCTACTGAATTTGACTGTCTCAGAGTACAGCCAATGGATTTTAATTGAAAAGATTCCAAAATACACTGTGATTTAGGGTTTGCTTTCGGTGTTTTTGGATTTGGTTTGTTTCCCATTGGGGAGCAGTTGGATGTTTCTCTGCATTGAACATAATAGTACATCTAGATAAAAAGATGAGTTAAAAAATTCCTAACTAAGCAACCTCTAAAACTCTGAATGCAGATAGTTGGTGTCGTATAAATATCTATGGTTAAATATGCAGGATTACAACCAAAACAATAATACAAGCTAAAACATTCATAAATACCTACAGTGTACGATTTACTAGGCCTACAAAAGAAACAAATTCTTAGCGTCACTGATCTCTGGACATTGCAACTAATTCAACAAAATCAAACATTTGTCCAAATACTTAATAAATTTTTATGAAGGTTTATGTTCTAATTTCAGACGCTCATAATATTAGTGTAATATTTAGTAAACCATTTCAGTTATGCCTCTTTAGTGAAATTTTGTTATCTATCTCAACAAAAGCTACAGGCAGGAGAAGGAAATCAATCCTCATAAAAATACTCTCATTTAACCTATGAACTCTAACATCTCTGCTGTCCTTGTAAGTAAGAAGGGTCAGAGGTGAGACTTGGGAAGGGAAGAGATATCAAAGACGACAGACATCAGGAACCTGAAATATCTCTGCTGATATCTGATCTGTATTGAACTGTTTTGCCCACACTTTAACAGAATTTATGCTTTTTACCAAGACTATCACATTACTGGTGTGAGCACAGCTTATGAAACCCTTTGATCACTTTGTACCAACAGCTGCCTTGCTAGTCATTTCCCACTTGTATCTGAGCTGCTCATTAGTCACATTTAAGCATACCTTCCAGATACAAACTGGGAGTCTTCGAGGGTTTGAGTGTCTGCCAGACACCTTCTGTACTGACATCCATTGTAAAACAGACCACGGAAGGCAGAAAAAACTACTGAGGTATCCCTCAGACAGTCCAAATGACTTTACTAATATGCAGAGACCACTCCTGCTATACCTGGACAAGGCATGGCATATAATAGTAGTAGTTATTTATTACACTAATACACACTGACAGAAAAAGTAGATAAGCACTTGTGTGCTCTTAAACTTGTGTCAAATATCTGCCTCTGTCAGCAGGCTGACGCAGATGTCCCAGTAAGAAACACCAGGTATTCAAATAACAAGTTAAGTACGATATGCTTGAGACATTAGCTAATAAGTAGGTGTGCCCAATTCAAAAGAGAGTTTTGAAGTGCAATCGAAACACTAAATAAGATTCCTTAAACCCAACCAAAAGAAACAGTAGTTCAACAGACTTCAGTGAAACAACTGTTCAGTTTCTCATAGTAGTTGGAAAGTTCAACAATTTTAACTTTCTCAAAGACAATAAGCAACACGTTAGATGACTTCAATCTTTTCTTCAGGTGTTAAAGTACAACTTTATGAAGTGTGACCTACTTAAAACATCTAACTAGATATTCATCTAACCTGTTGTTCTAAGAAAGCTGTATTAACACATAAAAAAAATTCCCTAAGTGACACTTTCTAAGCAAAGACCAGAACAAAACAAGGTTTACATCGCCAGCTTTCCCAGAACCATCCATTAAATAACTTTCCTTGGTGGCTGCCAAGCACAGTAAGTAACATTTTATTCTGCTGTTGTTAAGGAATACTTTTCTCAGGGAATACAATGGGTTTTCCCATTATATCTTTTTTAGAGCCTTTGCCTTTCCAGTGTCTGCCTTACATTTTTAAATAGCTTTTTTAATTTATACAGTTTGTCCTTCACTCTCCTTCCTGAATTGCCTTTTATATTTCAGGTCACTGAATTCTTGCAACTCTTTCAGCCATGAGTTTGCTTCTGGACACCTCACCTTAGGTTTCCAGATAGTTGGGATTTTTACCTTTCAATATGAGTTTTTTTGGTGAGGAAAAGAGAACATTTGAAAGCATTTCTAGTTATTACGGTGTACACGTGCAATGGTAGGAGCAGTATCATCATGCAACTTTGTGACACAAATTGAATTTCAATGGCTTTCATATCACACCCTGACTTCTCTCATTATGCAAAATTAAAATGAATGTTAAGCATGTTCCTTATGGTCATTAACAAAGCTCCCAAATTCACAGCAGAGAGAACTGTATGTACACGTTCACGGTCTACCAACAGAAGCTTACCAGTCTTAATGTAAACAAGCCAGCTATAAAATACATAGTGACATAACTCCTTCACCACAGCATCTTAAGGGGAAGGTACTTATGCTTTCGGTATTTCATCCATCAGTCCTGAAAATATACAGACTTTTTAAGATTTAATAAATTAATATACGCAGTGCCACGGCATCCAAAAGGCACGTGGCAAATACAGCAAATGGGAACTAAAGCACTTTCAGATCAACCAGAAGAACTTACAAACATACTAACTTTATACAAAATCTGAAGGAAAAAAAGTGCTAGTTTTTCTTAAAAAAAAAAAAAAGACAAAATCTAGTTCCACAACTTCAGCTATAAGAAACACAATAAAACTAACAGCAAACTTCACAAGGAACTATGTATATAAGAATCTATTAGTCAGTGACAGTGATATTTTTTTTTTTTTTTTTAGCTACCACTACTAATAGCCACTGCCTTTTAGTCAGAGGAATGCATTTTCTAGGTCCTCCAAGCTCTCTGGAGTGAAAAATATATTGCAGAGGAACATACCACTAAACACGGCAGAAGCTGCACATGCTTCAGACTTCATCCCTGGTAGACCACAAAAAAATAACTTTCTTCAGTTGACTCCTCACAGATGCTACACAGCAGTTCTCTAGGCATTTCTGAGCAAGAGGTATCACATATCTATTCTCACACACAGTAAGTATATGAACTATAGCTAACGTGCACCCGACCTGCTAAGAGCTACCTCACAGAAGCATGAGCTATGAGGACAAACCACCACTCATCTATGGAGCTGGAAAAACAAGTTTTATTTGTGATGTAAACACATAGCCCAGAATTTTTACAGAGTGATCCATATTTTGCAATAAATATTTTCCCTGCCTTCCCCGAATAGGAACTATGATAACTGAATAACTTTAGTTCACAGTGTGACACACTTCTGCCAGAATACACACTAACTCGGTCCTTTCAAAGAAGGCACAATCAACAAGTATGCTATATTTGGCCTTAATGCCACAGACTGAGGACAGTCCTTTCTCTGCAAGAGCTACGTGTGCTGGTGTGGTTTTAAGGCTCCGTACAGAGTCTGAAGTTTACAAAGATCCTATCAAGCCTTGACTAGCTGATGGCACGTCACCGCAGAGATGAAACCAAATAAAAAAAACACCATTCCAAAAACCAGAAGAGCAAAATAAAAACGTCTAAGATGCAAAAAAGCTTCTGGAGAAGCCTACAGAATCTGATCCACGTACATGAAGGCCTAAGAATGGAACTACAGGCAAGGAACAGACTGGGGATGCTTCATACCTGCAAACGTACAAAAAAACTTCACCTCCGCTTGCTTTTGCAGGCGTTGCAGACACCTGGAATGCACATACGCAGCTGACTCAGGGGCGCCTGCACACGCACCTGTTACGTGTGGGCGTCTTCCTTCTTTCGTGCTTACTTATCCCAACGCACAGAGGCTGCCGCCGCCGTCTTCTCGCGGCACACTGCAGCCGGAGCACCGCCCGGTCCGACGCCAGCAATGGAGCGCGGCCGCTTACCCAGTCTCCCGCACCACGGCAGCGACAGCCAACTGCCGCCGCTGCCTGCGCCGGCACTTCCACCGGCGCACTGCCGGCACGAAACCGCTACCAGAACCGGCGCTGCTTATTTTTAGTTTCTTATTCCCGGACAGGGACGAACTCGATGCAACCAGCATGCCTCCCGAGCGAAGTGCGCCCCCGCTCCGCGTCCGCGCCGGTCTTCGGCCGGAGAGGCTTGCCCGCCGGCCGGGCAGAGAGGCGAGGCCGCTCCCCGCCAGGCGCCTCTCGCTCCCGCCCGCGCGGCGCCTCCATGCCGCAACCGCCTCCCTGCCGAACAGCCCCAGGCTCCTCGGCGACAACTTTGCGCCGCTAAAGCCCGAGCAAGTGGAGGGGCGGCGGGGGACGGCGGAGAACAGCGCGGCTCGTCACGGCACGGCCCGAGCGGGACACGCCGCCCGGATCACACCCTATCGCGGCTGCCCATACCTCCCCAGATGCCCAGCTTCAGCTGGGAGCTGTCTAGGTTCACTACGTAGTCACCGAGGAAACGGTTCAGGACGTCCACCACCAGCGATTCAAACACCATCCTGACCCCCGCCGCTCCTCCGCCCCGGCGCGGCCCAGGCGCAACCCCGCCCTGCCCCCTCCGCCCTCACTGCGGCGCCCGGCCCCGCCCCCGCCACTCGTGGGGCGTGCCTCTCTCGCCACGCCCACCCGCTGCCGCGTTCCTGCGCACATCCTCGATCCCCAGCCGCGCGCAGGCGCGCTGCGTGGGGGTTGGGGGTCGGGGCCTCCCGTGGGCGCGCAGGCGTGGTGCAGGCCGAGTGGGCGGGGACAGGCTTTTTTCAGGGCTCCGGGTGGGGTTGGGCTGGATTTCAGGCGGAGTTGGGGAGGTGTCGTGTCGGCTAGCTGGCGTGGAGACTGCTTTAAGAGATCAAGCACCTTGTCCTGGGAGCTTAAATGTTGTAGCAGTTACAGTTTTTAGTGCAAAGGTTTGTGTGTATTTCTTTAAGGAACTCCATTTTTCCTCAGGCTAAGTAGGGACTGAGGTTACTGCTTTTCTTCGCCCTTTGCGGTGGCCGGGCTATTATTAGCAGTGTGACTAAACCTGGTTGAATTTCAGATGCATCTCCAGAAGCTGGTCCTCTGTAGTCTGCTGGGCTGGGATCTGCTGAATGGAGCTCGGGAATTGGGTCATGGCCACCATCAGCGAATGCTTCCCGAGGCCTTCTGCACAAGTTCTGGTGTGTCAAGCTGCCTCTGTGCATTTTCTGAATGGAAGGATATAATTATTACCCAGCTTTTTCCTAGAATGGCAATAATTAGCTTCAAATTAGATAATAATGATTTATGAATAAGATAAACACAGGATTTTTTATAGCCTGTTGTATTGGGCTCATGGGGTTTTGGCAGTGGGGGAGCCTTTGTGAGAAGGGACCGGGGCTCCTGTGTGAGTCAAAGCCAGCTCCAGACAGCAGTCAGACCTGCTGCTGGCCGAGATGGAGACCATCGGCAGCACTGGTGGTGCCTCTGTAATAATGTATTTTAAAAAAGAGAAAGGTAAGTATGTAAATGTGAGAGATCAGCCCTCCAGCCCCCAAAGTGAGCACAGAAGATAATGCTCCAAGTGCAGAGCAGCAGCTCCCTGCAGGCCAGGAGAGGCCCACGGAGGAGCAGGCTGTCCCCTGCAGCCCGTGGGCACCACACGAAGCCAATATCCACGTGCGGACGTGAAGGAGCCTGCAGTGCAGTAGTGGGTGAGGCCTGAGGGAGGCACAGCCCATGGAGAGCCCTGCAGGTAGAGCTGCAGCCTGTGGGTCCCGTTCTGGAGGAGTCCGCCATGATGGACAGTAAGTAGCCCATGGAAAGGACTTGTGCTGGACCGGTTTATAAAAAAGCCACATGCTTGAGTGGAGAGAGAATGTGAGGAGGGCGTGGCAGTTATGAAATTTTATGAATTGACTCCAACTCTCAGTAGCCATCCTACATGCTTAGGCAGTGCAGTGAAGGAGGCAGAAGAGCCCAGTGCAGACAGTTGAGGTTGAGGCTGGAAAGAAGGGAGGAGTGGGGGAAGGTCTTAGTTTGGTTTCTCAATGTCCTACTTTATTATTTAGTTGGCAGTAAATTTAATTAAGCTTCTCCAAGTTTAATCTGTTTTGTCTGTGAGGCTAATTGGTGAATGATAGTCCTGTCTTAACACAGGAGCTCTTCCACCTTATTTTCTCCACCTGTCCAGTTGAGGAGAGGGGCTGAGGGAGTGCCAGGGTGAGCATCTGACAACCAGCCTAGGTCAGCTCACTGCAAATACCATGGCAACAAAGAAAATTCAGGAACATTTTTCTCCCTGACCCCTGTTGTTAATGACACTTGTCAGCAATTGGTTAAAGTGAAATGCAATGATGTAAGCAACAATGAAACATGCTTATTAATATTTTTGAAAGATAAAATGAGCTGAAACAATGTTGGCTGTGGCATGTTTGTTCAGTGTGAGCTGGTCTCTTGCTGATATCTTTAGGCAGAAGATGCTGGTTTCTACTTCTAAAGTGATTCACAGAGCAGAAAGAGAACATTGATGTTCTTTCTCTTTGCTTACCAAAAGTGAATTGAATATAGCTATGCTCTTTCAAAAGCTTTGAAAATATATTTCAGAAGTTTTTGTCATGTTGAAAATGGATGTTGCGTTTCATTCTTACTAGATGACCTGAAAAGTCCCTCGCAGCCTCAGCCTTTATGCAATTCCATGATCTGCTCTTCACAGGACAAAGAATAAGCAGTAAGTTAAGATTCTTTTTTCCATGTGCCTATAAAGCCTTTGTGATAAGAAAGAGATAATGAATATTTAAAACTCAAAAAATAAAAATCCCAACATGGTGGACTTTTTAATTTGGTGCAAATTGTAGGTGGATTTGTAGAAAGAAAGACTTGTAGAATATTGATCCGTAAGGGATAAAGCAAGGAGTCATGCCGAAACGGTAGGTAGAGGCCTAAACATCATAGGTTCAAAGATTTAATAGGAACTTGATAGGAATTAAGTGATGTTATTTGCTGCTTTTAAACAAGGCCCAAATATTTAAATAAAATTTAGGGTGAATTAATATCTGGATTTAGTTGCAGTCTGTTATTCATCAAAGGTCAACTATCAAACAACTGTTTTAGGGTATACTTGCACTGAAAAGTTTTTTTTTTGTTTTGAAAACAAATTCCTCTTAATGTAACTGTTTTCAGATAGGTGCTTTAAAAAAAAAAGTGTTCCTTTCTGTTAGTGTCACTGTAACTTCATATCTAAATAGTAAATGACTGCCAGAAATGATACACTTCAATTCCTTCATATAGTAATAATACATATCACATTTCTTGATCATTCCTTTTGCTGTAGCATGTGTTCAGGTACTTACTTACAGCCTGCAGCCTTAGTAATGTGTCATCTCCCCCCAATATGCAGAATTCTTTACAAAGCATCAGTTTCACTTAACGAAGCATGTTTACATCACGGATATTGTTACTCTTCTTTCCTTACCAACACGTGGAATGAGAGGGAGACTGAAAGAAGTAGACAGACAATTAAAAAAAACCTCATGCTATCTTACTGGCACTTGGATTCCTTCAAAATGTATTATGTATTGTTTGAAGAAATTGCAATCTCTGCATTTCCAATTCTTGGGTTTAGCACTTTCTTCCCTTGTGTCATGGTTTTGTGATTTTTGGTTATTGGTATTCCACATCATAACATCATGTAATGAATGTACCTGGTTCTCAGAAGAGAAGGACTACTACATTCCCCACGGTACTTTGCTCCTATGTTACCATTTTCCAGCCGGAGGGAAAAGATAAAAGCTCGCAGTATAAAAACTTGCAGATCACAAAACCTCGTCCCTTTTTCCGCCATCTCTCGTCTTGGCAGTACCTCGCTCTCCAGCCGTCTTATCATCGGTAGTAGAGTAAGGCCTACCCTAATGTTGGGACATTCTCTCTCTCTGTATTGGATGTATCAGCTTAAATTGTAATTATATTGTATTATAGTGTGTTGTTTTGCATTCCGATATCTTATTTAGTAAATTAGTTTGTTTCTCCTCAGATTGTTGCCGCTGTCCTTTGCTCTCAGGGCCATCTCCCTACCCTTTTCCCCTTTTCCCTTTACCCAGGGCGTGGACCCGTGGATTCCCCATCCCCTTCGTCGCGGAACTGGGCTGAACGCCCGTAAACCGTTGACACCTTGAGAGGCAGCAATAGCAAAAATAAACATTTCAGTAGTAAAACCAGAATGTGATCAGCAAGGTAGATACATCAAATGTAACTGTCTGTGCACTAATACATGTACACAAGAACATTTATGCAGCAGTCTTGCTGTAGATGTCTTACACAAAAACATAAATATTTCTTCTAAGAGGTCTTTTGAGAAAAGTATAAACAGGGCACTTATTTTGTGACTAATCCACATGTTTTCTTATTCAGCTGTGAGAGAGCTGACTGTTAAAATCATCTACAGTTTATTCCTGTCAACTTACTCTTCCAAAGCTGGGCTTTGGCAGCATGTATCCTAATATATCCTATTTTCTTCTGGCATTTAGTTTTGCAAATTAACTTTCTTTTGTCAGTCTGCAGCTACATAGGGTGTAAGTAAAGCATCTTTGCTTTATTCAAATGTTCTGCAGAGGGCATTCTTAAGTTAAGAAAACAGAGGTGTTCTAGATTGAGTATCATTCATATTCATAGAATCCTGGAACAGCTTAGATTGGAGGGGACCTTAAAGGTCATCTGGTTCCAACCTCGTGCCACAGGCAGGGTTGCTAAGTCTGGCTGCTCAGGATCCTGTCCAACCTGGCCTTGAATGCCTCCAGGGATGGGGCATCCACAGCTTCTGTGGACAGTATGTGTCAGTGCCTCACCACCTTCTGAGTAAAAAATTTCTTCTAGTGTCTAACTTAAATCTCCCCTCTTATTTTAAAATTTAAAATATCTACCCTTCCACTGCAATCAGCTGTTCATGAGAGAAAAACCTCTCTACTAGACACTCCAGTATGAACTCCAACATGAATCACAGAATCGCAGCATGGTTGTGTTGGAAGGGACCTCAAGATAAAGTTTTCATTTTCTAACTGCAGCAATTTTTTTTTGGTATGACAGATCCCTCCACTGCCCAAAATATTAGCACAGCAATCTTGACAGCCGTCAGCTAGCCTTGAAGATCTACTAAAAAAACTGCTTACTGTTGATGACATGGTAAGTCTCATGTAGGAGCCCATGGATAAATATGTCATTCAAACTAATTACTCATATATTCAAAATCAGTAACAATTGCAGATTTGCCAAGGCAAGGAGATTAAATCTGTTTTCCTCTCATCCCCCTTCATGAGTCACACCTCATAGCATGATTTCAACCCTGGCTGGGCAGTAGCTGAAGAGTAAGGAAAGAATTACATCAAATAGAGTAGTATCTACTGACTACCTATCCAGTTAAGTAAACCAAAATTTCTCCTTGGGATTTCCTTGGAATTTGAGAGCCCTGTCTGTGTACATGATGCAGTCATGGACAAATGGACAGCGATTTTCGCCTTGATCTATTGTTATCTATGTTCCTGCAGACCCCATAGATATCTATTAACAATCCATTTTTCTTCCAAATTTATGGTTAAAGTTGCTGATACCATGGTAACACTTCTCTTCCATAGCAAAATTGGATGAGTTTTAGCAGCCAGGTTCCTGGTTCAAGTTATGCCTGGAGGCTGCAGCCTTCTTTATGTAGATGGGGGATCATAGCTTTCTGTTGAGTGCTGCATTAATGCTACTCAAGTTTATGCAGAAGTGACTCAACATCCCACAGGTCTGCCAGGATGACAAGTCACTTGCAGGATACAGTGTTGTCCTGTGTTACAGAACAACTACTGACAGCCTTTTCAATCCCATACTGGAGTTCGGGCAAGTAAATCTACTGATAATCAGAAATGTCTTCGACATTTTTTCTGTTTTTGTCTTTATCAAAAACCTCTGTATTCCAGGATCAAATGAAGTCATGTAACTTTAGGCATTCTGACATCATTCCATTTATTTTCATCTTCATAAATGCAGTGTTTAATGCTGTCTCTTCCATGTTGCAGTCAGTATTTTGAAAATGGCTTAAGTTCAAAGAAACAAGAATGGTGGTGAATAAAACAGGATGGACTGTGAACCTCACTTTATCCCCTAAACCAGAATTCCATTAATTGTACAGAGATGTCAAAATTAATGAATTATTTTAGAATGCACTCGTAACTGCAGTACAAGCACTCACTGCAGGATGTCTTGTTTCTGAATCTCTCAGAGGTCTGTGATTTTTATCTCTTCAGAATCAGCTGAATCATAGTGCAACAACAGTCTGTTTGCACAACCGTTTCCCTCAGGACAAGGTGAAGTGTATATATATCCTAACCTACTTCAGTTACGCAAGCAACAATATAGTGAATACTGGAAAGTGTAATAATCTTACATTAATAAATCCATAGTACTGAGGAAGGTGTGCAAATTGCTTAAATTATTTGAAACTCAGAGTTAAAACCACCCCTGAATTTCCCTTTTGATCATTGCATGCTATAAAATCCCTGAGGTCTGCTTGGCAGAAATACATTTTAGCTTAATTTAAACCTAGTTTTTGCAGTTCCATGAACAAACTAGAGAATAAACGCATTCTTTTTGCCATCATCAAATGTGTTGTGGTGCTTTGATGAAATAGAAACTTTCAAAGTCCGGTAGGCTTCTGCGCAATCTCTTAATGGGAATGACTCTGATCTTCAGGTTTTATTCAGTAGATCCCTAATGTGAACTGCACCTTACACCCATTAGATGGGAACTGCTCTCTCTTGCTGATGTTTGCTGGCAGGAATTAGCAGTTGCTCACAGCTCTACCATCAAATATCTATTTTTTTTATGCCTAAATAATTATAAAAATCTGGCCCTATACGTGAATGATTAACAGAAGAGAAACCACAAAGTAGGAGTTTCCTACCTTAACTGAAGAGCAGATATACGCCAAAGCAGAGAAATGTATAACTTAGTCTGTAATAGCAAGGATGATAATTAAGCCAAAATATATTCTGCCCACAATTTGTCTCTCTTTTACTGTAAATGTGTACAAGTAAGAGGTACATATGCAGATGTTTTTAGGTGCAGAGTCCTGACTGCAAGAGTAAGAGCGATACTTCACTATTTGCACTGAGATCCTATACCTGTATTAGAAAGCAAGAACCTCAATCTTTCTGCTTCACCTACAGGCATTTCTAATGAGATCAGTTACGAATCATATAGATATTTGACAACATAATCTGGAGGCACATTGCATACAACATAAAATATTTTTCTTAATCAGATCTAAGACTATAATACTTGAAGTTATAATTCGTTGATGTAATTATTTCTATTTCAGATGTTATTTTCAAATACTGAAGTCCTTTTTAAGTTCCTTACTCATACTTAATCTCTCTAACCGATAACATTACCCTACAGTAACTAATTTACAAACCTTATCCTGTAATTTTGCTGTAAGGAAAAATCTGTAGTGGATAGAACACTTGAAACTGTAACAATCAATTAATTCCAAGGGAAGCCCGGGTTTTTGCCAAAGAATGAGTCAGTTTTCATTGTAGTTCCTTTGCTCAGGCCTTTAAGTATCAAAACCTTTAGATCTCTTACAATCATGTGATTAAAAAAAAAGCTCATTAAAAATAAGAATTTTGCTGTTTTCAATAACTGCATTTCACTGCTTTTGGAATTTCTGTGGGACTTTGGGGAAATGGGATCAGGACATGATAAAATTACAGTAATGTCTTTTGCTTTAAATGTAGTAGCTAGCATGAAAATGCTTTTTGTCAATCTGCACAGGATTCTCTTTTTCCAGTACAGTTTCCTCACAGTAGATGAAATCTGGAGCAGAAAACAGCATAAGGCATGAACCTCAATATTTTATCAGATACTCACAGCTGCCGATGGTAGATCAGCATTTTTCTGTAGAAGACACACATTTGTTTTGCCAAGTTGTCTTGGATGTCGTGGAGTTACTATGACTAATAAATTTAATCGGTGAGGAATTTGAAGCTGAAATCATCATAAACAGAACAGTGTGACATATTCTTCTCATAATGGGCAGTACTTTCTTGTAAGAATATGTCTTACCTGTTTCATGTGAACTTAGTGATAGTGTCTGCATATCATTGTTTGGAACAGATTTCATACACATTTACTTTGAAGTTTCTTCTTCTTGTGTTGTTATGGTGGCTGCAAAATCTGAGTGGAATAAAGATTCCTTTGCAAATGTCCCAGGAATTCAGAAATACCATGCTTAGGGTTTTGCTGTGTACCAAATCCATGTGATTGAATTAATGTTTTTCCATTTAATTTTTTGTTATTATTGTTGCTGTATTTTACCTAATTGATTATTATTAATAATTATGCTTTTGTTTCATAATCAGCAAGCAACATTTTGAACATTCTTCAAAGTTTTTTTTTAATTAATGCAGGACATTCCCGTAGATGTTAGAGATACCAGCCAGATTCTTAAAATATTCACTGGTCTTGATAGTTTAGGAGGATTAAAGACTCTGGAAATCTTTTCTGAAGTCAAGACATCTCTTGGCAATTTGGAACTTCTGTCCTGTGAATTTGCACTTCTGTTGAAATTCTTTTTTTTTTTTTCACTAGATGGGCTTATTGCAGTGTTTGTTTGATTTTAGTCTTCTACATAATTTTCTGAAGGATTATCAGGGTTGATAGAAACCTGTTTAGAAATGATGTGTGGAAAATAATCATGAAAAAGCAGGAGAAGTACTGTTAAAAGTTCTGGTTTTATTTCCACTAAATGTATTTGAAGCAGACAGCACAGATACTGTATGGTCAGCAGAAAATGCACTAAATGAAATTGCGGTCTGAAAAGCAATAGACGAGACATTTTTGTAATGTATTTGGCATATTGACAGATCTTCTAATTGATTAAAAGAACTGATGGAGTACTACATTTAAAATTACATGTGCTCTTTTGATATAAATAAATGCAGTTTACAGAAGATTTCAGATGTTTCCATTTCATTTAAAAATCACTAAATCACTCATAAGCACTTAAAAGCAACATGACTTAGAAGGAAAAATAGAATTGAAAATACTATATTTGCATCTACAAAATAGTACAAATTTGTCTTACCATCTGGAAATAGAAATGTGGCACTGTTGGCAGGATGAATTTATAATATGGCACACTGAACATATTTTGTTTTGCTTCCTTGTCTTTCTCTAGACTCGTGAGAGTTCTTGTCAGACAACACAAGGCATCACAAATAAAGCTCAGTTTTCAGTTAATGCCAGTGGACTGATTCAAGAAATTACTATTGATGGGAATGCTTAATTTCAGTAAGACGGTACCATCTTACCTTTGAGACTGAGAAGCAAAATGGGTTACTGTGGTTTCTAGTTGGCCAACGTTTGCTTTATTTCAGATGTTGTGTTAGAATTAAGCCCAGATATATTTCCTACAATTACAGGCTTTTTCATAAGCACGTAGTTTGTCACTTGAATTGATAGCTGCATGAAAAGTAGATTAACTCTAAACATAGGTTAGATATAGAATTGTGCTATATGCTTAGCTAGTTGATGAGCACTTTCTTGTGTCCTGCATTATGGGATCCTATGTTGTTTTTAAAATCAGTATAGATTTGTTAAAATGCATTTCATTTATCTGATTCTTAATGCCTACTACATTGAAAAAAAATTTAATCTTTCTTCACTTGCAACAATAATTTTATTATTGTCTTGAAATGGCTTCAATGATCTTTAAGTATTTTTGTTTCATTGTAATGCCTACCTTACTAGCTAAAAAAGCTAATTAACTCAAAATGTATCTTTTGACTTTTTTAGTGTATCTGTACTTCTCAGAGCAGATGTATAACCAGGTTTCATAGGTGATAAAAGGAGAAATTTTTTTCATTTAAGGGATTTGTGTAGAATTTCTTGTAAATTAAGGAACTACAGAAAGTACCTGGACTGACAACAAGTTTAGAGGAAAAGATCTGAAAAGCCAGTAAGATGATATGGAGAAGTCCTGCAGCCATATGTCTTTTAAAAGAAAAAAAAAAAAAACCTCCAAATCTGTGGATTGCAATTTCAGGCAGACAAAAACCTTTTACTTTTTAATAATAGCAATAGTTCTTTCCAGCAAACAGACTTAAGAGATTTGCAACTTAAAGATGTATATCATAAAAGACCATTAATTGACCTCAAAGATTGCCAGGTAAATAATTCTTTCCTTGTTTTGAACTGTTTGAGAGGAAATTTTTCCACCTTTAGTTCTTGCCCTATTACTTTTCTAGACCTTTTATTACTGGGGCTCATCAGAACAACTGTCAACCATTTATAAGAGTTGTATAGAAATGCATTATTAGAAATGAAGTTTGTCAGAAAAAAAAAGTGAGTTGACAGAAGAAAGGAAAAGTGTGAATGGAGTATACATTCTGAATATGTGCTATGACCATGACTTTGCTTTTAAATGACTTGAAACGTTTAGACTTTTCATCCTTTGAGCTGTTAGACCTACATCAAATCTACCTGTTCTGTATTTCTGTTATAACTTGGAGTGTTTTGAAGCTCAATGCTGGCTTTTACCTTTTTCTGTGTATAAAACATGGGGAAAGACTTGCTCTCAGAAGAGTTCCAGTTAAAAAGAAAGAGCAACAATAATAACAACGGAAAGAATGGCAAACTTTAGCAGCTAACCTTAAAAGTGGCACTTCATTGACCACCAAATACACTCTGAGGCAGGTTCTCAGACAAGTTTTGCATTTGTTTTTACTATCTGTTTTCAGAGAACAGCATTCGTGTCATTATTACTCATCCTCCTGGCACTGAAGTATAAAGAATGTTACCACTGATTCCAGCAGAAATGTCATCAGTGCACTGGTAGGGCAATTCTGAATAGTGAAAATATGTATTATACCCATTTGATGTGACAAACTTACACTAAATGAACCAGCATTAATAAAATTGTTGTAGAGACGATGACCCAGGGAAGTACCAACATGTCAGCCTCGCATCTGTGTCAGGGAAGGTCAAAGAACAGATCATTCTGGAAGCTATGCTGAGGGATATGGATGACAGGGATGTAATACCAGGCAACCTACATGGCTTTATCATGGCCAAGTTCTGCCTGACCAATCTAATGGCCTTCTATGATGTTGTAACTGCAACAGTGGACAAGGGAAGGGCCACTGATGTCATCTATCTGGTCTTCAGTAAGGCCTTGGACACGGTTCCCCACAACATCCTTCTCTCCAAATAGGAAAGATATGTATTTGATGGGTGAGGAACTGATTGCATGATCTTAGCCAGAGAGTGATGGTCAGTGGCTCAGTGTCTGCCTGGAGATTAGTGATGAGTGGTATCCCTCAGAGGTCAGTACTGGGACTGGTGCTTTTTATGATCTTTATCAGTTACATTGTCAGTGGGACTGAGTGCACCCTCAGCAAGTTTGCAGATGACACCAAGCTCTGTGGTGCAGTCAACATGCCTGAGGAATGGGATGCCATTCAGAGAGACCTAGACAGGCTCAAGCAGTCAGCCCAGGAGAACCTCATGAGCTTCAACAAATCCAGGTGCAAGATCTTGCACCTGGGTTGTGGCAAGCCCCACTATCAGTATAAGCTGAAGGTAAAAAAGGATTGATCACAGGCCTGATGAAAAGGTGTTGTGGTTTGAAACAGTTTTATCACATGACAGAGGGACTTCTACCCCTCCTAGCTATCCCTACCATGGGGAAAGAGAGTAGCAGCAGAGAAGGTAACAGCAGTTCGATTGAGATAAGGAGATAACTAATTTATTAAAATGGTAAGGGAATGTGAGTTAATACAGAGTAAATAAGAGTAATAAACGAACAAACAAGGAAGATGAAAGTCTCCAAAACTCTTCAGCATTCATGGCTAACTGGCCAAAGATCAACAGTTCTGGCTGAGTGCTGCTTTATACCCTGAACTGGAAACCACACAGGAAGTACTGAAGCCTTCTGAGAACCAGAGTCTCCAGGAACTACAGCTCCCTGGCAGACCTCCCAGCTTAGACAGATAACTGCATGATGCCGTGATATGGAATACCCATGGAATATCATGGCAAAAGGACTTGGTGATGGCAAGCTGGGCATGAGCTAGCCATGTGCCCTCACAGCCAGAAAGCCAGCCGTATCGTGGGCTGCATCAAAAGAAGCATGGCCAGCAGGTCAAGGGAGGTGATCGTGCCCCTCTGCTCTGCACTGGAGAGACCTCACCTGCAGTACTGCATCCAGATACAGAGTCCTCAGTACAGGAGAGACATGGAACTATTGGAGTATGTCCAGAGCAGGGCCACAGAAATGATCCAGGGGATGGAACACCCTCCTGTGAGGATAGGCTGAGAGAATACTCTGACTGAGGGCTACAGACTCTTCAGAAGGGATAGGGTAGGAAGGGAGGAGGAGTTGTCCTCTATGTTAGGAAGTGGATAGATTGCAAAGAGCTGTGTCTGAGTAACTGCCATGACCAGGTTGAGAGCTTGTGGGTTAAACTCAAGGATAGGTCCAGTAAAGGGCATCCAGTGGTTGGGGTCTTTTACAGGCCACCCAATGAGGGGGAGCCTATTGACGAGGCCTTCTTGCTTCAGCTGCAGGAAGGGTCACGCTCACAGGCTCTTGTCCTGATGAGGGATTTCAACCACCCAGATATCTGCTGGGATAGCAGCACGGCGGGTGGCAGACAATCCAGGAGATTCCTGGAGTCTGTTGAGGATAACTTCCAGGTCCAGATATTAGACGGACCGACCCCAGGTGAAGTCTTACTGGACCTGGTGCTCACCAATGTGGAGGAGAGCATTACAGAGGTTAAGATTGGAGGCAGCCTGGGCTGTAGTGATCATGCCCTGGTGGAGTTTGTGATCTGGAGGAATGCAGGCCTGGCAAAAAGTAGAGTCAGGACCCTGAACTTCAGGAGAGCAAACTTCTGGCTGCTCAAAGATCTGGGTGGGATCTCCTGGGAAGCTGTCTGTCAACGGTTTACAGGCATTCGGCCCGGTTCCGTGACGAAGGGGATGGGGGACCCACGGGCCCACATCCCAGGAAAAGGGAAAAGGGGAAAAGGGTAAGGAGATGGCCCTGAGAGCAAAGGACAGCGGCAACAATCTGAGGAGAAACAAACTAATTTACTAAATAAGATATCAGAATGCAAAACAACACACTATAATACAATATAATTACAATTTAAGCTGATACATCCAATACAGAGAGAATGTCCCAAAATCAAGGTAGGCCTTACTCTACTACCGATGATAAGACGGCTGGAGAGCGAGGTACTGCCAAGACGAGAGACGGCGGAAAAAAGGACCGAGGTCTCGTGATCTGCAAATTTTTATACTGCAAGCTTTTATCTTTTCCCTCTGGCTGGAAAATGGTAACAGAGGAGCAAAGTACCGTGGGGAATGTAGTAGTCCTTCTCTTCTGAGAACCAGGTACATTCACTACATGATGTTATGATGTGGAGTACCAATAACCAAAAATCATAAAACCATGACACTGTCTTTAAGGACATGGGAACAGAACAGAGCTGGCAGCTCTTTAAGGACATCTTCTGAGAGCACAAGAGCTCTCCCTCCCCCAGCAGAAGAAATTGAGCAGAGGAGTCGGGTGATCGGCATGGCTGAGCAAGGCCCTGCAGCTTAAACTGAGGGAATAGAGAGAAATGTGCAGAAAGTGGAAGCAGTGTTGTGTAGCCTGGGAGGAATACAAGGCTGTTGTCCGCATGTGTACAGATAAGGCCAGGAAAGCCAAGGCACAGATAGAGCTGAACTTGGCTAGGGATGTGAAAAATAACAAATAGGGGTTCTACAGGTACATAGACAGGAGGAAACATGTCAAGGAGAGTGTTCCCCCTCTGATTAATGAGGACGGAGAAGTGGTTTCCTCAGACATGGAAAAAGCTGAGGTGCTCAGTAAGTGCTTTGCCTCGGTCAGACTCCTTCTGTCTGCCAGGATCCTGAACCTCTAGGTTTGGGTGAGAGGAATAGATTCCATCCCACTGTAACAGTGGAACAAGTTCGAGACCTCCTCGTGAAACTGAATGTATGTAAGTCCATGGGGCCAGATGATATTCATCCGAGGGTTCTGAGAGAAATGGCTGATGTGGTTGCTGAGCCTCTCTCCATCATATTTGAAAAATCATGGCTGTCTGGTGAAGTCCCCAGTGACTGGAAAAAGGCAAACATTTTTAAGAAAGAGATAAAGGAAGACCTGGGGAACTACAGGCCAGTGAGCCTCACCTCTGTGCCTGGGAAGATCATGGAGCAGATCGTCCTAGAAGGCGCATACGAGACAAAGAGGTGATCCGAGACAGCCAGCATGGCTTCACCAAGGGCAGATCTTGCCTGACCAATCTGGTGGCCTTCTGTGATGGAGTGATGGCATTGGTGGATGGGAGAAGGGCAACGGATGTCATCTACCTGAACTTCTGCAAAACCTTTGACATGGTCCCTTGCCACATCCTTCTCTCTAAATTGAAGAGGTATGGATTTGAAGGATGGACTGTTCGGTGGACTAAGAACTGGTTGGCTGGTCGCAGCCAAAGTGTTGTGATCAATGGTTCTATGTCTGGGTGCAGGACAGTCACGACTGGTGTCCCCCAGGGCTCAGTCTTCGGACCAGTGCTCTTCAACATCTTTATCAATCACATAAACGATGGAATCGAGTGCAACCTCAGCAAGTATGCAGGTGACACCAAGCTGAGCGGTACAGTCGATACATTGGAGGGAAGGGAAGCCATCCAGAGGAACCTGGACAGGCTGGGGAAGTGGGCCCATGAGAACCTAATGAGGTTCAACAAGACCAAATGCAAGGTGCTGCATCTGGGCCGGGGCAATCCCAGGTATTTATACAGACTGGGGGAAGAACTCCTTGAGAGCAGCCCAGTTTAGAAGGACTTGGGGGTCCTGGTGGATGAGAAGCTGGACATGAGCCAGCAGTGTGCGCTGGCATCTTGGAAGGCCAGCTATGTTCTGGGCATTAAAAGAGGAGTGGCCAGCAGGGAGAGGGAGGTGATTGTCCCCCTCTGCTCAGCTCTTGTGAGGCCCCATCTGGAGTACTGTGTCCAGGCCTGGGGCCCCCAGTACAAGAAAGACACAGAGCTCTTGGAACGAGTGCAGAGGAGGGCCACAAAGAAGATCAGAGGGCTGGGACACCCTCTCCTGTGAAGTAAGGTTGAGGGAACTGGGTTTTTTAGCTTAGAGAAGAGAAGGCTGTGGGGAGACCTCATTGTGGCCTTCCAGTACTTGAAGGGAGTGTATAAACAGGGGGGGGAATGACTGTTTATGAGGGTGGACAGTGATAGGACAAGGGGGAATGGTTTTAAACTGAGATGGGAGATTTAGGTTAGATATTAGAAGGAAGTCTTTCACTCAGAGGGTGGTGATGCACTGGAACAGGTTGCCCAAGGAGGTTGTGGATGCCCCATCCCTGGAGGCATTCAAGGCCAGGCTGGATGTGGCTCTGGGCAGCCTGGTTTAGTGGTTGGCAACCCTGCCCACGGCTAGGGGGTTGAAACTCGATGATCTTTGAGGTCCTTTTCAACCCAGGCCATTCTATGATTATGAGAACTGGAGGTCTTCAGCCTGGAGAAGTCTCCAAGGAGACCTGGTAGCAATGTTTCAGTATCTAAAGGTGGGCTATGAGAAAGAAGGTGACGGGCTCTTTTGCAGGGTCTGTTGCAGGAGGACAAAGGGAAATGGTTTCAAACTAAAAGAGAGGAGAATTAGTTTGGGTATAAGGGAGAAGTTTTTTACAGTAAGGATGGTGAGGCACTGAGACAGGTTTCCCAGAGATGTGGTGGATGCCCTGTCCCTGGAGACACTCAAGGTCAGGCTGGATGGGGCTCTGGGCAACCTGATCTAGCTGTAGATGTCCCTGTTTATTGCAGGGGAGTTGAACTAGGTGACCTTTAAGCATCCCACCCAATTCAAAAGATTCTGTGATTCTGCAGTTCTATGAAAATTAGTTATATAATATGGGTACTGTTGACGGAACTGCCTGGAGTGTATTCTCTCTGCTATTTTATATAACCCAGATCTGTTTTTGACTCAAATGACAGCTAGCTACTCCTCTTAATTTCAAGGAATCATTTCACAGAACTTATTAGCCATCTTCATCTTTTTCCTTACTTCAGGCTTCTGCAAGTGAAGCACAACTCCATTTATTTAGCAGCTGTGTACATTCCTGCTCTGTTGCAGAGGCAGACGCCCAGAGTATGATGCATATGCTTCACTATGTGTGGCATTTTGCCTCTGTTTTTAACTGCTATATAATTATTGAAAATATTTGTGTTTTAATTGAACTCTAAGCATAGTCTTCAGTGAACTCTGCACTTCCTGTGTTGCATTCACACTTCAGTTGTGCTACTGAACCTTGTTAAAAAAAATAGTTCTGCTATTGCAGTTGTATGATGCACTGCAGAATGTTAGTAGTAGTGGTAGTGGTAGCGGTCGGATTCAGCCTGTAAGACTGTTTAGTCTGCCAAATGCATGTCTGTATAAGTTTTTGGTGTAGAAGAAATTAGGAAGAGAGATGAGAGAAATGAAATGTGTGGTACCAGATCTGAAGGTGCCTGTGTGAATGAATGTTTTTCATCTATATTAGTTAGCCAGAAGGGAAATATGACTTCTTCTCATAAAGAGTGCATCACTAGAACTGTTTTGCAGTATTTTTATTTTTTCAATTCTCATGTGGTTTGAAACAGCTGATAGGAATGTGTTAAATGAAAAGAAAGCAGGACTATGTATATATATATAATAGAGTGGTTTGATAAATGAAGACTACGACAATCTCAGGTACAATTAAGAAGCATTAACTATGATGAAACCCCTGAATTCTGAACTTGAAAGCTTCACAAGACTGCAGAAATCAGAATGGATGAACAATTTAGCTAGTATAAAGAACATGCAGAGTAACAGTTCAACAGCCTTCCTTGTCAAATGGCTGTGATAGCACCATCTGGTGGACATATGCAGATTTCTCTACATTTGGATTTATGGGAACGTGCACTTCCTAGTAGTGTATATTCAACAAATAATTACAATTAACTTTAATGATTTGAAGGTATTATAAGTATTTAAAATGAAATTCAAAGGGCAAATATAAGTGCTTACAACATTAAGGCACTTGTATTTCAGGTAGAATTGACCTTTGGAAGGCATCCTTGGCAGCACAGCAATCCTCTAGTAACAAGTGTATCAGTTCTTTTTTGGAGTAGGTAGAGCAAGTCGATGTGATCTCCTCATATTGCTGAGACACATAGGTACTACAGAAGAAAAAATAGAGCTTGCTGACAAACTTTAAGACATTCTTACCATGTTGATCTCTGTCCACAGTGTAAGGAAGCCAGTGTAGACAACTGGGAGTAAGTTAGGGACATCCAAGCTATTAATGCCACGTTTGTCTCCCCTATAAAAAGCCTATAAAAAGCCACTGATACTGTAATCTTTGGAGAGGTTCTGTGGAGAACCTCTAGAAGGACTAGAGCTTCCATTGCCATTTCTCATTCCGTGACCTTTCTGCACTGTTACTCACTCTTCAGTTGTAAATGGAGATACTTGGACTCCGTGGCTCAAATGGCAATTTAGAATACAGTAGTTCCCTGTATGATCTTCTTTGCAGGAAAAGGTCATATCAACAGCTGTATTCCAGTTCAAGGAAGTGACAGATACCTGTAATAAAAACTCATATGACACTAGAGCTCAACTCATTTTAAAACACCTAGTTTGTGTTGTCTAACAAAATGGTTACTTTTGTTATTGTCACGGTATCACAGATTCATAGAATATCCCAGGTAGGAAGGGGCCCTCGTGGATCATCAAGTCCAACTCCCAGCTGCACACTGAACCAACCAAAAATCAGACCCTATGTTTGAGAGCATGGTCTGAGCAATCCTTGAATTCTGTCAGCTTGAGGCTGTGACCACTGCCCTGCAAAGCCTGTTCCATGCCCACCACCCTCTGCTGAAGAACCTTTTCCTAACTCCCACCTGACACTCCCCTGACACAGCTCCATGTCGTTCCCCCAGGCCCTGGACCTGATGCACCCCAGGATATGGTTGGCCCTTTTGGCTGTCAGGGCACACTGCTGACTCATTTTCAACTTGCCGCTAACCAGAATTTCCTTCTTCCATGGGGCTTCTCTCCAGCATCTCATCCCCAGCTCTATCCATGTAGCCAGGGTTGCCGCATTATAGGTCAGAATGCAGCACTCATTCCTGTTACATTTTTTTGTGCGTATACATATATATATGGGAAACGTATTGGAGCAAAGTCTTATTCAGAAGCAGCTGATAACTTGTTCCCAGTAACACTTTGGGAAGGCTGGTGCCAGTCATCACTGCTAAGAAATAGAAGGGTTATGTGGGAAATATGGTGAAAAATGGAAATACCGATATCCACCCACCTTCAAAGTGCAAAGTCTGCATGTGCATATTGTTTGACCTTTGTTCCTTGCTACTTGATAACGAGCTGAAACCACCCACTTCCTGTAAAGTGATGCTTTTGCTAGCATAAGTCACTATTCTTTCTCTTAATAACTGATTTATCTCACTGGAAAGGCAGGATTTAGCTTTTTATTTAGTTTATGCAAACTGTTCACAAATGTCAGTCTAGACAAAATGATTTATATTAGACCTTAGGTTATAGTACATTGTCTTCAAAATAAACAGATTTTAGAGAAACACAGGTTTCAAGTCAGATTTCCAGTTTGAATAAAAACAAAGAAAACTTGGATTTTTTTCTTTTTTTATTAGTGTTTCTTGCTTTACTAAAGTCTGTTTAAAAGGCAGAACACTATCCTGCCAATACAGCCTTTCTGAAGGAAAACTGTTTCAGCCTGTTCATGCCTACAGAAATTCTGAAAGTGTCTGTCATTTAGATGTGTATTTTTACTTTGGCAAACATCATGATAAGAAGACTTGAAAGTCAGTTTAAGTTTCAGCTGAAATATACTGAGCGTCATGTTCATGAAGTGTGCTGAAAGCTAAAGAATGCATACTTAACTGTAAAGTAGTTTAAGGATTCTAAGAATAGCAATGAGGTACAGTCTCTTTAAAATATATTAGTTTCTAAAAATTGTTATTTGCTTTTGTAATTACATCGTAGACTATATCTTTGAAGGAGAGGTGTTCAAAAGAAATGCAAAAACGTGGGTTTTCACTTGTTTCTACTTTTACCTTCTATACTTCAGTTAAAATGTCATTTAGTTCAGAGCAGTTGGTGTGATGGACTACTCCTGAGTATCGTATTTTTAATGAAATCAATCTTATAAGTAAAATTTTAGAGGTAGTTGAAATGCAATTAAGAACTAGAGAGGGAAGGGAAGGGGAGGGAAGGGGAAGACTATGCAATTGCTCATCACCCTGATGCTGATTCATGCCCAGCCAGTTCCCCAGCAGCAGCATCTCCTTTGGCTAGCATCCCCCAGTGTCATTGTTTAGCATGCCATCCTATGGTATATGATGTCCCTCTGATACATTTGAGTCAGCTGTCCTGGTTCCAACCTCTCTCAGCTCATTACGCACCCCTAGCTTCCTTGCTGACAGGGCAGCACAAGAAAAAAACACTGGTGTGTTGTCAGCCTTACTTTCTTCCTAGGTCCAAAACATAGTACAATAGCAGCTACAATGAAAAAAAAATACAACCTATCTCAACTAAAATCAGGAAAAATGAATGATTTAATGAAAATGATATTTTCAAACTGAGCAGGGCAGGTCTGCAGTTACCACCATGCTAAAGAAATTATATAAACTGTGGTATGGCATCATGCATGCATTTTGGATTATTGAAGAATTAGCATGATTGTATGTCCATAGTTGATCTCTTTTTTTAGAAATGTTGGTCTTGTTCAATTCCAGAATTAGCTTAAGTGTCTTTTGATGTTTTAAACCTCAGAAATTAGAGCCTGGTCTCCAATTCCATACATTTGCTGAATTTCTGATGATTTGTGTCTCAGAAGTTGCTTTAGAATTCTCCTGATTCCACCCCCTACTTCTCCTAATAATGCATTAACTTTCAGTTTCCAAAAGCAGGTGTTCCTCATATCAACAGGACTTAAGTCCAAAACTTTCTTAAACTTCTAATTTTTTTTTTTTGTGTAATCCTTTGTTTTTATACAAGTGTACAATTTCTATACAGCATAACAATTCAGCATGTAATGCATCAAACAGAATTCATCTATGTATCATACAGACACTGTAGTATGTCGTAATATATGTTTCTGGGAGCTTACGCTGAAAATCTTCAGGAAGTCTTATTGTCTATAAAACAAAATTGTATTCTGTTCCAATTATTTATTTCATTTTGTCAAAACTCAAAACATCACAATGTAAACGTTGCTATGAAATCAAATAGTAGATTTTTAAAGAAGTGTAGTAGTTCATTTTGTATCTGTCCCAAAGGAATATTTTGGCTTGAAAAGGTTTTTTAAAATATGTTTGTTGGTTTTTATAAAACCAGAAGATGGCAGCAAGTGTTGCCTAGAATTTTGTATCACTACAGCACTTCACACCTTCAGAGCAAATCAATATCCTTTGTAATGCAAGCATTTGCTTTGAATGTGGTGTGTAACAGAGAAGAGTGATTTACATTTGCATCAGTACCATTGTTCTTAAGCAGGGAAGTAAGAAGGCTAATCCATTTCAAACACATTAATCCATTTGAAAAGACTAATGCTGTGAGGGGTTGTCAATGTGTATATGCCAAACAAATAATGCAATGTTTTGGCTAATACGTTCCCTGATAATGCAAAACCATAGATATAATAACTAGGTGTGGGCTTTTTTTAGTTATTTTTGGTTTGTCTTACTGCCATCTCTGAAGATTTCCACATCACGTGTTTGAAAGTTAGATTATATTTCTGAATAGACTTTACTATAATTGAAAGTATTGATGAGGACAGGGGTTACCTTATATGTAGGTTGCAGGATAGTTCCCAGTGAGGATGGTACTGCCATGGAAGTTAGCGGGAGCACCTAACACTGAGGTCTGATTGTCCTCAGTGCACCAGACTGTTTCTAATTCTGCAAAGTGGATAACAACCCAGTCTAAGACTTGGACAACTAATAGGCAAGTAGAGGTGCAGGAGCAATGTTGCACTGGTTGGAGAAAAGTTGGTAACACATGTTCAGAGATCTGAATACCATCCAACAAGTAGAAGGACAGAATACAGAATTAATACTTTGTAAAGCACAGTTTCAAGATGTCTTAAACATCATAAAATTTGTCAGCAAATAAAATTAATTGTTATGTCTGAATTTCTAATGGTCATTGAATACTATTGAAAACAGTATAATTTCTTTCCAAAATTAATTTAGGAAGTCTCACAGCATTTTTATGTAATTGAACCTAGATTCAAATAATCATTCTGAGTCAGAAACACATTAGGTAGAAATCAGAATTTAGACAAGAAGCAATTACATAATTTTTCTTAATTTTTTCATAATTGGTTTAATTGACTGCTTCTTTGGTGAATTCCACAAGAAACTTCATTAGGTTCCCATTAATAGGAACAGAATATAATACTAATTTTAAAACAGTCTTTACCTCAAATAAATATGCAGGTTGGAGAAAATCTTGTTCTAGCACTTTTTATACACAGTGTACCTCATCTTCCAAGTCTACCTGAAATAATAAGTGAAGGAAGGGTAACAGACGGTAATTAACACTCTGTGTTAATTTCACTTTCAGATCTGCTACAGAAGACATCCATTTAGAATACTTTGTGGATGCTGTCAAATATAAATTAGCATTTAGTACTTTGTTGACTAACTCAACTTCTTCGAAACACGAAGCTTTTGTGTACCATGATAGGTACACAAAATGCACTCATTTACTTGGGATACTTTGTAGTGCTGTTTAATCAACAGGAGAAACCTGAGCTTGGTAATTGAGAATGAACATCAAGTAGTATCAAGACTGTTCATAAAGCTGATAATACTTTGTGTGATTACATTTGTCTCTTTACAGCTGATATGGTCTCCCTCCTTACTACTTTGACAGGAGAACATATATTATTCAATTGCTGGCACAACTACACTTAAGAGTTGCAGCATTTGCTCCTGAAGATGAGCAACTCTTTGCAATAATTAAATTGATTTTGAAGAAATATTACTTTTATCAGAAAAAATAATGTAATACATGCAAATCATTGAAGCATGAGAACATTTGGATTCGTTTCTTTAATATATGAGTGGTGAATTTTCATATCTAATAATGTTTCTTTTTTTTTTCTCTTTCTTCTTTATTTCCTGGTTTACCTTGTCTATCATTATTGTTGGTACTCTCATATATTTTTCTTAATCTCACTCAATTTATTTGTAAGCAGTGGAAAGTAGGTATTTTTGAGGTTGACTGACTGCTGTAAAATCAAAATTTCTTGCTAAGCTACTTAACTGGTAGGGAGATAATAAAAATATAAACCAAGGCAATACATTTCCGAATAGGACTGTTATTCAAAGACATCTACCCATTGAGCTGGTTTAAAGAATTTCACCAGCCTGAGAAAACTATACCTTTGAAATTTTTTTTAATTATTATTGTCAGATATGGATGTTCCATTATACCTATGTCAGTTACTTTGTCTGACTGACACATTTTTTGTCTCTAGCGGAGCTGCTCTAAAAAATTATAAAAGATCTACATCTTTATATAGTCTACAAAAGTACTATAAACTTAGAAAGTCCCTTTTGCTGATATTAAAACACATTCAGATTTTCTCAATACTGAATCTATCACAGGAGGGAGGTAGACTTTAAATATATATATATAAATACATACATTTTTAGCTTCTGCTTTTTTTAGCTTCTGCTTTTTTACTGGTTTGAGGAAATCTCAGGTTTGCATCCCAAAGCTGCTTTAAAACCTGGGCTTAGTTTTGTCATCTCTTTAGTAACATACTTCTTCATTTTAAATACAGTTCAATTTCACACATCTCAATAATGCTCCATTGCAATCCAGCAAGGGATTACGCTTAGCATACCAAAATGCACGTCTTCACACAAGGACACCTTTCTTCAGCTACATCCTGTACAGTCTGTTTCTTCAATCCCATTTCTTTTGTGTCTTCTTCAAGTGTCTTACTGGGTCTGTGTTCTCTCAGGATGCTACTAAATGCTCAAGCAGGGTTCAAGAGCACAAGTGGAGTTCTGCTTTTTAAGTCTATTAAGTCATCTCCATCTTCAGTGTGGGTTTCTTCATCCAGAGTGGATAAACTACCAGTGCACAGCCTATTCACTGCAGTAATTAATCTCAAGTAGATGTGAGACTCAGATAAACTTAGTGTTTTTCAAAACAAAATACGTTTGAATATGTTATTTTGTTCAATTTATTCTATTTTTAAAGTGAAAGTGGAAGTGTCAACTGTTAATTCTGTAGGAGGATCACAGTATAGTAAAAGTACTGAATGACATCATAAGATATGTTACGCTAATGGAAAATTCATAAGGCAAGAACCTATTTCTTGGCTAATTCTTTTTGTGTTGAGCACCCCCAGTTTTCAGACTCTCTCTGTGTTTCCCTGCATGCTTGGCAGCTCCTGAGATAAATTTCTTAAAATAAGATCTTTTTTTCTGTGTTATGTACAGAAACAAATTCTTGCTAACCAAATTTGCAACAGTTGATACTGAAATGTATTTCAGTGGCATGACTTAAGAAAGTGTTCTTCTGCAGCTGTTAAACCTTACAGATTAGTTTGAAATAATAAGCCTGTAAAAAATCTAACATGGGTATAAGTACTCTTAATACTCCTTCAGTTTTGCAAGGTTTCGATAATTGTTTTACTATGTGTTCTAATGTGAGAGAGGGAAAAAAAGAAAGAATATTTGTTTTACTTTGATCTGCAGTCTTCAATGTGATGTACATTTCAGTGTGGCTATTTGGCTGATAGAATTTCTGTAGTGTCTACTATTGGAATGTACCTCTCATAGCATTTCACCAAGAACCAAATTACAGCTTGTTATGGCAATAGATAGAACAGCCATACGTGACAAGTGTGGAGAGGCATGATCATCATCTGACACAAACCTTGCCTAAGTATCTGTAACAAATATGTAAATTAAAAAGAAACATGGATTAGTAAATCTTTTCCTTTCCTTTCCTTTCCTTTCCTTTCCTTTCCTTTCCTTTCCTTTCCTTTCCTTTCCTTTCCTTTCCTTTCCTTTCCTTTCCTTTCCTTTCCT